>NC_134409.1:28914776-29266276 GCF_038048845.1 Mixophyes fleayi
GTCAATGTGAAAGATATTTCCTATGGTTACGATGAACCTGACCTCCCAGATTACAAACATTTCTGCTAAGAGCAACCTTATAGGCCAGCTGAATGTGCCTCAGGATCAAATGCATACAACGTGTGTGTTCCCAAATAATCTTTACAGGAGAGAAACAGCCAAAATCGTCACTACTGACTAATATATCAGTCAAGGAAGAGCAGGATCGGCTGAATACTATAACATATTGTCTTCGTACAAGGATACCTAGGACAAGTTATTCCTTCCTAGACAGGAGTGGGTGTAGATAGCTTTTCTTGTTCCCTATTTTGAAAGTTGATTGTCTTTGGTAAAGGTTTATTTTGGGTGAGGTCTATTTTCAGAAGGGACCGTGCTCGCAGAGCATGGTGCCATGGTAGATAAGAATTATCTGACGGTCAGAAATATAGGTACCTTCAGCTTGTGATGCCGCTATTTCAGTCTAATTCAAGTCAGCAGCAATATTTTTACATTATACATTAATAGGAGAAACATATGCTCCTCGCATTACTGTCTTAGACGCATTCAATCACATAGCCTCAGAGAAGGTAGAAAGTATTTACATTCAAGCTTACCCTGTTACTTGAAGAAGAAATACACATTAAGTAATCTATTTTTTTTAAAGAATTATGAATGACAAACAGCATCACATTATAATATACTCAATATTAAAGTTACAATAGATGTTGTATCTTACATCTGTATAGGGCCCAGATCCCCAAACTGTGGCTTTCTCCTTATGACAATCAGGTGGACAAATTATTCTACAAAAAAAATAAAATCAAAATTAATGGGATTTACTATATTTCATAAAGCAACATATATTTCCCAATGCTATAAAAATTTCAATGATTCTCCAGTTAAATAGAAAACATGACTTACACGGCAACATTTTCTTTTATGTCCTGTGCAGTTAATGAACAAGTTGTTTTTTCTGAAAAAAACACACAAAGGTGTTAGTAAAACACATGATATGTAGAATGATTTATTATTTAGTATGGCAATTTTTTAAGTGGAACTATAATGACATTTTAACAATTTTTCTAAAGTTGTGTCATACATTCTTGTTTATTACTTGGTCTAAAATAGAATACTCTACATTTCTCCAAACTCTGTAATTTTCTCTACTGTATATATGTGCTCTCTGAACTTCTTCTATACAGTTGATTGAGTTAGATGTTGTTAGTGTTAGGAGGATTTTGACAGCTCTTTGTATAAGCTCCAGAAGCATCAGGTGAACATGAGTTAGTTTAGGAAACTGTCTTACGGATCAAACATTTTTTGTACATTTCCTATGGCCTATGAATGATCACACTACACTAGTTATATACTATTCTCAACAAAAGAAATCCCGCAGCAAAAAGGAGAGTTGAATATGGTTGACAATTATTAGCTTTTGAAACAGGGACATTTTTAATAAATACAAGAATTGTAATAAGGATCAATTTAACATTGTCCCAACCAAAGTAAATATTTTAAGATATTGTATCTTCAATTCCATTTTAACCAAGGAGTAACCACATTTTTGTATGTATGAAATCATAAGGTAACATTTCCTTGTGAAGCATCAGAAAAAAAAAATAATCTTATTTAAGGAAGGGATTTAGCTTTCCATCAGAATTTCATGACAGTTTGCTGGGATGCCTTTCATGGTAAAAGTGAGATTCCATCCAAAGCTTAAGAATTAAAATTCTCCCTAAACTTCACCTTGTAGTCTATCCTAATGGTTGAAAAGAGCAGATCTGTGTACCATACTGTTCTCCTACATCACTCATAGGAGCTTGGTGCTAGATATCCCAAATGATTCTGGGTTTAATTAATGCATTAAAATCTATATCTTGTATGACCAGATTCAATAAAAACCACATCTGTTTCAAGGAAAATCAATGCTGTTTTTTTCGTACTCATTTGAGAGAGTTAGCTAAATGCATTCTTATCAATCTTAAAAACGAAATTGTAGGTGCAAAAACAAGTGAGAAAATAATATTGCATATCTTCATTATGGGACCAGGTCTGGGATTTTTGTATTTCAATGCAAAGATATTAAGAAACTAAAACATTATTCTTAATTTAAGACAAAAATAGGGGACATTTTTAAAAACTGTAACACAGGCAACAGTATAGAAAAGGTTGTGTCGCTCACAACAATGAGTCAGGCCATGGCTTTTGTTTTATAATACTGTAGTAGAAATATAATCATAATAATCTCATTGGTGGCTATGAGCAGCACCTCTTTATCTACACAGTAGTTACCTTTAGAAGTGTTTTCCTAAATGTTCCCAAATATGTTTAAATTCTGTCTTTCTTTCTGATATGAATTCTGAAGACAAAACACATTGGAATACAAGTGTTCCCCCAGTGTCCCAGAAAAACTGTATATAATCACCTTGTGGTAGTGTGTAACTTGGTTCCTCAGTTGCTTCCATGGGTTCTTCACTAGGTGTTCTTACTATAAATGACCAAGGAGCTGCACCACAAGATTGTGTTGTTATACCATTTCTGCTGGATTCTGGGTAGGTGGCCTGTCCTGGTATCCTCTCTACTTCTATCTCTCCACCTTTTTCTTTGTCCACTATTCCTGAATGAATTCCAGCTTGGCACATTGAAGAATCCTGAGGGTCAAAATGTGTAATATAAGTATTATTTTTTATTATTACAGAAAAATAACAGAAAAATGTTTTTATTTATATTTCTGTTAAAAATTGTTTACGGTAGAAAAGGAATAATTTTAATAGCAACTTACAATGCTGTAGTATTCTGTACCCCACACCATGTGTGGTGCGCTGTGACAGTTTTCTGGACACATCACTCTATAAAGGTGGACATAACAATATAATGAGGATGCACCAACACTAGCATTGGGCGATAACAGCAATATGCAACAAAGGTTTCTTGGTGTGAGTTGTCATACTTACACTGTCTTTTGGTCAGCTAACTGCTTGGCAGAAGATAAGCACTGACTCTTCACTGTGAAAATAAAAATATAATAAAACATTTCAATATATACGCTATATTCTGTTTCCAAAGTGCAAGCCCATAACATGATTCATGTGTCTGTTTCCTCTGTACAGTTACTAGGCCATTTTGAATTTTAACAAATGTGTGTTAATATTGTACATCAATTTAAATTCATACGAATGATACTACTTAAGTTATTTTAATGCACCAGTTTTAGATAAATGCATTGCTTAGAGAAGCAACAAAAATGAATAATTCTAATTGCCAATTTTATGTACTAATCACAGTGATATAACATGTGCAACATAATTTTTTGTTTAATAGTGGTCTCTATTAATATATATCCGCTCTGTTATGCTGTGCACATAGCACATTCTCACATGAAAAAACAATTACCTGGTTGTTTCTTGGGTTTCTTCTTTTCTGTAGGCTTGGAAGACTCTGTTGATTTTGTGGGTTTTGAAGGTTCTGACGTGTATGAGGTTTCAGGTGACCCTGCAGTGGTTGGTTTACGGAATATAAATGATCCAGACCAAGTGCCGTATTTAGTGGTTTTCACGCCATTCTTAGAGGATTCATCGTAACTGGCTTGACCTGGTACCTTCTCCATCATCACTTTTCCTCCTTCATCGGTTATTACTCCATCATGGATAGCTGCTGGGCAAATGGGGGAATCCTACAGGAGACAATAGAAATATTTTTTATCATGCTTTATTTATCTCCTTTTATTAAGAACAATAAACAATATCAAACCAGTCTCCGCCTGTTACCTATTCATTCAAACATCCACCCACACAGCAACACATATCAGCACCAGAGGCAAAAACATTTGATGTAGGAGACTTGAGATATTTAGGGAACAATAGGGGTTTATGTAACCATTCAATTAATTGCTCTTTTAAAATATGAGATTCCAGTTAAGTAGGGATGTGTGTAAATGGAAGGATGCAGCTACACAATCCCTAAGAAAAATGTATTGAATAGGAGAAGCTAGATTTTCAATGGTAAAAAAGTACAGGTCCCTCCATCATGATACATATGTAACACCTTAAAATCCTATGTCGTGTGAACCTGAGAGTCATGAATTGACATTAATTGGGTATAGAAGTCGAGGATTACCCAGCAAACAAGAAAAGGCAAAGCACTGCTTTCAGTGATGCCCATTTTGCTTGAATCTGCTACTCAAGAAATTATGGGGCTGTTACTTCAAAACTATTCTTAAGGCACATTTAGACTAGATTCTGTAATGCATCATAGGTGAGCAAAACAGCTGACTCCAGAGATGTGGCAAGATATTCTTGCAACCACTCCAGTCACCCCTTTACCAACACCAGGAATGCGGCAAAAACAGAAAAAATAGAAGTTTGGAACTACCAGACCCCCTCATCAACTGGTCTCTGCACAGTCTGCAGAATGAGGTAGGATTCTCCACTAGGCCATAAGAAAGATGCTATAGTGGTTTCTATGGTTAAAACGATCTTTCTTAGAATCCAAAGTCAGGTTTGTCTAAATACTTTAGTACTTTTAGGTACCATTTTCTTTTTTAATAGGATTCACAATTCCCATAACAGACAGTGGAAGGGAAGCGCAAACCAAACATCTATCACATACTGTCCAGCGAACTGGTTGTACAGAAGTCAATGTGAAAGATATTTCCTATGGTTACGATGAACCTGACCTCCCAGATTACAAACATTTCTGCTAAGAGCAACCTTATAGGCCAGCTGAATGTGCCTCAGGATCAAATGCATACAATGTGTGTGTTCCCAAATAATCTTTACAGGAGAGAAACAGCCAAAATCGTCACTACTGACTAATATATCAGTCAAGGAAGAGCAGGATCGGCTGAATACTATAACATATTGTCTTCGTACAAGGATACCTAGGACAAGTTATTCCTTCCTAGACAGGAGTGGGTGTAGATAGCTTTTCTTGTTCCCTATTTTGAAAGTTGATTGTCTTTGGTAAAGGTTTATTTTGGGTGAGGTCTATTTTCAGAAGGGACCGTGCTCGCAGAGCATGGTGCCATGGTAGATAAGAATTATCTGACGGTCAGAAATATAGGTACCTTCAGCTTGTGATGCCGCTATTTCAGTCTAATTCAAGTCAGCAGCAATATTTTTACATTATACATTAATAGGAGAAACATATGCTCCTCGCATTACTGTCTTAGACGCATTCAATCACATAGCCTCAGAGAAGGTAGAAAGTATTTACATTCAAGCTTACCCTGTTACTTGAAGAAGAAATACACATTAAGTAATCTATTTTTTTTAAAGAATTATGAATGACAAACAGCATCACATTATAATATACTCAATATTAAAGTTACAATAGATGTTGTATCTTACATCTGTATAGGGCCCAGATCCCCAAACTGTGGCTTTCTCCTTATGACAATCAGGTGGACAAATTATTCTACAAAAAAAATAAAATCAAAATTAATGGGATTTACTATATTTCATAAAGCAACATATATTTCCCAATGTTATAAAAATTTCAATGATTCTCCAGTTAAATAGAAAACATGACTTACACGGCAACATTTTCTTTTATGTCCTGTGCAGTTAATGAACAAGTTGTTTTTTCTGAAAAAAACACACAAAGGTGTTAGTAAAACACATGATATGTAGAATGATTTATTATTTAGTATGGCAATTTTTTAAGTGGAACTATAATGACATTTTAACAATTTTTCTCAAGTTGTGTCATACATTCTTGTTTATTACTTGGTCTAAAATAGAATACTCTACATTTCTCCAAACTCTGTAATTTTCTCTACTGTATATATGAGCTCTCTGAACTTCTTCTATACAGTTGATTGAGTTAGATGTTGTTAGTGTTAGGAGGATTTTGACAGGTCTTTGTATAAGCTCCAGAAGCATCAGGTGAACATGAGTTAGTTTAGGAAACTGTCTTACGGATCAAACATTTTTTGTACATTTCCTATGGCCTATGAATGATCACACTACACTAGTTATATACTATTCTCAACAAAAGATATCCCAGAGCAAAATGGAGAGTTGAATATGGTTGACAATTATTAGCTTTTGAAACAGGGACATTTTTAATAAATACAAGAATTTTAATAAGGATCAATTTAACATTGTCCCAACCAAAGTAAATATTTTAAGATATTGTATCTTCAATTCCATTTTAACCAAGGAGTAACCACATTTTTGTATGTATGAAATCATAAGGTAACATTTCCTTGTGAAGCATCAGAAAAAAAAAAAAAATCTTATTTAAGGAAGGGATTTAGCTTTCCATCAGAATTTCATGACAGTTTGCTGGGATGCCTTTCACGGTAAAAGTGAGATTCCATCCAAAGCTTAAAAATTAAATTTCTCCCTAAACTTCACCTTGTAGTCTATCCTAATGGTTGAAAAGAGCAGATCTGTGTACCATACTGTTCTCCTACATCACTCATAGGAGCTTGGTGCTAGATATCCCAAATGATTCTGGGTTTAATTAATGCATTAAAATCTATATCTTGTATGACCAGATTCAATAAAAACCACATCTGTTTTAAGGAAAATCAATGCTGTTTTTTTCGTACTCATTTGAGAGAGTTAGCTAAATGCATTCTTATCAATCTTAAAAACGAAATTGTAGGTGCAAAAACAAGTGAGAAAATAATATTGCATATCTTCATTATGGGACCAGGTCTGGGATTTTTGTATTTCAATGCAAAGATATTAAGAAACTAAAACATTATTCTTAATTTAAGACAAAAATGGGGGACATTTTTAAAAACTGTAACACAGGCAACAGTATAGAAAAGGTTGTGTCGCTCACAACAATGAGTCAGGCCATGGCTTTTGTTTTATAATACTGTAGTAGAAATATAATCATAATAATCTCATTGGTGGCTATGAGCAGCACCTCTTTATCTACACAGTAGTTACCTTTAGAAGTGTTTTCCTAAATGTTCCCAAATATGTTTAAATTCTGTCTTTCTTTCTGATATGAATTCTGAAGACAAAACACATTGGAATACAAGTGTTCCCCCAGTGTCCCAGAAAAACGGTATATAATCACCTTGTGGTAGTGTGTAACTTGGTTCCTCAGTTGCTTCCATGGGTTCTTCACTAGGTGTTCTTACTATAAATGACCAAGGAGCTGCACCACAAGATTGTGTTGTTATACCATTTCTGCTGGATTCTGGGTACGTGGCCTGTCCTGGTATCCTCTCTACTTCTATCTCTCCACCTTTTTCTTTGTCCACTATTCCTGAATGAATTGCAGCTTGGCACATTGAAGAATCCTGAGGGTCAAAAATGTGTAATATAAGTATTATTTTTTATTATTACAGAAAAATAACAGAAAAATGTTTTTATTTATATTTCTGATAAAAACTGTTTACGGTAGAAAAGGAATAATTTTAATAGCAACTTACAATGCTGTAGTATTCTGTACCCCACACCATGTGTGGTGCGCTGTGGCAGTTTTCTGGACACATCACTCTATAAAGGTGGACATAATAACATAATGAGGATGCACCAACACTAGCATTGGGCGATAACAGCAATATGCAACAAAGGTTTCTTGGTGTGAGTTGTCATACGTACACTGTCTTTTGGTCAGCTAACTGCTTGGCAGAAGATAAGCACTGACTCTTCACTGTGAAAATAAAAATATAATAAAACATTTCAATATATACGCTATATTCTGTTTCCAATGTGCAAGCCCATAACATGATTCATGTGTCTGTTTCCTCTGTACAGTTACTGGGCCATTTTGAATTTTAACAAATGTGTGTTAATATTGTACATCAATTTAAATTCATACGAATGATACTACTTAAGTTATTTTAATGCACCAGTTTTAGATAAATGCATTGCTTAGAGAAGCAACAAAAATGAATAATTCTAATTGCCAATTTTATGTACTAATCACAGTGATATAACATGTGCAACATAATTTGTTGTTTAATAGTGGTCTCTATTAATATATATCCGCTCTGTTATGCTGTACACATAGCACATTCTCACATGAAAAAACAATTACCTGGTTGTTTCTTGGGTTTCTTCTTTTCTGTAGGCTTGGAAGACTCTGTTGATTTTGTGGGTTTTGAAGGTTCTGACGTGTATGAGGTTTCAGGTGACCCTGCAGTGGTTGGTTTACGGAATATAAATGATCCAGACCAAGTGCCGTATTTAGTGGTTTTCACGCCATTCTTAGAGGATTCATCATAACTGGCTTGACCTGGTACCTTCTCCATCATCACTTTTCCTCCTTCATCGGTTACTACTCCATCATGGATAGCTGCTGGGCAAATGGGGGAATCCTACAGGAGACAATAGAAATATTTTTTATCATGCTTTATTTATCTCCTTTTATTAAGAACAATAAACAATATCAAACCAGTCTCCGCCTGTTACCTATTCATTCAAACATCCACCCACACAGCAACACATATCAGCACCAGAGGCAAAAACATTTGATGTAGGAGACTTGAGATATTTAGGGAACAATAGGGGTTTATGTAACCATTCAATTAATTGCTCTTTTAAAATATGAGATTCCAGTTAAGTAGGGATGTGTGTAAATGGAAGGATGCAGCTACACAATCCCTAAGAAAAATGTATTGAATAGGAGAAGCTAGATTTTCAATGGTAAAAAAGTACAGGTCCCTCCATCATGATACATATGTAACACCTTAAAATCCTATGTCGTGTGAACCTGAGAGTCATGAATTGACATTAATTGGGTATAGAAGTCGAGGATTACCCAGCAAACAAGAAAAGGCAAAGCACTGCTTTCAGTGATGCCCATTTTGCTTGAATCTGCTACTCAAGAAATTATGGGGCTGTTACTTCAAAACTATTCTTAAGGCACATTTAGACTAGATTCTGTAATGCATCATAGGTGAGCAAAACAGCTGACTCCAGAGATGTGGCAATATATTCTTGCAACCACTCCAGTCACCCCTTTACCAACACCAGGAATGCGGCAAAAACAGAAAAAATAGAAGTTTGGAACTACCAGACCCCCTCATCAACTGGTCTCTGCACAGTCTGCAGAATGAGGTAGGATTCTCCACTAGGCCATAAGAAAGATGCTATAGTGGTTTCTATGGTTAAAACGATCTTTCTTAGAATCCAAAGTCAGGTTTGTCTAAATACTTTAGTACTTTTAGGTACCATTTTCTTTTTTAATAGGATTCACAATTCCCATAACAGACAGTGGAAGGGAAGCGCAAACCAAACATCTATTACATACTGTCCAGCGAACTGGTTGTACAGAAGTCAATGTGAAAGATATTTCCTATGGTTACGATGAACCTGACCTCCCAGATTACAAACATTTCTGCTAAGAGCAACCTTATAGGCCAGCTGAATGTGCCTCAGGATCAAATGCATACAATGTGTGTGTTCCCAAATAATCTTTACAGGAGAGAAACAGCCAAAATCGTCACTACTGACTAATATATCAGTCAAGGAAGAGCAGGATCGGCTGAATACTATAACATATTGTCTTCGTACAAGGATACCTAGGACAAGTTATTCCTTCCTAGACAGGAGTGGGTGTAGATAGCTTTTCTTGTTCCCTATTTTGAAAGTTGATTGTCTTTGGTAAAGGTTTATTTTGGGTGAGGTCTATTTTCAGAAGGGACCGTGCTCGCAGAGCATGGTGCCATGGTAGATAAGAATTATCTGACGGTCAGAAATATAGGTACCTTCAGCTTGTGATGCCGCTATTTCAGTCTAATTCAAGTCAGCAGCAATATTTTTACATTATACATTAATAGGAGAAACATATGCTCCTCCCATTACTGTCTTAGACGCATTCAATCACATAGCCTCAGAGAAGGTAGAAAGTATTTACATTCAAGCTTACCCTGTTACTTGAAGAAGAAATACACATTAAGTAATCAATTTTTTTTAAAGAATTATGAATGACAAACAGCATCACATTATAATATACTCAATATTAAAGTTACAATAGATGTTGTATCTTACATCTGTATAGGGCCCAGATCCCCAAACTGTGGCTTTCTCCTTATGACAATCAGGTGGACAAATTATTCTACAAAGAAATAAAACCAAAATTAATGGGATTTACTATATTTCATAAAGCAACATATATTTCCCAATGTTATAAAAATTTCAATGATTCTCCAGTTAAATAGAAAACATGACTTACATGGCAACATTTTCTTTTATGTCCTGTGCAGTTAATGAACAAGTTGTTTTTTCTGAAAAAAACACACAAAGGTGTTAGTAAAACACATGATATGTAGAATGATTTATTATTTAGTATGGCAATTTTTTAAGTGGAACTGTAATGACATTTTAACAATTTTTCTCAAGTTGTGTCATACATTCTTGTTTATTACTTGGTCTAAAATAGAATACTCTACATTTCTCCAAACTCTGTCATTTTCTCTACTGTATATATGAGCTCTCTGAACTTCTTCTATACAGTTGATTGAGTTAGATGTTGTTAGTGTTAGGAGGATTTTGACAGCTCTTTGTATAAGCTCCAGAAGCATCAGGTGAACATGAGTTAGTTTAGGAAACTGTCTTACGGATCAAACATTTTTTGTACATTTCCTATGGCCTATGAATGATCACACTACACTAGTTATATACTATTCTCTACAAAAGAAATCCCGCAGCAAAAAGGAGAGTTGAATATGGTTGACAATTATTAGCTTTTGAAACAGGGACATTTTTAATAAATACAAGAATTTTAATAAGGATCAATTTAACATTGTCCCAACCAAAGTAAATATTTTAAGATATTGTATCTTCAATTCCATTTTAACCAAGGAGTAACCACATTTTTGTATGTATGAAATCATAAGGTAACATTTCCTTGTGAAGCATCAGAAAAAAAATAAAAAATCTTATTTAAGGAAGGGATTTAGCTTTCCATCAGAATTTCATGACAGTTTGCTGGGATGCCTTTCATGGTAAAAGTCAGATTCCATCCAAAGCTTAAGAATTAAAATTCTCCCTAAACTTCACCTTGTAGTCTATCCTAATGGTTGAAAAGAGCAGATCTGTGTACCATACTGTTCTCCTACATCACTCATAGGAGCTTGGTGCTAGATATCCCAAATGATTCTGGGTTTAATTAATGCATTAAAATCTATATATTGTATGACCAGATTCAATAAAAACCACATCTGTTTTAAGGAAAATCAATGCTGTTTTTTTCGTACTCATTTGAGAGAGTTAGCTAAATGCATTCTTATCAATCTTAAAAACGAAATTGTAGGTGCAAAAACAAGTGAGAAAATAATATTGCATATCTTCATTATGGGACCAGGTCTGGGATTTTTGTATTTCAATGCAAAGATATTAAGAAACTAAAACATTATTCTTAATTTAAGACAAAAATGGGGGACATTTTTAAAAACTGTAACACAGGCAACAGTATAGAAAAGGTTGTGTCGCTCACAACAATGAGTCAGGCCATGGCTTTTGTTTTATAATACTGTAGTAGAAATATAATCATAATAATCTCATTTGTGGCTATGAGCAGCACCTCTTTATCTACACAGTAGTTACCTTTAGAAGTGTTTTCCTAAATGTTCCCAAATATGTTTAAATTCTGTCTTTCTTTCTGATATGAATTCTGAAGACAAAACACATTGGAATACAAGTGTTCCCCCAGTGTCCCAGAAAAACTGTATATAATCACCTTGTGGTAGTGTGTAACTTGGTTCCTCAGTTGCTTCCATGGGTTCTTCACTAGGTGTTCTTACTATAAATGACCAAGGAGCTGCACCACAAGATTGTGTTGTTATACCATTTCTGCTGGATTCTGGGTAGGTGGCCTGTCCTAGTATCCTCTCTACTTCTATCTCTCCACCTTTTTCTTTGTCCACTATTCCTGAATGAATTCCAGCTTGGCACATTGAAGAATCCTGAGGGTCAAAATGTGTAATATAAGTATTATTTTTTATTATTACAGAAAAATAACAGAAAAATGTTTTTATTTATATTTCTGTTAAAAATTGTTTACGGTAGAAAAGGAATAATTTTAATAGCAACTTACAATGCTGTAGTATTCTGTACCCCACACCATGTGTGGTGCGTTGTGGCAGTTTTCTGGACACATCACTCTATAAAGGTGGACATAACAATATAATGAGGATGCACCAACACTAGCATTGGGCGATAACAGCAATATGCAACAAAGGTTTCTTGGTGTGAGTTGTCATACTTACACTGTCTTTTGGTCAGCTAACTGCTTGGCAGAAGATAAGCACTGACTCTTCACTGTGAAAATAAAAATATAATAAAACATTTCAATATATACGCTATATTCTGTTTCCAAAGTGCAAGCCCATAACATGATTCATGTGTCTGTTTCCTCTGTACAGTTACTAGGCCATTTTGAATTTTAACAAATGTGTGTTAATATTGTACATCAATTTAAATTCATACGAATGATACTACTTAAGTTATTTTAATGCACCAGTTTTAGATAAATGCATTGCTTAGAGAAGCAACAAAAATGAATAATTCTAATTGCCAATTTTATGTACTAATCACAGTGATATAACATGTGCAACATAATTTTTTGTTTAATAGTGGTCTCTATTAATATATATCCGCTCTGTTATGCTGTACACATAGCACATTCTCACATGAAAAAACAATTACCTGGTTGTTTCTTGGGTTTCTTCTTTTCTGTAGGCTTGGAAGACTCTGTTGATTTTGTGGGTTTTGAAGGTTCTGACGTGTATGAGGTTTCAGGTGGCCCTGCAGTGGTTGGTTTACGGAATATAAATGATCCAGACCAAGTGCCGTATTTAGTGGTTTTCACGCCATTCTTTAAGGATTCAGGGTAACTGGCTTGACCTGGTACCTTCTCCATCATCACTTTTCCTCCTTCATCGGTTATTACTCCATCATGGATAGCTGCTGGGCAAATGGGGGAATCCTACAGGAGACAATAGAAATATTTTTTATCATGCTTTATTTATCTCCTTTTATTAAGAACAATAAACAATATCAAACCAGTCTCCGCCTGTTACCTATTCATTCAAACATCCACCCACACTGCAACACATATCAGCACCAGAGGCAAAAACATTTGATGTAGGAGACTTGAGATATTTAGGGAACAATAGGGGTTTATGTAACCATTCAATTAATTGCTCTTTTAAAATATGAGATTCCAGTTAAGTAGGGATGTGTGTAAATGGAAGGATGCAGCTACACAATCCCTAAGAAAAATGTATTGAATAGGAGAAGCTAGATTTTCAATGGTAAAAAAGTACAGGTCCCTCCATCATGATACATATGTAACACCTTAAAATCCTATGTCGTGTGAACCTGAGAGTCATGAATTGACATTAGTTGGGTATAGAAGTCGAGGATTACCCAGCAAACAAGAAAAGGCAAAGCACTGCTTTCAGTGATGCCCATTTTGCTTGAATCTGCTACTCAAGAAATTATGGGGCTGTTACTTCAAAACTATTCTTAAGGCACATTTAGACTAGATTCTGTAATGCATCATAGGTGAGCAAAACAGCTGACTCCAGAGATGTGGCAAGATATTCTTGCAACCACTCCAGTCACCCCTTTACCAACACCAGGAATGCGGCAAAAACAGAAAAAATAGAAGTTTGGAACTACCAGACCCCCTCATCAACTGGTCTCTGCACAGTCTGCAGAATGAGGTAGGATTCTCCACTAGGCCATAAGAAAGATGCTATAGTGGTTTCTATGGTTAAAACGATCTTTCTTAGAATCCAAAGTCAGGTTTGTCTAAATACTTTAGTACTTTTAGGTACCATTTTCTTTTTTAATAGGATTCACAATTCCCATAACAGACAGTGGAAGGGAAGCGCAAACCAAACATCTATCACATACTGTCCAGCGAACTGGTTGTACAGAAGTCAATGTGAAAGATATTTCCTATGGTTACGATGAACCTGACCTCCCAGATTACAAACATTTCTGCTAAGAGCAACCTTATAGGCCAGCTGAATGTGCCTCAGGATCAAATGCATACAATGTGTGTGTTCCCAAATAATCTTTACAGGAGAGAAACAGCCAAAATCGTCACTACTGACTAATATATCAGTCAAGGAAGAGCAGGATCGGCTGAATACTATAACATATTGTCTTCGTACAAGGATACCTAGGACAAGTTATTCCTTCCTAGACAGGAGTGGGTGTAGATAGCTTTTCTTGTTCCCTATTTTGAAAGTTGATTGTCTTTGGTAAAGGTTTATTTTGGGTGAGGTCTATTTTCAGAAGGGACCGTGCTCGCAGAGCATGGTGCCATGGTAGATAAGAATTATCTGACGGTCAGAAATATAGGTACCTTCAGCTTGTGATGCCGCTATTTCAGTCTAATTCAAGTCAGCAGCAATATTTTTACATTATACATTAATAGGAGAAACATATGCTCCTCGCATTACTGTCTTAGACGCATTCAATCACATAGCCTCAGAGAAGGTAGAAAGTATTTACATTCAAGCTTACCCTGTTACTTGAAGAAGAAATACACATTAAGTAATCAATTTTTTTTAAAGAATTATGAATGACAAACAGCATCACATTATAATATACTCAATATTAAAGTTACAATAGATGTTGTATCTTACATCTGTATAGGGCCCAGATCCCCAAACTGTGGCTTTCTCCTTATGACAATCAGGTGGACAAATTATTCTACAAAAAAATAAAACCAAAATTAATGGGATTTACTATATTTCATAAAGCAACATATATTTCCCAATGTTATAAAAATTTCAATGATTCTCCAGTTAAATAGAAAACATGACTTACACGGCAACATTTTCTTTTATGTCCTGTGCAGTTAATGAACAAGTTGTTTTTTCTGAAAAAAACACACAAAGGTGTTAGTAAAACACATGATATGTAGAATGATTTATTATTTAGTATGGCAATTTTTTAAGTGGAACTGTAATGACATTTTAACAATTTTTCTCAAGTTGTGTCATACATTCTTGTTTATTACTTGGTCTAAAATAGAATACTCTACATTTCTCCAAACTCTGTCATTTTCTCTACTGTATATATGAGCTCTCTGAACTTCTTCTATACAGTTGATTGAGTTAGATGTTGTTAGTGTTAGGAGGATTTTGACAGCTCTTTGTATAAGCTCCAGAAGCATCAGGTGAACATGAGTTAGTTTAGGAAACTGTCTTACGGATCAAACATTTTTTGTACATTTCCTATGGCCTATGAATGATCACACTACACTAGTTATATACTATTCTCTACAAAAGAAATCCCGCAGCAAAAAGGAGAGTTGAATATGGTTGACAATTATTAGCTTTTGAAACAGGGACATTTTTAATAAATACAAGAATTTTAATAAGGATCAATTTAACATTGTCCCAACCAAAGTAAATATTTTAAGATATTGTATCTTTAATTCCATTTTAACCAAGGAGTAACCACATTTTTGTATGTATGAAATCATAAGGTAACATTTCCTTGTGAAGCATCAGAAAAAAAATAAAAAATCTTATTTAAGGAAGGGATTTAGCTTTCCATCAGAATTTCATGACAGTTTGCTGGGATGCCTTTCATGGTAAAAGTCAGATTCCATCCAAAGCTTAAGAATTAAAATTCTCCCTAAACTTCACCTTGTAGTCTATCCTAATGGTTGAAAAGAGCAGATCTGTGTACCATACTGTTCTCCTACATCACTCATAGGAGCTTGGTGCTAGATATCCCAAATGATTCTGGGTTTAATTAATGCATTAAAATCTATATATTGTATGACCAGATTCAATAAAAACCACATCTGTTTTAAGGAAAATCAATGCTGTTTTTTTCGTACTCATTTGAGAGAGTTAGCTAAATGCATTCTTATCAATCTTAAAAACGAAATTGTAGGTGCAAAAACAAGTGAGAAAATAATATTGCATATCTTCATTATGGGACCAGGTCTGGGATTTTTGTATTTCAATGCAAAGATATTAAGAAACTAAAACATTATTCTTAATTTAAGACAAAAATGGGGGACATTTTTAAAAACTGTAACACAGGCAACAGTATAGAAAAGGTTGTGTCGCTCACAACAATGAGTCAGGCCATGGCTTTTGTTTTATAATACTGTAGTAGAAATATAATCATAATAATCTCATTTGTGGCTATGAGCAGCACCTCTTTATCTACACAGTAGTTACCTTTAGAAGTGTTTTCCTAAATGTTCCCAAATATGTTTAAATTCTGTCTTTCTTTCTGATATGAATTCTGAAGACAAAACACATTGGAATACAAGTGTTCCCCCAGTGTCCCAGAAAAACTGTATATAATCACCTTGTGGTAGTGTGTAACTTGGTTCCTCAGTTGCTTCCATGGGTTCTTCACTAGGTGTTCTTACTATAAATGACCAAGGAGCTGCACCACAAGATTGTGTTGTTATACCATTTCTGCTGGATTCTGGGTAGGTGGCCTGTCCTAGTATCCTCTCTACTTCTATCTCTCCACCTTTTTCTTTGTCCACTATTCCTGAATGAATTCCAGCTTGGCACATTGAAGAATCCTGAGGGTCAAAATGTGTAATATAAGTATTATTTTTTATTATTACAGAAAAATAACAGAAAAATGTTTTTATTTATATTTCTGTTAAAAATTGTTTACGGTAGAAAAGGAATAATTTTAATAGCAACTTACAATGCTGTAGTATTCTGTACCCCACACCATGTGTGGTGCGTTGTGGCAGTTTTCTGGACACATCACTCTATAAAGGTGGACATAACAATATAATGAGGATGCACCAACACTAGCATTGGGCGATAACAGCAATATGCAACAAAGGTTTCTTGGTGTGAGTTGTCATACTTACACTGTCTTTTGGTCAGCTAACTGCTTGGCAGAAGATAAGCACTGACTCTTCACTGTGAAAATAAAAATATAATAAAACATTTCAATATATACGCTATATTCTGTTTCCAAAGTGCAAGCCCATAACATGATTCATGTGTCTGTTTCCTCTGTACAGTTACTGGGCCATTTTGAATTTTAACAAATGCCTGTTAATATTGTACATCGATTTAAATTCATACAAATGATACTACTTAAGTTATTTTAATGCACCAGTTTTAGATAAATGCATTGCTTAGAGAAGCAACAAAAATGAATAATTCTAATTGCCAATTTTATGTACTAATCACAGTGATATAACATGTGCAACATCATTTTTTGTTTAATAGTGGTCTCTATTAATATATATCCGCTCTGTTATGCTGTACACATAGCACATTCTCACATGAAAAAACAATTGTATATATATCTATATGTACACACGAAGACCATCCTTATAATATCTTCATAGACAAAACTGTTTATGCATGCCAAGGTTGTCAATTTAAGACGAGTACATTAAAATTATATACATCCTGCGTGATTGTATATTGTGCATATACATGTATGTAGTAACCTTCATATACCATATATTTATTTGCCAGACATGCACATATTTGCTTTTTGCATATGATTGGGCTATCATATGAGTTATCCCAAGATATATGCTATATGCCTGTAACCAGAAGTTTTGACATGTGTTCCCATTTGATGCCATTATACTACAGCTTTATTTTGATGCCATTATACTACAGCTTTATTTCTGCACCATGGCTCCCAGGGTTTATAAAGTCTGAGTGTATAAACACTTGAACGATTAGACACACTACGGATAATAGATAGATTAACAGCGCGATCAGCCAATCATAGACAATTATACAACTGGGAGCTCTATAAATGAACACACACTACTATTGGAATTATCTCCCTTGAGAAAGTCTGTTAAGACGAAACGCGTTGGGTCTCCGCCCTCATCCATCTATTGGCCAATAGCAACTCTCCGGAAGCGATCTCAGACGCGGAAGTCAGGACCGGAAGCGTGTCGCGCGCCTCCTGTGGACCGCTAATCTATCCGTACAGTAGCGGGGTTGATCACCCGCTGCTGTATATATCAACTGGACACTGCATTCTGCACGCCACGGTCCCTGAGCGGGACACTTAAGACTGACTGATACCATTATTGAAGTTCCACACAATCGCAAGTATTAGTCTCACGAGTGTGTGGGATACATATGGACTAAGCACAATTTTTTCATTAGGTTAAATACCGTTGTCTTACATACCGTATCGCTATATTATTTAACAACCAGAACGTGATCACTCACGTCAATCAAAAACCGCAAGATCTTTATGAGATATTATACATTTGCAATTTAAATTACGGGCATTCCATCTACCAAATAGGAATATAATCTAACATCTGAAGATACACCTATTGGAATCATAGACTGTCTCTAATTAACGATACCTTTATCCATCTTGGTTGCGCCACAAATATCAATCTTGGCATTGGACTTTTCAGTTTATCACAAGTATACGTATTTATATGTTTTAGAAATGTTTTATTGAATTGCCTTTTATCCTGACATTGGACTTTTCAGCGGAGTACAAGTACATGTATTCATATGTTTTAGAATTGTTTATTGAATTGTTTTTTATCCTATTTAGTTTACATATGTATAGGGATTATTAAATGAGACCTTTCATGCCATAGAGTTTTGTCTTATCAGTAGAGGTTATCCACTACCATACATCAGGTACACTATATAATACATATTAGTATTTTAATCATTTAGCCAGTGAGCGCACAGGGTAACTTTTGCTTGCTTTTGAGTGATATAACATGTGCAACATAATTTGTTGTTTAATAGTGGTCTCTATTAATATATATCCGCTCTGTTATGCTGTACACATAGTACATTCTCACATGAAAAAACAATTACCTGGTTGTTTCTTGGGTTTCTTCTTTTCTGTAGGCTTGGAAGACTCTGTTGATTTTGTGGGTTTTGAAGGTTCTGACGTGTTTGAGGTTTCAGGTGACCCTGCAGTGGTTGGTTTACGGAATATAAATGATCCAGACCAAGTGCCGTATTTAGTGGTTTTCACGCCATTCTTAGAGGATTCATCGTAACTGGCTTGACCTGGTACCTTCTCCATCATCACTTTTCCTCCTTTATCGGTTATTACTCCATCATGGATAGCTGCTGGGCAAATGGGGGAATCCTACAGGAGACAGTAGAAACATTTTTTTATCATGCTTTATTTATCTCCTTTTATTAAAAACAATAAATAAAATCAAACCAGTTTCCGCCTGTTTACTATTCATTCAAACATCCACCCACACAGCAACACATATCAGCACCAGAGGCAAAAAACAATTTATGTAGGAGACCTGAGATATTTAGGGAACAATAGGGGTTTAGGTAACCTCTCAATTAATAGCTCATTTAAGATATGAGATTCCAGTTAAGTAGGGATGTGTGTAAATGGAATGATACCGCTACAAAACCCCTAAGAGAAATGTATTGGCATGGAAGAAACTTGATTTTCAATGGTAAAAAAGTACAGGCCCCTCCATCGTGATACATATTTAACACCTTAAATTCCTATGTTGTGTGTACCTGAGGGTCATGAATTGACATTAATTGAGAATGGAAGTTGAGGATTACCCAGCAAACAAGAAAAGGCAAAGTGATGCCCAGTTTGCTTTAATCTGCTCTTCTGGTGCTTGCTCATAATATTATGGGGGCTCTTACTTCAGAACTTTTTTTAAGGTGCCTTAAGACTAGACTCTGTAATGCAACATAGGTGAGCAAAACAGCTGCCTCCAGACATGTGGAAAGATATAATTGCAACAACTCTGATCACCACTTTACCAACACCAGAACTGCAGCAAGACAAAATAAATAGAAGTGTGGAACTGCCAGACCCCCTATCATCTGGTCTCTGCACAGTCTGCAGAATGAGATAGTATGGACAGTGGCCTTATCTATGTGGAGTTTGTATGTTCTCCCTGCGTTTGCGTGGGTTTCCTCCGGGTGCTCCGGTATCCTCCCATACTCCAAAACATACTGGTAGGTTAATTGGTTGCTATCAAATTTGACATTAGTCTCTCTCTCTCTCTCTGTCTGTGTGTGTGTGTGTGTGTGTGTATGTGTGTGTATGTTATGGAATTTAGACTGTAAGCTCTAATGGAGCAGGGACTGATGTGAATGAGTTCTCTGTACAGCGCTGCAGGATTTTTGGCGCTATATAAATAACTGATGATGATGGACTACTAGGCCAAAAGAATGATGCTATAGTTTTTTATGTAGCTAAAAAGATTTTTCTTGGAATCCAAAGACAGGTTTCTCTAAATACTTTAGTATTTTTAGGTAACATTTTGCCTTTAAATAGGGTTCACATTTCCTAAAACAGATAGATGTTTCTTTGAGCTTCCCTTTCACTATCACACATTACCCAGAAAACTGGTTGTTCATAAGACAATCCCATGATTATAATGAACCTGAACTCCCAGATAACAAACATTTCTGCTAAGTGCAACCTTATATGCCAGCTGAATGTGACTCAGGATCAAAAGCTTACAATGTATGTGTTCCAAATAAATAAGTCAAAGAAGAGCAGGATCAGCTGATTACTATAACATACAGTCTACGTAAAGGGATACCTAGGATAGGTTACTCCTTCCTAGACAGCAATGCGAGTTGACAACTTTGCTTGCAATCTTTTTCAAAACTTGATTGTCTTTAGTAAAGATTTAATTATTTGATGAGAACTATGTATAAACTGACGGTCTAAAATATAGGCATCTTCAGCTTGTAATGATGTTATTTCAGTCTAATCCAAGTCAGCAGCAAAATATTTACAGTATACATTAATAAGAGAAACATATGCTTCTCGCATTACTGCATTAGAGATGTCCTATCACATAGCCTCAGCGAAGGTAGATAGCATTAACATTCAAGCTTACCATGTTACTTTAAGAAGAAATACACATAAAGTAATCTTTTCTTTAAGGAAATATGAATGACAGACAGCAGTCTCATTATAATATACTCAATATAAAAGTGACAATACATGTTGTGTCTTACATCTGTATAGGGCCCAGATCCCCAAACCATCGCTTTCTCCTTAAGACACCCAGGTGGACAAATTATTCTAGAAATCAAAATTGATGGGGTTTAATATATTTCATAAAGCAACATATATTTTCCAATGTAATCATAAAAATTTGAATGATTCTCCAAACAGTTAAATAGAAAACATGACTTACACGGCATCGTTTTCTTTTATGTCCTGTGCAGTTAATGAACAAGTTGTTTTTTCTGAAATAAACACACAAATGTGTTAGTAAAAACACCTGATATGTAGAATGATTTCTTATTTAGTATGTTTTTTTTAAGTTGAACTATAATGACATGTTATCAATTATTCTCTAGTTGTGTCATACATTCTTGTTTATTACTTGGTCTTAAATAGAATACTCAACATTTCTCCAAACTCTGTCATTTTCTCTACTGTATATTTGTGCTCTCTGAACTTCTTAGTTCCAGTTGATTGAGTTAGTTGTTGTTGGTGTTGGGAGCATTTTGACAGCTCTTTGTATAAGCTCCAGAAGCATCAGGTGAACATGAGTTAGCTTAGGAAACTGTCTTACAGATCAAACATTTTTTGTACATTTACTATGGCCTATGAATGCTCAAACTTCAAAAGTTATATACTATTCTCAACAAAAGATATCCCAGAGCAAAATGGAGAGATGAATATAGTTGACAATTGTTAGCTTTTGAAACAGGGACATCTTTAATAAATGCAAGTTTTCATAAGGATCTATTTAACATTGTCCCCAACAAAGTGATGATTTTAAGTTATTGTATCTTCAATTCAATTTTAACCAAGCAGTAACTACATTTTTCTATGAAAACAGAAGGTAACATTTCCTTGTGAAGCATCAAAAAAGGAAAATAAAATCTGATGTAAGGAAGGAATTTAGCTTTCCATCAGAATTTTAATGACAGTGATGAAGGATGCCTTTCACGGTAAAAGTGAGATTTCATCCAAAACTTCAGAATTTAAGTTCTCCCTAAACTTCACCTTGTAGTCTATCCTAATGGTTGAAAAGAGCAGATCTTTGTACCTTACTGTTCTCCTACATCACTCATACGAACTTGGTGCTGCATATCCCAAATTATTCTGGGTTTAATGAATACATTAAAATCCATATCTTGTATGACCAGATTCAATAAAAACTACATATGTTTTAAGGAATATCAATGCTGATGTTTTCGTACTCATTTGGGAGAGATAGCTAAATGCATTCTAATTAGTATTAAAAAGTAAAATGTAGGTGCAAAAACAAGTGAGAAAATAAGCAGAATATTGCATATCTACCTTATGGGACCAGGTCTGGGATATTTGTATTTCAATACAAAGATATTAACAAACTGAAACATTATTCTTAATTCAAGATAAAATGGGGGATATTTATGAAACCTGTAACAAAGGCAACGGTATAGAAAAGGTTGTGTCGCTCACAACAATTAGCCAGGCCATGGCTTTTGCTTTCTAATACTGCAGTACAAATATTATAATTATAATCTCATTGGTTGCTATGAGCAGCACCTCTTTATCTACACAGTAGTTACCTTTAGAAGAGTTTTTCTAAATGTCCCCAAATATGTTTCAGTTCTCTCTTTCTTTCTGATATGAATTCTGAAGACAAAACACACATTGGAATACAAGTGCCCGTAACTGTCCCAGAAAAACTGTATATAATCACCTGGTGGTAGTGTGTAACTTGGTTCCTCAGTTGCTTCCATGGGTTCTTCACTAGGTGTTCTTACTATAAATGACCAAGGAGCTGCACCACAAGATTTTGTTGTTATACCATTTCTGCTGGATTCTGGGTACGTGGCCTGTCCTGGTATCCTCTCTACTTCTATCTCTCCACCTTTTTCTTTGTCCACTATTCCTGAATGAATTGCAGCTTGGCACATTGAAGAATCCTGAGGGTCAAAAATGTGTAATATAAGTATTATTTTTTATTATTACAGAAAAATAACAGAAAAATGTTTTTATTTATATTTCTGATAAAAACTGTTTACGGTAGAAAAGGAATAATTTTAATAGCAACTTACAATGCTGTAGTATTCTGTACCCCACACCATGTGTGGTGCGCTGTGGCAGTTTTCTGGACACATCACTCTATAAATGTGGACATAACAAAACAATGAGGATGCACCAACATTAGCATTGGGCGATAAAAGCAATATGCAACAAAGGTCTCTTGGTGTGAGTTGTCATACTTACACTGTCTTTTGGTCAGCTAACTGCTTGGCAGAAGATAAGCACTGACTCTTTACTGTGAAAATAAAAATATAATAAAACATTTCAATATATACGCTATATTCTGTTTCCAAAGTGTAAGCCCATAATGTGATTCATGTGTCTGTTTCCTCTGTACAGTTACTGGGCCATTTTGAATTTTATCAAATGTGTGTTAATATTGTACATCGATTTAAATTCGTACGAATGATACTACTTTATTTACTTCAATGCACTAGTTTTAGATAAATGCATTGCTTAGAGAAGCAACAAAAATGAATAATTATAGTTGCCAATTTTATGTACAAATCACAGTGATATAACATGTGCAACCTAATTTGTTGTCTCTATTAATAAATATCCGCTCTGTTATGCTGTACACATAGCACATTCTCACATGAAAAAACAATTACCTGGTTGTTTCTTGGGTTTCTTCTTTTCTGTAGGCTTGGAAGGCTCTGTTGTTTTTGTGGGTTTTGAAGGTTCTGACGTGTTTGAGGTTTCAGGTGGCCCTGCAGTGGTTGGTTTACGGAATATAAATGATCCAGACCAAGTGCCGTGTTTAGTGGTTTTCACGCCATTCTTTAAGGATTCAGGGTAACTGGCTTGACCTGGTTCCTTCCGCATTATCACTTTTCCGCCTTCATCGGTTATTATTCCATCATGGATAGCTGCTGGGCAAATGGGGGAATCCTACAGGAGACAGTAGAAACATTTTTTTATCATGCTTTATTTATCTCCTTTTATTAAAAACAATAAATAAAATCAAACCAGTTTCCGCCTGTTTACTATTCATTCAAACATCCACCCACACAGCAACACATATCAGCACCAGAGGCAAAAAACAATTTATGTAGGAGACCTGAGATATTTAGGGAACAATAGGGGGTTTAGGTAACCTCTCAATTAATAGCTCATTTAAGATATGAGATTCCAGTTAAGTAGGGATGTGTGTAAATGGAATGATACCGCTACAAAACCCCTAAGAGAAATGTATTGGCATGGAAGAAACTTGATTTTCAATGGTAAAAAAGTACAGGCCCCTCCATCGTGATACATATTTAACACCTTAAATTCCTATGTTGTGTGTACCTGAGGGTCATGAATTGACATTAATTGAGAATGGAAGTTGAGGATTACCCAGCAAACAAGAAAAGGCAAAGTGATGCCCAGTTTGCTTTAATCTGCTCTTCTGGTGCTTGCTCATAATATTATGGGGGCTCTTACTTCAGAACTTTTTTTAAGGCGCCTTAAGACTAGACTCTGTAATGCAACATAGGTGAGCAAAACAGCTGCCTCCAGACATGTGGAAAGATATAATTGCAACAACTCTGATCACCACTTTACCAACACCAGAACTGCAGCAAGACAAAATAAATAGAAGTGTGGAACTGCCAGACCCCCTATCATCTGGTCTCTGCACAGTCTGCAGAATGAGATAGTATGGACAGTGGCCTTATCTATGTGGAGTTTGTATGTTCTCCCTGCGTTTGCGTGGGTTTCCTCCGGGTGCTCCGGTATCCTCCCATACTCCAAAACATACTGGTAGGTTAATTGGTTGCTATCAAATTTGACATTAGTCTCTCTCTCTCTCTCTGTCTGTGTGTGTGTGTGTGTGTGTGTGTGTGTATGTGTGTGTATGTTATGGAATTTAGACTGTAAGCTCTAATGGAGCAGGGACTGATGTGAATGAGTTCTCTGTACAGCGCTGCAGGATTTTTGGCGCTATATAAATAACTGATGATGATGGACTACTAGGCCAAAAGAATGATGCTATAGTTTTTTATGTAGCTAAAAAGATTTTTCTTGGAATCCAAAGTCAGGTTTCTCTAAATACTTTAGTATTTTTAGGTAACATTTTGCCTTTAAATAGGGTTCACATTTCCTAAAACAGATAGATGTTTCTTTGAGCTTCCCTTTCACTATCACACATTACCCAGAAAACTGGTTGTTCATAAGACAATCCCATGATTATAATGAACCTGAACTCCCAGATAACAAACATTTCTGCTAAGTGCAACCTTATATGCCAGCTGAATGTGACTCAGGATCAAAAGCTTACAATGTATGTGTTCCAAATAAATAAGTCAAAGAAGAGCAGGATCAGCTGATTACTATAACATATAGTCTACGTAAAGGGATACCTAGGATAGGTTACTCCTTCCTAGACAGCAATGCGAGTTGACAACTTTGCTTGCAATCTTTTTCAAAACTTGATTGTCTTTAGTAAAGATTTAATTATTTGATGAGAACTATGTATAAACTGACGGTCTAAAATATAGGCATCTTCAGCTTGTAATGATGTTATTTCAGTCTAATCCAAGTCAGCAGCAAAATATTTACAGTATACATTAATAAGAGAAACATATGCTTCTCGCATTACTGCATTAGAGATGTCCTATCACATAGCCTCAGCGAAGGTAGATAGCATTAACATTCAAGCTTACCATGTTACTTTAAGAAGAAATACACATAAAGTAATCTTTTTTTTAAGGAAATATAAATGACAGACAGCAGTCTCATTATAATATACTCAATATAAAAGTGACAATACATGTTGTGTCTTACATCTGTATAGGGCCCAGATCCCCAAACCATCGCTTTCTCCTTAAGACACCCAGGTGGACAAATTATTCTAGAAATCAAAATTGATGGGGTTTAATATATTTCATAAAGCAACATATATTTTCCAATGTAATCATAAAAATTTGAATGATTCTCCAAACAGTTAAATAGAAAACATGACTTACACGGCATCGTTTTCTTTTATGTCCTGTGCAGTTAATGAACAAGTTGTTTTTTCTGAAATAAACACACAAATGTGTTAGTAAAAACACCTGATATGTAGAATGATTTCTTATTTAGTATGTTTTTTTTAAAATGAACTATAATGACATGTTATCAATTATTCTCTAGTTGTGTCATACATTCTTGTTTATTACTTGGTCTTAAATAGAATACTCAACATTTCTCCAAACTCTGTCATTTTCTCTACTGTGTATTTGTGCTCTCTGAACTTCTTAGTTCCAGTTGATTGAGTTAGTTGTTGTTGGTGTTGGGAGCATTTTGACAGCTCTTTGTATAAGCTCCAGAAGCATCAGGTGAACATGAGTTAGCTTAGGAAACTGTCTTACAGATCAAACATTTTTTGTACATTTACTATGGCCTATGAATGCTCAAACTTCAAAAGTTATATACTATTCTCAACAAAAGATATCCCAGAGCAAAATGGAGAGATGAATATAGTTGACAATTGTTAGCTTTTGAAACAGGGACATCTTTAATAAATGCAAGTTTTCATAAGGATCTATTTAACATTGTCCCCAACAAAGTGATGATTTTAAGTTATTGTATCTTCAATTCAATTTTAACCAAGCAGTAACTACATTTTTCTATGAAAACAGAAGGTAACATTTCCTTGTGAAGCATCAAAAAAGGAAAATAAAATCTGATGTAAGGAAGGAATTTAGCTTTCCATCAGAATTTTAATGACAGTGAAGAAGGATGCCTTTCACGGTAAAAGTGAGATTTCATCCAAAACTTCAGAATTTAAGTTCTCCCTAAACTTCACCTTGTAGTCTATCCTAATGGTTGAAAAGAGCAGATCTTTGTACCTTACTGTTCTCCTACATCACTCATACGAACTTGGTGCTGCATATCCCAAATTATTCTGGGTTTAATGAATACATTAAAATCCATATCTTGTATGACCAGATTTAATAAAAACTACATATGTTTTAAGGAATATCAATGCTGATGTTTTCGTACTCATTTGAGAGAGATAGCTAAATGCATTCTAATTAGTATTAAAAAGTAAAATGTAGGTGCAAAAACAAGTGAGAAAATAAGCAGAATATTGCATATCTACCTTATGGGACCAGGTCTGGGATATTTGTATTTCAATACAAAGATATTAACAAACTGAAACATTATTCTTAATTCAAGATAAAATGGGGGATATTTATGAAACCTGTAACAAAGGTAACGGTATAGAAAAGGTTGTGTCGCTCACAACAATTAGCCAGGCCATGGCTTTTGCTTTCTAATACTGCAGTACAAATATTATAATTATAATCTCATTGGTTGCTATGAGCAGCACCTCTTTATCTACACAGTAGTTACCTTTAGAAGAGTTTTTCTAAATGTCCCCAAATATGTTTCAGTTCTCTCTTTCTTTCTGATATGAATTCTGAAGACAAAACACACATTGGAATACAAGTGCCCCTAACTGTCCCAGAAAAACTGTATATAATCACCTGGTGGTAGTGTGTAACTTGGTTCCTCAGTTGCTTCCATGGGTTCTTCACTAGGTGTTCTTACTATAAATGACCAAGGAGCTGCACCACAAGATTTTGTTGTTATACCATTTCTGCTGGATTCTGGGTACGTGGCCTGTCCTGGTATCCTCTCTACTTCTATCTCTCCACCTTTTTCTTTGTCCACTATTCCTGAATGAATTGCAGCTTGGCACATTGAAGAATCCTGAGGGTCAAAAATGTGTAATATAAGTATTATTTTTTATTATTACAGAAAAATAACAGAAAAATGTTTTTATTTATATTTCTGATAAAAACTGTTTACGGTAGAAAAGGAATAATTTTAATAGCAACTTACAATGCTGTAGTATTCTGTACCCCACACCATGTGTGGTGCGCTGTGGCAGTTTTCTGGACACATCACTCTATAAATGTGGACATAACAAAACAATGAGGATGCACCAACATTAGCATTGGGCGATAAAAGCAATATGCAACAAAGGTCTCTTGGTGTGAGCTGTCATACTTACACTGTCTTTTGGTCAGCTAACTGCTTGGCAGAAGATAAGCACTGACTCTTTACTGTGAAAATAAAAATATAATAAAACATTTCAATATATACGCTATATTCTGTTTCCAAAGTGTAAGCCCATAATGTGATTCATGTGTCTGTTTCCTCTGTACAGTTACTGGGCCATTTTGAATTTTATCAAATGTGTGTTAATATTGTACATCGATTTAAATTCGTAGGAATGATACTACTTTATTTACTTCAATGCACTAGTTTTAGATAAATGCATTGCTTAGAGAAGCAACAAAAATGAATAATTATAGTTGCCAATTTTATGTACAAATCACAGTGATATAACATGTGCAACCTAATTTGTTGTCTCTATTAATAAATATCCGCTCTGTTATGCTGTACACATAGCACATTCTCACATGAAAAAACAATTACCTGGTTGTTTCTTGGGTTTCTTCTTTTCTGTAGGCTTGGAAGGCTCTGTTGTTTTTGTGGGTTTTGAAGGTTCTGACGTGTTTGAGGTTTCAGGTGGCCCTGCAGTGGTTGGTTTACGGAATATAAATGATCCAGACCAAGTGCCGTGTTTAGTGGTTTTCACGCCATTCTTTAAGGATTCAGGGTAACTGGCTTGACCTGGTTCCTTCCGCATTATCACTTTTCCGCCTTCATCGGTTATTATTCCATCATGGATAGCTGCTGGGCAAATGGGGGAATCCTACAGGAGACAGTAGAAACATTTTTTTATCATGCTTTATTTATCTCCTTTTATTAAAAACAATAAATAAAATCAAACCAGTTTCCGCCTGTTTACTATTCATTCAAACATCCACCCACACAGCAACACATATCAGCACCAGAGGCAAAAAACAATTTATGTAGGAGACCTGAGATATTTAGGGAACAATAGGGGGTTTAGGTAACCTCTCAATTAATAGCTCATTTAAGATATGAGATTCCAGTTAAGTAGGGATGTGTGTAAATGGAATGATACCGCTACAAAACCCCTAAGAGAAATGTATTGGCATGGAAGAAACTTGATTTTCAATGGTAAAAAAGTACAGGCCCCTCCATCGTGATACATATTTAACACCTTAAATTCCTATGTTGTGTGTACCTGAGGGTCATGAATTGACATTAATTGAGAATGGAAGTTGAGGATTACCCAGCAAACAAGAAAAGGCAAAGTGATGCCCAGTTTGCTTTAATCTGCTCTTCTGGTGCTTGCTCATAATATTATGGGGGCTCTTACTTCAGAACTTTTTTTAAGGCGCCTTAAGACTAGACTCTGTAATGCAACATAGGTGAGCAAAACAGCTGCCTCCAGACATGTGGAAAGATATAATTGCAACAACTCTGATCACCACTTTACCAACACCAGAACTGCAGCAAGACAAAATAAGTAGAAGTGTGGAACTGCCAGACCCCCTATCATCTGGTCTCTGCACAGTCTGCAGAATGAGATAGTATGGACAGTGGCCTTATCTATGTGGAGTTTGTATGTTCTCCCTTCGTTTGCGTGGGTTTCCTCCGGGTGCTCCGGTATCCTCCCATACTCCAAAACATACTGGTAGGTTAATTGGTTGCTATCAAATTTGACATTAGTCTCTCTCTCTCTCTGTGTGTGTGTGTGTGTGTGTGTGTGTGTGTGTGTGTGTGTGTGTGTATGTGTGTGTATGTGTGTGTATGTTATGGAATTTAGACTGTAAGCTCTAATGGAGCAGGGACTGATGTGAATGAGTTCTCTGTACAGCGCTGCAGGATTTTTGGCGCTATATAAATAACTGATGATGATGGACTACTAGGCCAAAAGAATGATGCTATAGTTTTTTATGTAGCTAAAAAGATTTTTCTTGGAATCCAAAGTCAGGTTTCTCTAAATACTTTAGTATTTTTAGGTAACATTTTGCCTTTAAATAGGGTTCACATTTCCTAAAACAAATAGATGTTTCTTTGAGCTTCCCTTTCACTATCACACATTACCCAGAAAACTGGTTGTTCATAAGACAATCCCATGATTATAATGAACCTGAACTCCCAGATAACAAACATTTCTGCTAAGTGCAACCTTCTATGCCAGCTGAATGTGACTCGGGATCAAAAGCTTACAATGTATGTGTTCCAAATAAATAAGTCAAAGAAGAGCAGGATCAGCTGATTACTATAACATATAGTCTACGTAAAGGGATACCTAGGATAGGTTACTCCTTCCTAGACAGCAATGCGAGTTGACAACTTTGCTTGCAATCTTTTTCAAAACTTGATTGTCTTTAGTAAAGATTTAATTATTTGATGAGAACTATGTATAAACTGACGGTCTAAAATATAGGCATCTTCAGCTTGTAATGATGTTATTTCAGTCTAATCCAAGTCAGCAGCAAAATATTTACAGTATACATTAATAAGAGAAACATATGCTTCTCGCATTACTGCATTAGAGATGTCCTATCACATAGCCTCAGCGAAGGTAGATAGCATTAACATTCAAGCTTACCATGTTACTTTAAGAAGAAATACACATAAAGTAATCTTTTTTTTAAGGAAATATAAATGACAGACAGCAGTCTCATTATAATATACTCAATATAAAAGTGACAATACATGTTGTGTCTTACATCTGTATAGGGCCCAGATCCCCAAACCATCGCTTTCTCCTTAAGACACCCAGGTGGACAAATTATTCTAGAAATCAAAATTGATGGGGTTTAATATATTTCATAAAGCAACATATATTTTCCAATGTAATCATAAAAATTTGAATGATTCTCCAAACAGTTAAATAGAAAACATGACTTACACGGCATCGTTTTCTTTTATGTCCTGTGCAGTTAATGAACAAGTTGTTTTTTCTGAAATAAACACACAAATGTGTTAGTAAAAACACCTGATATGTAGAATGATTTCTTATTTAGTATGTTTTTTTTAAGTTGAACTATAATGACATGTTATCAATTATTCTCTAGTTGTGTCATACATTCTTGTTTATTACTTGGTCTTAAATAGAATACTCAACATTTCTCCAAACTCTGTCATTTTCTCTACTGTGTATTTGTGCTCTCTGAACTTCTTAGTTCCAGTTGATTGAGTTAGTTGTTGTTGGTGTTGGGAGCATTTTGACAGCTCTTTGTATAAGCTCCAGAAGCATCAGGTGAACATGAGTTAGCTTAGGAAACTGTCTTACAGATCAAACATTTTTTGTACATTTACTATGGCCTATGAATGCTCAAACTTCAAAAGTTATATACTATTCTCAACAAAAGATATCCCAGAGCAAAATGGAGAGATGAATATAGTTGACAATTGTTAGCTTTTGAAACAGGGACATCTTTAATAAATGCAAGTTTTCATAAGGATCTATTTAACATTGTCCCCAACAAAGTGATGATTTTAAGTTATTGTATCTTCAATTCAATTTTAACCAAGCATTAACTACATTTTTCTATGAAAACAGAAGGTAACATTTCCTTGTGAAGCATCAAAAAAGGAAAATAAAATCTGATGTAAGGAAGGAATTTAGCTTTCCATCAGAATTTTAATGACAGTGATGAAGGATGCCTTTCACGGTAAAAGTGAGATTTCATCCAAAACTTCAGAATTTAAGTTCTCCCTAAACTTCACCTTGTAGTCTATCCTAATGGTTGAAAAGAGCAGATCTTTGTACCTTACTGTTCTCCTACATCACTCATACGAACTTGGTGCTGCATATCCCAAATTATTCTGGGTTTAATGAATACATTAAAATCCATATCTTGTATGACCAGATTCAATAAAAACTACATATGTTTTAAGGAATATCAATGCTGATGTTTTCGTACTCATTTGGGAGAGATAGCTAAATGCATTCTAATTAGTATTAAAAAGTAAAATGTAGGTGCAAAAACAAGTGAGAAAATAAGCAGAATATTGCATATCTACCTTATGGGACCAGGTCTGGGATATTTGTATTTCAATACAAAGATATTAACAAACTGAAACATTATTCTTAATTCAAGATATAATGGGGGATATTTATGAAACCTGTAACAAAGGCAACGGTATAGAAAAGGTTGTGTCGCTCACAACAATTAGCCAGGCCATGGCTTTTGCTTTCTAATACTGCAGTACAAATATTATAATTATAATCTCATTGGTTGCTATGAGCAGCACCTCTTTATCTACACAGTAGTTACCTTTAGAAGAGTTTTTCTAAATGTCCCCAAATATGTTTCAGTTCTCTCTTTCTTTCTGATATGAATTCTGAAGACAAAACACACATTGGAATACAAGTGCCCCTAACTGTCCCAGAAAAACTGTATATAATCACCTGGTGGTAGTGTGTAACTTGGTTCCTCAGTTGCTTCCATGGGTTCTTCACTAGGTGTTCTTACTATAAATGACCAAGGAGCTGCACCACAAGATTTTGTTGTTATACCATTTCTGCTGGATTCTGGGTACGTGGCCTGTCCTGGTATCCTCTCTACTTCTATCTCTCCACCTTTTTCTTTGTCCACTATTCCTGAATGAATTGCAGCTTGGCACATTGAAGAATCCTGAGGGTCAAAAATGTGTAATATAAGTATTATTTTTTATTATTACAGAAAAATAACAGAAAAATGTTTTTATTTATATTTCTGATAAAAACTGTTTACGGTAGAAAAGGAATAATTTTAATAGCAACTTACAATGCTGTAGTATTCTGTACCCCACACCATGTGTGGTGCGCTGTGGCAGTTTTCTGGACACATCACTCTATAAATGTGGACATAACAAAACAATGAGGATGCACCAACATTAGCATTGGGCGATAAAAGCAATATGCAACAAAGGTCTCTTGGTGTGAGCTGTCATACTTACACTGTCTTTTGGTCAGCTAACTGCTTGGCAGAAGATAAGCACTGACTCTTTACTGTGAAAATAAAAATATAATAAAACATTTCAATATATACGCTATATTCTGTTTCCAAAGTGTAAGCCCATAATGTGATTCATGTGTCTGTTTCCTCTGTACAGTTACTGGGCCATTTTGAATTTTATCAAATGTGTGTTAATATTGTACATCGATTTAAATTCGTAGGAATGATACTACTTTATTTACTTCAATGCACTAGTTTTAGATAAATGCATTGCTTAGAGAAGCAACAAAAATGAATAATTATAGTTGCCAATTTTATGTACAAATCACAGTGATATAACATGTGCAACCTAATTTGTTGTCTCTATTAATAAATATCCGCTCTGTTATGCTGTACACATAGCACATTCTCACATGAAAAAACAATTACCTGGTTGTTTCTTGGGTTTCTTCTTTTCTGTAGGCTTGGAAGGCTCTGTTGTTTTTGTGGGTTTTGAAGGTTCTGACGTGTTTGAGGTTTCAGGTGGCCCTGCAGTGGTTGGTTTACGGAATATAAATGATCCAGACCAAGTGCCGTGTTTAGTGGTTTTCACGCCATTCTTTAAGGATTCAGGGTAACTGGCTTGACCTGGTTCCTTCCGCATTATCACTTTTCCGCCTTCATCGGTTATTATTCCATCATGGATAGCTGCTGGGCAAATGGGGGAATCCTACAGGAGACAGTAGAAACATTTTTTTATCATGCTTTATTTATCTCCTTTTATTAAAAACAATAAATAAAATCAAACCAGTTTCCGCCTGTTTACTATTCATTCAAACATCCACCCACACAGCAACACATATCAGCACCAGAGGCAAAAAACAATTTATGTAGGAGACCTGAGATATTTAGGGAACAATAGGGGGTTTAGGTAACCTCTCAATTAATAGCTCATTTAAGATATGAGATTCCAGTTAAGTAGGGATGTGTGTAAATGGAATGATAGCGCTACAAAACCCCTAAGAGAAATGTATTGGCATGGAAGAAACTTGATTTTCAATGGTAAAAAAGTACAGGCCCCTCCATCGTGATACATATTTAACACCTTAAATTCCTATGTTGTGTGTACCTGAGGGTCATGAATTGACATTAATTGAGAATGGAAGTTGAGGATTACCCAGCAAACTAGAAAAGGCAAAGTGATGCCCAGTTTGCTTTAATCTGCTCTTCTGGTGCTTGCTCATAATATTATGGGGGCTCTTACTTCAGAACTTTTTTTAAGGCGCCTTAAGACTAGACTCTGTAATGCAACATAGGTGAGCAAAACAGCTGCCTCCAGACATGTGGAAAGATATAATTGCAACAACTCTGATCACCACTTTACCAACACCAGAACTGCAGCAAGACAAAATAAGTAGAAGTGTGGAACTGCCAGACCCCCTATCATCTGGTCTCTGCACAGTCTGCAGAATGAGATAGTATGGACAGTGGCCTTATCTATGTGGAGTTTGTATGTTCTCCCTGCGTTTGCGTGGGTTTCCTCCGGGTGCTCCGGTATCCTCCCATACTCCAAAACATACTGGTAGGTTAATTGGTTGCTATCAAATTTGACATTAGTCTCTCTCTCTCTCTGTGTGTGTGTGTGTGTGTGTGTGTGTGTGTGTATGTGTGTGTATGTGTGTGTATGTGTGTGTATGTTATGGAATTTAGACTGTAAGCTCTAATGGAGCAGGGACTGATGTGAATGAGTTCTCTGTACAGCGCTGCAGGATTTTTGGCACTATATAAATAACTGATGATGATGGACTACTAGGCCAAAAGAATGATGCTATAGTTTTTTATGTAGCTAAAAAGATTTTTCTTGGAATCCAAAGTCAGGTTTCTCTAAATACTTTAGTATTTTTAGGTAACATTTTGCCTTTAAATAGGGTTCACATTTCCTAAAACAGATAGATGTTTCTTTGAGCTTCCCTTTCACTATCACACATTACCCAGAAAACTGGTTGTTCATAAGACAATCCCATGATTATAATGAACCTGAACTCCCAGATAACAAACATTTCTGCTAAGTGCAACCTTATATGCCAGCTGAATGTGACTCAGGATCAAAAGCTTACAATGTATGTGTTCCAAATAAATAAGTCAAAGAAGAGCAGGATCAGCTGATTACTATAACATATAGTCTACGTAAAGGGATACCTAGGATAGGTTACTCCTTCCTAGACAGCAATGCGAGTTGACAACTTTGCTTGCAATCTTTTTCAAAACTTGATTGTCTTTAGTAAAGATTTAATTATTTGATGAGAACTATGTATAAACTGACGGTCTAAAATATAGGCATCTTCAGCTTGTAATGATGTTATTTCAGTCTAATCCAAGTCAGCAGCAAAATATTTACAGTATACATTAATAAGAGAAACATATGCTTCTCGCATTACTGCATTAGAGATGTCCTATCACATAGCCTCAGCGAAGGTAGATAGCATTAACATTCAAGCTTACCATGTTACTTTAAGAAGAAATACACATAAAGTAATCTTTTCTTTAAGGAAATATGAATGACAGACAGCAGTCTCATTATAATATACTCAATATAAAAGTGACAATACATGTTGTGTCTTACATCTGTATAGGGCCCAGATCCCCAAACCATCGCTTTCTCCTTAAGACACCCAGGTGGACAAATTATTCTAGAAATCAAAATTGATGGGGTTTAATATATTTCATAAAGCAACATATATTTTCCAATGTAATCATAAAAATTTGAATGATTCTCCAAACAGTTAAATAGAAAACATGACTTACACGGCATCGTTTTCTTTTATGTCCTGTGCAGTTAATGAACAAGTTGTTTTTTCTGAAATAAACACACAAATGTGTTAGTAAAAACACCTGATATGTAGAATGATTTCTTATTTAGTATGTTTTTTTTAAGTTGAACTATAATGACATGTTATCAATTATTCTCTAGTTGTGTCATACATTCTTGTTTATTACTTGGTCTTAAATAGAATACTCAACATTTCTCCAAACTCTGTCATTTTCTCTACTGTGTATTTGTGCTCTCTGAACTTCTTAGTTCCAGTTGATTGAGTTAGTTGTTGTTGGTGTTGGGAGCATTTTGACAGCTCTTTGTATAAGCTCCAGAAGCATCAGGTGAACATGAGTTAGCTTAGGAAACTGTCTTACAGATCAAACATTTTTTGTACATTTACTATGGCCTATGAATGCTCAAACTTCAAAAGTTATATACTATTCTCAACAAAAGATATCCCAGAGCAAAATGGAGAGATGAATATATTTGACAATTGTTAGCTTTTGAAACAGGGACATCTTTAATAAATGCAAGTTTTCATAAGGATCTATTTAACATTGTCCCCAACAAAGTGATGATTTTAAGTTATTGTATCTTCAATTCAATTTTAACCAAGCAGTAACTACATTTTTCTATGAAAACAGAAGGTAACATTTCCTTGTGAAGCATCAAAAAAGGAAAATAAAATCTGATGTAAGGAAGGAATTTAGCTTTCCATCAGAATTTTAATGACAGTGATGAAGGATGCCTTTCACGGTAAAAGTGAGATTTCATCCAAAACTTCAGAATTTAAGTTCTCCCTAAACTTCACCTTGTAGTCTATCCTAATGGTTGAAAAGAGCAGATCTTTGTACCTTACTGTTCTCCTACATCACTCATACGAACTTGGTGCTGCATATCCCAAATTATTCTGGGTTTAATGAATACATTAAAATCCATATCTTGTATGACCAGATTCAATAAAAACTACATATGTTTTAAGGAATATCAATGCTGATGTTTTCGTACTCATTTGGGAGAGATAGCTAAATGCATTCTAATTAGTATTAAAAAGTAAAATGTAGGTGCAAAAACAAGTGAGAAAATAAGCAGAATATTGCATATCTACCTTATGGGACCAGGTCTGGGATATTTGTATTTCAATACAAAGATATTAACAAACTGAAACATTATTCTTAATTCAAGATAAAATGGGGGATATTTATGAAACCTGTAACAAAGGCAACGGTATAGAAAAGGTTGTGTCGCTCACAACAATTAGCCAGGCCATGGCTTTTGCTTTCTAATACTGCAGTACAAATATTATAATTATAATCTCATTGGTTGCTATGAGCAGCACCTCTTTATCTACACAGTAGTTACCTTTAGAAGAGTTTTTCTAAATGTCCCCAAATATGTTTCAGTTCTCTCTTTCTTTCTGATATGAATTCTGAAGACAAAACACACATTGGAATACAAGTGCCCCTAACTGTCCCAGAAAAACTGTATATAATCACCTGGTGGTAGTGTGTAACTTGGTTCCTCAGTTGCTTCCATGGGTTCTTCACTAGGTGTTCTTACTATAAATGACCAAGGAGCTGCACCACAAGATTTTGTTGTTATACCATTTCTGCTGGATTCTGGGTACGTGGCCTGTCCTGGTATCCTCTCTACTTCTATCTCTCCACCTTTTTCTTTGTCCACTATTCCTGAATGAATTGCAGCTTGGCACATTGAAGAATCCTGAGGGTCAAAAATGTGTAATATAAGTATTATTTTTTATTATTACAGAAAAATAACAGAAAAATGTTTTTATTTATATTTCTGATAAAAACTGTTTACGGTAGAAAAGGAATAATTTTAATAGCAACTTACAATGCTGTAGTATTCTGTACCCCACACCATGTGTGGTGCGCTGTGGCAGTTTTCTGGACACATCACTCTATAAATGTGGACATAACAAAACAATGAGGATGCACCAACATTAGCATTGGGCGATAAAAGCAATATGCAACAAAGGTCTCTTGGTGTGAGCTGTCATACTTACACTGTCTTTTGGTCAGCTAACTGCTTGGCAGAAGATAAGCACTGACTCTTTACTGTGAAAATAAAAATATAATAAAACATTTCAATATATACGCTATATTCTGTTTCCAAAGTGTAAGCCCATAATGTGATTCATGTGTCTGTTTCCTCTGTACAGTTACTGGGCCATTTTGAATTTTATCAAATGTGTGTTAATATTGTACATCGATTTAAATTCGTACGAATGATACTACTTTATTTACTTCAATGCACTAGTTTTAGATAAATGCATTGCTTAGAGAAGCAACAAAAATGAATAATTATAGTTGCCAATTTTATGTACAAATCACAGTGATATAACATGTGCAACCTAATTTGTTGTCTCTATTAATAAATATCCGCTCTGTTATGCTGTACACATAGCACATTCTCACATGAAAAAACAATTACCTGGTTGTTTCTTGGGTTTCTTCTTTTCTGTAGGCTTGGAAGGCTCTGTTGTTTTTGTGGGTTTTGAAGGTTCTGACGTGTTTGAGGTTTCAGGTGGCCCTGCAGTGGTTGGTTTACGGAATATAAATGATCCAGACCAAGTGCCGTGTTTAGTGGTTTTCACGCCATTCTTTAAGGATTCAGGGTAACTGGCTTGACCTGGTTCCTTCCGCATTATCACTTTTCCGCCTTCATCGGTTATTATTCCATCATGGATAGCTGCTGGGCAAATGGGGGAATCCTACAGGAGACAGTAGAAACATTTTTTTATCATGCTTTATTTATCTCCTTTTATTAAAAACAATAAATAAAATCAAACCAGTTTCCGCCTGTTTACTATTCATTCAAACATCCACCCACACAGCAACACATATCAGCACTAGAGGCAAAAAACAATTTATGTAGGAGACCTGAGATATTTAGGGAACAATAGGGGGTTTAGGTAACCTCTCAATTAATAGCTCATTTAAGATATGAGATTCCAGTTAAGTAGGGATGTGTGTAAATGGAATGATACCGCTACAAAACCCCTAAGAGAAATGTATTGGCATGGAAGAAACTTGATTTTCAATGGTAAAAAAGTACAGGCCCCTCCATCGTGATACATATTTAACACCTTAAATTCCTATGTTGTGTGTACCTGACGGTCATGAATTGACATTAATTGAGAATGGAAGTTGAGGATTACCCAGCAAACAAGAAAAGGCAAAGTGATGCCCAGTTTGCTTTAATCTGCTCTTCTGGTGCTTGCTCATAATATTATGGGGGCTCTTACTTCAGAACTTTTTATAAGGCGCCTTAAGACTAGACTCTGTAATGCAACATAGGTGAGCAAAACAGCTGCCTCCAGACATGTGGAAAGATATAATTGCAACAACTCTGATCACCACTTTACCAACACCAGAACTGCAGCAAGACAAAATAAATAGAAGTGTGGAACTGCCAGACCCCCTATCATCTGGTCTCTGCACAGTCTGCAGAATGAGATAGTATGGACAGTGGCCTTATCTATGTGGAGTTTGTATGTTCTCCCTGCGTTTGCGTGGGTTTCCTCCGGGTGCTCCGGTATCCTCCCATACTCCAAAACATACTGGTAGGTTAATTGGTTGCTATCAAATTTGACATTAGTCTCTCTCTCTCTCTCTGTCTGTGTGTGTGTGTGTGTGTGTGTGTGTGTGTGTGTGTGTGTGTATGTGTGTGTATGTTATGGAATTTAGACTGTAAGCTCTAATGGAGCAGGGACTGATGTGAATGAGTTCTCTGTACAGCGCTGCAGGATTTTTGGCGCTATATAAATAACTGATGATGATGGACTACTAGGCCAAAAGAATGATGCTATAGTTTTTTTATGTAGCTAAAAAGATTTTTCTTGGAATCCAAAGTCAGGTTTCTCTAAATACTTTAGTATTTTTAGGTAACATTTTGCCTTTAAATAGGGTTCACATTTCCTAAAACAGATAGATGTTTCTTTGAGCTTCCCTTTCACTATCACACATTACCCAGAAAACTGGTTGTTCATAAGACAATCCCATGATTATAATGAACCTGAACTCCCAGATAACAAACATTTCTGCTAAGTGCAACCTTATATGCCAGCTGAATGTGACTCAGGATCAAAAGCTTACAATGTATGTGTTCCAAATAAATAAGTCAAAGAAGAGCAGGATCAGCTGATTACTATAAAATACAGTCTACGTAAAGGGATAAGTAGGATAGGTTACTCCTTCCTAGACAGCAATGCGAGTTGACAACTTTGCTTGCAATCTTTTTCAAAACTTGATTGTCTTTAGTAAAGATTTAATTATTTGATGAGAACTATGTATAAACTGACGGTCTAAAATATAGGCATCTTCAGCTTGTAATGATGTTATTTCAGTCTAATCCAAGTCAGCAGCAAAATATTTACAGTATACATTAATAAGAGAAACATATGCTTCTCGCATTACTGCATTAGAGATGTCCTATCACATAGCCTCAGCGAAGGTAGATAGCATTAACATTCAAGCTTACCATGTTACTTTAAGAAGAAATACACATAAAGTAATCTTTTCTTTAAGGAAATATGAATGACAGACAGCAGTCTCATTATAATATACTCAATATAAAAGTGACAATACATGTTGTGTCTTACATCTGTATAGGGCCCAGATCCCCAAACCATCGCTTTCTCCTTAAGACACCCAGGTGGACAAATTATTCTAGAAATCAAAATTGATGGGGTTTAATATATTTCATAAAGCAACATATATTTTCCAATGTAATCATAAAAATTTGAATGATTCTCCAAACAGTTAAATAGAAAACATGACTTACACGGCATCGTTTTCTTTTATGTCCTGTGCAGTTAATGAACAAGTTGTTTTTTCTGAAATAAACACACAAATGTGTTAGTAAAAACACCTGATATGTAGAATGATTTCTTATTTAGTATGTTTTTTTTAAGTTGAACTATAATGACATGTTATCAATTATTCTCTAGTTGTGTCATACATTCTTGTTTATTACTTGGTCTTAAATAGAATACTCAACATTTCTCCAAACTCTGTCATTTTCTCTACTGTGTATTTGTGCTCTCTGAACTTCTTAGTTCCAGTTGATTGAGTTAGTTGTTGTTGGTGTTGGGAGCATTTTGACAGCTCTTTGTATAAGCTCCAGAAGCATCAGGTGAACATGAGTTAGCTTAGGAAACTGTCTTACAGATCAAACATTTTTTGTACATTTACTATGGCCTATGAATGCTCAAACTTCAAAAGTTATATACTATTCTCAACAAAAGATATCCCAGAGCAAAATGGAGAGATGAATATAGTTGACAATTGTTAGCTTTTGAAACAGGGACATCTTTAATAAATGCAAGTTTTCATAAGGATCTATTTAACATTGTCCCCAACAAAGTGATGATTTTAAGTTATTGTATCTTCAATTCAATTTTAACCAAGCAGTAACTACATTTTTCTATGAAAACAGAAGGTAACATTTCCTTGTGAAGCATCAAAAAAGGAAAATAAAATCTGATGTAAGGAAGGAATTTAGCTTTCCATCAGAATTTTAATGACAGTGATGAAGGATGCCTTTCACGGTAAAAGTGAGATTTCATCCAAAACTTCAGAATTTAAGTTCTCCCTAAACTTCACCTTGTAGTCTATCCTAATGGTTGAAAAGAGCAGATCTTTGTACCTTACTGTTCTCCTACATCACTCATACGAACTTGGTGCTGCATATCCCAAATTATTCTGGGTTTAATGAATACATTAAAATCCATATCTTGTATGACCAGATTTAATAAAAACTACATATGTTTTAAGGAATATCAATGCTGATGTTTTCGTACTCATTTGAGAGAGATAGCTAAATGCATTCTAATTAGTATTAAAAAGTAAAATGTAGGTGCAAAAACAAGTGAGAAAATAAGCAGAATATTGCATATCTACCTTATGGGACCAGGTCTGGGATATTTGTATTTCAATACAAAGATATTAACAAACTGAAACATTATTCTTAATTCAAGATAAAATGGGGGATATTTATGAAACCTGTAACAAAGGCAACGGTATAGAAAAGGTTGTGTCGCTCACAACAATTAGCCAGGCCATGGCTTTTGCTTTCTAATACTGCAGTACAAATATTATAATTATAATCTCATTGGTTGCTATGAGCAGCACCTCTTTATCTACACAGTAGTTACCTTTAGAAGAGTTTTTCTAAATGTCCCCAAATATGTTTCAGTTCTCTCTTTCTTTCTGATATGAATTCTGAAGACAAAACACACATTGGAATACAAGTGCCCCTAACTGTCCCCAGAAAAACTGTATATAATCACCTGGTGGTAGTGTGTAACTTGGTTCCTCAGTTGCTTCCATGGGTTCTTCACTAGGTGTTCTTACTATAAATGACCAAGGAGCTGCACCACAAGATTTTGTTGTTATACCATTTCTGCTGGATTCTGGGTACGTGGCCTGTCCTGGTATCCTCTCTACTTCTATCTCTCCACCTTTTTCTTCGTCCACTATTCCTGAATGAATTGCAGCTTGGCACATTGAAGAATCCTGAGGGTCAAAAATGTGTAATATAAGTATTATTTTTTATTATTACAGAAAAATAACAGAAAAATGTTTTTTATTTATATTTCTGATAAAAACTGTTTACGGTAGAAAAGGAATAATTTTAATAGCAACTTACAATGCTGTAGTATTCTGTACCCCACACCATGTGTGGTGCGCTGTGGCAGTTTTCTGGACACATCACTCTATAAATGTGGACATAACAAAACAATGAGGATGCACCAACATTAGCATTGGGCGATAAAAGCAATATGCAACAAAGGTCTCTTGGTGTGAGCTGTCATACTTACACTGTCTTTTGGTCAGCTAACTGCCTGGCAGAAGATAAGCACTGACTCTTTACTGTGAAAATAAAAATATAATAAAACATTTCAATATATACGCTATATTCTGTTTCCAAAGTGTAAGCCCATAATGTGATTCATGTGTCTGTTTCCTCTGTACAGTTACTGGGCCATTTTGAATTTTATCAATGTGTGTTAATATTGTACATCGATTTAAATTCGTAGGAATGATACTACTTTATTTACTTCAATGCACTAGTTTTAGATAAATGCATTGCTTAGAGAAGCAACAAAAATGAATAATTATAGTTGCCAATTTTATGTACAAATCACAGTGATATAACATGTGCAACCTAATTTGTTGTCTCTATTAATAAATATCCGCTCTGTTATGCTGTACACATAGCACATTCTCACATGAAAAAACAATTACCTGGTTGTTTCTTGGGTTTCTTCTTTTCTGTAGGCTTGGAAGGCTCTGTTGTTTTTGTGGGTTTTGAAGGTTCTGACGTGTTTGAGGTTTCAGGTGGCCCTGCAGTGGTTGGTTTACGGAATATAAATGATCCAGACCAAGTGCCGTGTTTAGTGGTTTTCACGCTGCCATTCTTTAAGGATTCAGGGTAACTGGCTTGACCTGGTTCCTTCCGCATTATCACTTTTCGCCTTCATCGGTTATTATTCCATCATGGATAGCTGCTGGCAAATGGGGAATCCTACAGGAGACAGTAGAAAACATTTTTTTATCATGCTTTATTTATCTCCTTTTATTAAAACAATAAATAAAATCAAAACCAGTTTCCGCCTGTTTACTATTCATTCAAACATCCACCCACACAGCAACACATATCAGCACCAGAGGCAAAAAACAATTTTATGTAGAGACCTGAGATATTTAGGGAACAATAGGGGGTTTAGGTAACCTCTCAATTAATAGCTCATTTAAGATATGAGATTCCAGTTAAGTAGGGATGTGTGTAAATGGAATGATACCGCTACAAACCCCCTAAGAGAAATGTATTGGCATGGAAGAAACTTGATTTTCAATGGTAAAAAAAGTACAGGCCCCTCCATCGTGATACATATTTAACACCTTAAATTCCTATGTTGTGTGTACCTGAGGGTCATGAATTGACATTAATTGAGAATGGAAGTTGAGGATTACCCAGCAAACAAGAAAAGGCAAAGTGATGCCCAGTTTGCTTTAATCTGCTCTTCTGGTGCTTGCTCATAATATTATGGGGGCTCTTACTTCAGAACTTTTTTTAAGGCGCCTTAAGACTAGACTCTGTAATGCAACATAGGTGAGCAAAACAGCTGCCTCCAGACATGTGGAAAGATATAATTGCAACAACTCTGATCACCACTTTACCAACACCAGAACTGCAGCAAGACAAAATAAGTAGAAGTGTGGAACTGCCAGACCCCCTATCATCTGGTCTCTGCACAGTCTGCAGAATGAGATAGTATGGACAGTGGCCTTATCTATGTGGAGTTTGTATGTTCTCCCTGCGTTTGCGTGGGTTTCCTCCGGGTGCTCCGGTATCCTCCCATACTCCAAAACATACTGGTAGGTTAATTGGTTGCTATCAAATTTGACATTAGTCTCTCTTTCTCTCTCTCTGTCTGTGTGTGTGTGTGTGTGTGTGTGTGTGTGTGTGTGTGTATGTGTGTGTATGTTATGGAATTTAGACTGTAAGCTCTAATGGAGCAGGGACTGATGTGAATGAGTTCTCTGTACAGCGCTGCAGGATTTTTGGCGCTATATAAATAACTGATGATGATGGACTACTAGGCCAAAAGAATGATGCTATAGTTTTTTATGTAGCTAAAAAGATTTTTCTTGGAATCCAAAGACAGGTTTCTCTAAATACTTTAGTATTTTTAGGTAACATTTTGCCTTTAAATAGGGTTCACATTTCCTAAAACAAATAGATGTTTCTTTGAGCTTCCCTTTCACTATCACACATTACCCAGAAAACTGGTTGTTCATAAGACAATCCCATGATTATAATGAACCTGAACTCCCAGATAACAAACATTTCTGCTAAGTGCAACCTTATATGCCAGCTGAATGTGACTCAGGATCAAAAGCTTACAATGTATGTGTTCCAAATAAATAAGTCAAAGAAGAGCAGGATCAGCTGATTACTATAACATACAGTCTACGTAAAGGGATACCTAGGATAGGTTACTCCTTCCTAGACAGCAATGCGAGTTGACAACTTTGCTTGCAATCTTTTTCAAAACTTGATTGTCTTTAGTAAAGATTTAATTATTTGATGAGAACTATGTATAAACTGACGGTCTAAAATATAGGCATCTTCAGCTTGTAATGATGTTATTTCAGTCTAATCCAAGTCAGCAGCAAAATATTTACAGTATACATTAATAAGAGAAACATATGCTTCTCGCATTACTGCATTAGAGATGTCCTATCACATAGCCTCAGCGAAGGTAGATAGCATTAACATTCAAGCTTACCATGTTACTTTAAGAAGAAATACACATAAAGTAATCTTTTCTTTAAGGAAATATAAATGACAGACAGCAGTCTCATTATAATATACTCAATATAAAAGTGACAATACATGTTGTGTCTTACATCTGTATAGGGCCCAGATCCCCAAACCATCGCTTTCTCCTTAAGACACCCAGGTGGACAAATTATTCTAGAAATCAAAATTGATGGGGTTTAATATATTTCATAAAGCAACATATATTTTCCAATGTAATCATAAAAATTTGAATGATTCTCCAAACAGTTAAATAGAAAACATGACTTACACGGCATCGTTTTCTTTTATGTCCTGTGCAGTTAATGAACAAGTTGTTTTTTCTGAAATAAACACACAAATGTGTTAGTAAAAACACCTGATATGTAGAATGATTTCTTATTTAGTATGTTTTTTTTAAGTTGAACTATAATGACATGTTATCAATTATTCTCTAGTTGTGTCATACATTCTTGTTTATTACTTGGTCTTAAATAGAATACTCAACATTTCTCCAAACTCTGTCATTTTCTCTACTGTGTATTTGTGCTCTCTGAACTTCTTAGTTCCAGTTGATTGAGTTAGTTGTTGTTGGTGTTGGGAGCATTTTGACAGCTCTTTGTATAAGCTCCAGAAGCATCAGGTGAACATGAGTTAGCTTAGGAAACTGTCTTACAGATCAAACATTTTTTGTACATTTACTATGGCCTATGAATGCTCAAACTTCAAAAGTTATATACTATTCTCAACAAAAGATATCCCAGAGCAAAATGGAGAGATGAATATAGTTGACAATTGTTAGCTTTTGAAACAGGGACATCTTTAATAAATGCAAGTTTTCATAAGGATCTATTTAACATTGTCCCCAACAAAGTGATGATTTTAAGTTATTGTATCTTCAATTCAATTTTAACCAAGCAGTAACTACATTTTTCTATGAAAACAGAAGGTAACATTTCCTTGTGAAGCATCAAAAAAGGAAAATAAAATCTGATGTAAGGAAGGAATTTAGCTTTCCATCAGAATTTTAATGACAGTGATGAAGGATGCCTTTCACGGTAAAAGTGAGATTTCATCCAAAACTTCAGAATTTAAGTTCTCCCTAAACTTCACCTTGTAGTCTATCCTAATGGTTGAAAAGAGCAGATCTTTGTACCTTACTGTTCTCCTACATCACTCATACGAACTTGGTGCTGCATATCCCAAATTATTCTGGGTTTAATGAATACATTAAAATCCATATCTTGTATGACCAGATTCAATAAAAACTACATATGTTTTAAGGAATATCAATGCTGATGTTTTCGTACTCATTTGGGAGAGATAGCTAAATGCATTCTAATTAGTATTAAAAAGTAAAATGTAGGTGCAAAAACAAGTGAGAAAATAAGCAGAATATTGCATATCTACCTTATGGGACCAGGTCTGGGATATTTGTATTTCAATACAAAGATATTAACAAACTGAAACATTATTCTTAATTCAAGATAAAATGGGGGATATTTATGAAACCTGTAACAAAGGCAACGGTATAGAAAAGGTTGTGTCGCTCACAACAATTAGCCAGGCCATGGCTTTTGCTTTCTAATACTGCAGTACAAATATTATAATTATAATCTCATTGGTTGCTATGAGCAGCACCTCTTTATCTACACAGTAGTTACCTTTAGAAGAGTTTTTCTAAATGTCCCCAAATATGTTTCAGTTCTCTCTTTCTTTCTGATATGAATTCTGAAGACAAAACACACATTGGAATACAAGTGCCCGTAACTGTCCCAGAAAAACTGTATATAATCACCTGGTGGTAGTGTGTAACTTGGTTCCTCAGTTGCTTCCATGGGTTCTTCACTAGGTGTTCTTACTATAAATGACCAAGGAGCTGCACCACAAGATTTTGTTGTTATACCATTTCTGCTGGATTCTGGGTACGTGGCCTGTCCTGGTATCCTCTCTACTTCTATCTCTCCACCTTTTTCTTTGTCCACTATTCCTGAATGAATTGCAGCTTGGCACATTGAAGAATCCTGAGGGTCAAAAATGTGTAATATAAGTATTATTTTTTATTATTACAGAAAAATAACAGAAAAATGTTTTTATTTATATTTCTGATAAAAACTGTTTACGGTAGAAAAGGAATAATTTTAATAGCAACTTACAATGCTGTAGTATTCTGTACCCCACACCATGTGTGGTGCGCTGTGGCAGTTTTCTGGACACATCACTCTATAAATGTGGACATAACAAAACAATGAGGATGCACCAACATTAGCATTGGGCGATAAAAGCAATATGCAACAAAGGTCTCTTGGTGTGAGTTGTCATACTTACACTGTCTTTTGGTCAGCTAACTGCTTGGCAGAAGATAAGCACTGACTCTTTACTGTGAAAATAAAAATATAATAAAACATTTCAATATATACGCTATATTCTGTTTCCAAAGTGTAAGCCCATAATGTGATTCATGTGTCTGTTTCCTCTGTACAGTTACTGGGCCATTTTGAATTTTATCAAATGTGTGTTAATATTGTACATCGATTTAAATTCGTACGAATGATACTACTTTATTTACTTCAATGCACTAGTTTTAGATAAATGCATTGCTTAGAGAAGCAACAAAAATGAATAATTATAGTTGCCAATTTTATGTACAAATCACAGTGATATAACATGTGCAACCTAATTTGTTGTCTCTATTAATAAATATCCGCTCTGTTATGCTGTACACATAGCACATTCTCACATGAAAAAAACAATTACCTGGTTGTTTCTTGGGTTTCTTCTTTTCTGTAGGCTTGGAAGGCTCTGTTGTTTTTGTGGGTTTTGAAGGTTCTGACGTGTTTGAGGTTTCAGGTGGCCCTGCAGTGGTTGGTTTACGGAATATAAATGATCCAGACCAAGTGCCGTGTTTAGTGGTTTTCACGCCATTCTTTAAGGATTCAGGGTAACTGGCTTGACCTGGTTCCTTCCGCATTATCACTTTTCCGCCTTCATCGGTTATTATTCCATCATGGATAGCTGCTGGGCAAATGGGGGAATCCTACAGGAGAAAGTAGAAACATTTTTTTATCATGCTTTATTTATCTCCTTTTATTAAAAACAATAAATAAAATCAAACCAGTTTCTGCCTGTTTACTATTCATTCAAACATCCACCCACACAGCAACACATATCAGCACCAGAGGCAAAAAACAATTTATGTAGGAGACCTGAGATATTTAGGGAACAATAGGGGGTTTAGGTAACCTCTCAATTAATAGCTCATTTAAGATATGAGATTCCAGTTAAGTAGGGATGTGTGTAAATGGAATGATACCGCTACAAAACCCCTAAGAGAAATGTATTGGCATGGAAGAAACTTGATTTTCAATGGTAAAAAAGTACAGGCCCCTCCATCGTGATACATATTTAACACCTTAAATTCCTATGTTGTGTGTACCTGAGGGTCATGAATTGACATTAATTGAGAATGGAAGTTGAGGATTACCCAGCAAACAAGAAAAGGCAAAGTGATGCCCAGTTTGCTTTAATCTGCTCTTCTGGTGCTTGCTCATAATATTATGGGGGCTCTTACTTCAGAACTTTTTTTAAGGCGCCTTAAGACTAGACTCTGTAATGCAACATAGGTGAGCAAAACAGCTGCCTCCAGACATGTGGAAAGATATAATTGCAACAACTCTGATCACCACTTTACCAACACCAGAACTGCAGCAAGACAAAATAAATAGAAGTGTGGAACTGCCAGACCCCCTATCATCTGGTCTCTGCACAGTCTGCAGAATGAGATAGTATGGACAGTGGCCTTATCTATGTGGAGTTTGTATGTTCTCCCTGCGTTTGCGTGGGTTTCCTCCGGGTGCTCCGGTATCCTCCCATACTCCAAAACATACTGGTAGGTTAATTGGATGCTATCAAATTTGACATTAGTCTCTCTCTCTCTCTCTGTCTGTGTGTGTGTGTGTGTGTGTGTGTGTATGTGTGTGTATGTTATGGAATTTAGACTGTAAGCTCTAATGGAGCAGGGACTGATGTGAATGAGTTCTCTGTACAGCGCTGCAGGATTTTTGGCGCTATATAAATAACTGATGATGATGGACTACTAGGCCAAAAGAATGATGCTATAGTTTTTTATGTAGCTAAAAAGATTTTTCTTGGAATCCAAAGTCAGGTTTCTCTAAATACTTTAGTATTTTTAGGTAACATTTTGCCTTTAAATAGGGTTCACATTTCCTAAAACAGATAGATGTTTCTTTGAGCTTCCCTTTCACTATCACACATTACCCAGAAAACTGGTTGTTCATAAGACAATCCCATGATTATAATGAACCTGAACTCCCAGATAACAAACATTTCTGCTAAGTGCAACCTTATATGCCAGCTGAATGTGACTCAGGATCAAAAGCTTACAATGTATGTGTTCCAAATAAATAAGTCAAAGAAGAGCAGGATCAGCTGATTACTATAACATACAGTCTACGTAAAGGGATACCTAGGATAGGTTACTCCTTCCTAGACAGCAATGCGAGTTGACAACTTTGCTTGCAATCTTTTTCAAAACTTGATTGTCTTTAGTAAAGATTTAATTATTTGATGAGAACTATGTATAAACTGACGGTCTAAAATATAGGCATCTTCAGCTTGTAATGATGTTATTTCAGTCTAATCCAAGTCAGCAGCAAAATATTTACAGTATACATTAATAAGAGAAACATATGCTTCTCGCATTACTGCATTAGAGATGTCCTATCACATAGCCTCAGCGAAGGTAGATAGCATTAACATTCAAGCTTACCATGTTACTTTAAGAAGAAATACACATAAAGTAATCTTTTCTTTAAGGAAATATGAATGACAGACAGCAGTCTCATTATAATATACTCAATATAAAAGTGACAATACATGTTGTGTCTTACATCTGTATAGGGCCCAGATCCCCAAACCATCGCTTTCTCCTTAAGACACCCAGGTGGACAAATTATTCTAGAAATCAAAATTGATGGGGTTTAATATATTTCATAAAGCAACATATATTTTCCAATGTAATCATAAAAATTTGAATGATTCTCCAAACAGTTAAATAGAAAACATGACTTACACGGCATCGTTTTCTTTTATGTCCTGTGCAGTTAATGAACAAGTTGTTTTTTCTGAAATAAACACACAAATGTGTTAGTAAAAACACCTGATATGTAGAATGATTTCTTATTTAGTATGTTTTTTTTAAGTTGAACTATAATGACATGTTATCAATTATTCTCTAGTTGTGTCATACATTCTTGTTTATTACTTGGTCTTAAATAGAATACTCAACATTTCTCCAAACTCTGTCATTTTCTCTACTGTGTATTTGTGCTCTCTGAACTTCTTAGTTCCAGTTGATTGAGTTAGTTGTTGTTGGTGTTGGGAGCATTTTGACAGCTCTTTGTATAAGCTCCAGAAGCATCAGGTGAACAAGAGTTAGCTTAGGAAACTGTCTTACAGATCAAACATTTTTTTGTACATTTACTATGGCCTATGAATGCTCAAACTTCAAAAGTTATATACTATTCTCAACAAAAGATATCCCAGAGCAAAATGGAGAGATGAATATAGTTGACAATTGTTAGCTTTTGAAACAGGGACATCTTTAATAAATGCAAGTTTTCATAGGGATCTATTTAACATTGTCCCCAACAAAGTGATGATTTTAAGTTATTGTATCTTCAATTCAATTTTAACCAAGCAGTAACTACATTTTTCTATGAAAACAGAAGGTAACATTTCCTTGTGAAGCATCAAAAAAGGAAAATAAAATCTGATGTAAGGAAGGAATTTAGCTTTCCATCAGAATTTTAGTGACAGTGATGAAGGATGCCTTTCACGGTAAAAGTGAGATTTCATCCAAAACTTCAGAATTTAAGTTCTCCCTAAACTTCACCTTGTAGTCTATCCTAATGGTTGAAAAGAGCAGATCTTTGTACCTTACTGTTCTCCTACATCACTCATACGAACTTGGTGCTGCATATCCCAAATTATTCTGGGTTTAATGAATACATTAAAATCCATATCTTGTATGACCAGATTCAATAAAAACTACATATGTTTTAAGGAATATCAATGCTGATGTTTTCGTACTCATTTGGGAGAGATAGCTAAATGCATTCTAATTAGTATTAAAAAGTAAAATGTAGGTGCAAAAACAAGTGAGAAAATAAGCAGAATATTGCATATCTACCTTATGGGACCAGGTCTGGGATATTTGTATTTCAATACAAAGATATTAACAAACTGAAACATTATTCTTAATTCAAGATAAAATGGGGGATATTTATGAAACCTGTAACAAAGGCAACGGTATAGAAAAAGTTTTGTGTCGCTCACAACAATTAGCCAGGCCATGGCTTTTGCTTTCTAATACTGCAGTACAAATATTATAATTATAATCTCATTGGTTGCTATGAGCAGCACCTCTTTATCTACACAGTAGTTACCTTTAGAAGAGTTTTTTTAAATGTCCCCAAATATGTTTCAGTTCTCTCTTTCTTTCTGATATGAATTCTGAAGACAAAACACACATTGGAATACAAGTGCCCCTAACTGTCCAAGGAAAACTGTATATAATCACCTGGTGGTAGTGTGTAACTTGGTTCCTCAGTTGCTTCCATGGGTTCTTCACTAGGTGTTCTTACTATAAATGACCAAGGAGCTGCACCACAAGATTTTGTTGTTATACCATTTCTGCTGGATTCTGGGTACGTGGCCTGTCCTGGTATCCTCTCTACTTCTATCTCTCCACCTTTTTCTTTGTCCACTATTCCTGAATGAATTGCAGCTTGGCACATTGAAGAATCCTGAGGGTCAAAAATGTGTAATATAAGTATTATTTTTTATTATTACAGAAAAATAACAGAAAAATGTTTTTATTTATATTTCTGATAAAAACTGTTTACGGTAGAAAAGGAATAATTTTAATAGCAACTTACAATGCTGTAGTATTCTGTACCCCACACCATGTGTGGTGCGCTGTGGCAGTTTTCTGGACACATCACTCTATAAATGTGGACATAACAAAACAATGAGGATGCACCAACATTAGCATTGGGCGATAAAAGCAATATGCAACAAAGGTCTCTTGGTGTGAGCTGTCATACTTACACTGTCTTTTGGTCAGCTAACTGCTTGGCAGAAGATAAGCACTGACTCTTTACTGTGAAAATAAAAATATAATAAAACATTTCAATATATACGCTATATTCTGTTTCCAAAGTGTAAGCCCATAATGTGATTCATGTGTCTGTTTCCTCTGTACAGTTACTGGGCCATTTTGAATTTTATCAAATGTGTGTTAATATTGTACATCGATTTAAATTCGTACGAATGATACTACTTTATTTACTTCAATGCACTAGTTTTAGATAAATGCATTGCTTAGAGAAGCAACAAAAATGAATAATTATAGTTGCCAATTTTATGTACAAATCACAGTGATATAACATGTGCAACCTAATTTGTTGTCTCTATTAATAAATATCCGCTCTGTTATGCTGTACACATAGCACATTCTCACATGAAAAAACAATTACCTGGTTGTTTCTTGGGTTTCTTCTTTTCTGTAGGCTTGGAAGGCTCTGTTGTTTTTGTGGGTTTTGAAGGTTCTGACGTGTTTGAGGTTTCAGGTGGCCCTGCAGTGGTTGGTTTACGGAATATAAATGATCCAGACCAAGTGCCGTGTTTAGTGGTTTTCACGCCATTCTTTAAGGATTCAGGGTAACTGGCTTGACCTGGTTCCTTCCGCATTATCACTTTTCCGCCTTCATCGGTTATTATTCCATCATGGATAGCTGCTGGGCAAATGGGGGAATCCTACAGGAGACAGTAGAAACATTTTTTTATCATGCTTTATTTATCTCCTTTTATTAAAAACAATAAATAAAATCAAACCAGTTTCCGCCTGTTTACTATTCATTCAAACATCCACCCACACAGCAACACATATCAGCACCAGAGGCAAAAAACAATTTATGTAGGAGACCTGAGATATTTAGGGAACAATAGGGGGTTTAGGTAACCTCTCAATTAATAGCTCATTTAAGATATGAGATTCCAGTTAAGTAGGGATGTGTGTAAATGGAATGATACCGCTACAAAACCCCTAAGAGAAATGTATTGGCATGGAAGAAACTTGATTTTCAATGGTAAAAAAGTACAGGCCCCTCCATCGTGATACATATTTAACACCTTAAATTCCTATGTTGTGTGTACCTGAGGGTCATGAATTGACATTAATTGAGAATGGAAGTTGAGGATTACCCAGCAAACAAGAAAAGGCAAAGTGATGCCCAGTTTGCTTTAATCTGCTCTTCTGGTGCTTGCTCATAATATTATGGGGGCTCTTACTTCAGAACTTTTTTTAAGGCGCCTTAAGACTAGACTCTGTAATGCAACATAGGTGAGCAAAACAGCTGCCTCCAGACATGTGGAAAGATATAATTGCAACAACTCTGATCACCACTTTACCAACACCAGAACTGCAGCAAGACAAAATAAGTAGAAGTGTGGAACTGCCAGACCCCCTATCATCTGGTCTCTGCACAGTCTGCAGAATGAGATAGTATGGACAGTGGCCTTATCTATGTGGAGTTTGTATGTTCTCCCTGCGTTTGCGTGGGTTTCCTCCGGGTGCTCCGGTATCCTCCCATACTCCAAAACATACTGGTAGGTTAATTGGTTGCTATCAAATTTGACATTAGTCTCTCTCTCTCTCTCTGTCTGTGTGTGTGTGTGTGTGTGTGTGTGTGTGTATGTGTGTGTATGTTATGGAATTTAGACTGTAAGCTCTAATGGAGCAGGGACTGATGTGAATGAGTTCTCTGTACAGCGCTGCAGGATTTTTGGCGCTATATAAATAACTGATGATGATGGACTACTAGGCCAAAAGAATGATGCTATAGTTTTTTATGTAGCTAAAAAGATTTTTCTTGGAATCCAAAGTCAGGTTTCTCTAAATACTTTAGTATTTTTAGGTAACATTTTGCCTTTAAATAGGGTTCACATTTCCTAAAACAGATAGATGTTTCTTTGAGCTTCCCTTTCACTATCACACATTACCCAGAAAACTGGTTGTTCATAAGACAATCCCATGATTATAATGAACCTGAACTCCCAGATAACAAACATTTCTGCTAAGTGCAACCTTATATGCCAGCTGAATGTGACTCAGGATCAAAAGCTTACAATGTATGTGTTCCAAATAAATAAGTCAAAGAAGAGCAGGATCGGCTGATTACTATAACATACAGTCTACGTAAAGGGATACCTAGGATAGGTTACTCCTTCCTAGACAGCAATGCGAGTTGACAACTTTGCTTGCAATCTTTTTCAAAACTTGATTGTCTTTAGTAAAGATTTAATTATTTGATGAGAACTATGTATAAACTGACGGTCTAAAATATAGGCATCTTCAGCTTGTAATGATGTTATTTCAGTCTAATCCAAGTCAGCAGCAAAATATTTACAGTATACATTAATAAGAGAAACATATGCTTCTCGCATTACTGCATTAGAGATGTCCTATCACATAGCCTCAGTGAAGGTAGATAGCATTAACATTCAAGCTTACTATGTTACTTTAAGAAGAAATACACATAAAGTAATCTTTTCTTTAAGGAAATATGAATGACAGACAGCAGTCTCATTATAATATACTCAATATAAAAGTGACAATACATGTTGTGTCTTACATCTGTATAGGGCCCAGATCCCCAAACCATCGCTTTCTCCTTAAGACACCCAGGTGGACAAATTATTCTAGAAATCAAAATTGATGGGGTTTAATATATTTCATAAAGCAACATATATTTTCCAATGTAATCATAAAAATTTCAATGATTCTCCAAACAGTTAAATAGAAAACATGACTTACACGGCATCGTTTTCTTTTATGTCCTGTGCAGTTAATGAACAAGTTGTTTTTTCTGAAATAAACACACAAATGTGTTAGTAAAAACACCTGATATGTAGAATGATTTCTTATTTAGTATGTTTTTTTTTTAAGTTGAACTATAATGACATTTTATCATTTATTCTCTAGTTGTGTCATACATTCTTGTTTATTACTTGGTCTTAAATAGAATACTCAACATTTCTCCAAACTCTGTCATTTTCTCTACTGTATATATGTGCTCTCTGAACTTCTTCTATACAGTTGTTTGAGTTACTTGTTGTTGGTGTTAGGAGGATTTTGACAGGTCTTTGTATAAGCTCCAGAAGCATCAGGTGAACATGAGTTAGTTTAGGAAACTTTCTTACGGATCAAACATTTTTTGTACATTTCCTATGGACTATGAATGATCACACTACACTAGTTATATACTATTCTCAACAAAAGATATCCCAGAGCAAAATGGAGAGTTGAATATGGTTGACAATTATTAGCTTTTGAAACGGGGACATTTTTAATAAATGCAAGTTTTAATAAGTATCTATTTAACATTGTCCCCAACAAAGTAATTATTTTAAGATATTGTATCTTTAATTCCATTTTAACCAAGCAGTAACTCCATTTTTGTATGAAAACAAAAGGTAACATTTCCTTGTGAAGCATCAAAAAACGAAAAAAAAAGTCTTACTTAAGGAAGGTATTTAGCTTTCCTTTAGAATTTCAATGACATTTTTGAGGGATGCCTTTCACGGAAAAAGTGAGCTTCCATCCAAAGCTTAAGAATTAAAATTCTCCCTAAACTTCACCTTGTAGTCTATCCTAATGGTTGAAAAGAGCAGATCTGTGCACCTTACTGTTCTCCTACATCACTCATAGGAGCTTGGTTCTATATATCCCAAATGATTCTGGGTTTAATGAATGCATTAAAATCTTTATTTTATATCAGCAAATTCAATAAAAACTACATCTTGTCTAAGTCGTATAATTGGATGAACAAAAGTATATTGGTTAATATTGTTTTGTGTGGGATTGCACTCAGTATGCCATGCTACACGTGGCATACTGCGATCGCACGGTAAAATACGCACACACTCGCACTACAACATTTAGTTATTTATATATTTCATTTATAAAATGATTCCGATCCACAGTGATTTATGAGCAGGTCTGGGATTTTTGTATTTCAATACAAAGATATTAAGAAACTAAAACATTATTCTTAATTCAAGATAAAATGGGGGACATTTATGAAAACTGTAACACAGGCAACAATATAGAAAAGGTTGTGTCGCTTACAACAATTAGCCAGGCCATGGCTCTTGTTTTATAATACTGTAGAAGAAATATTATAATTATAATCTCATTGGTGGCTATGAGCAGCACCTCTTTATCTACATAGTAGTTACCTTTAGAAGAGTTTTCCTAAATGTCCCCAAATATGTTTCAATTCTGTCTTTCTTTCTGATATGAATTCTGAAGACAAAACACATTGAAATACAAGTGTTCTCCCAGTGTCCCAGAAAAACTGTATATAATCACCTGGTGGTAGTGTGTAACTTGGTTCCTCCGTTGTTTCAATGGGTTCTTCACTAGGTGGTGATCTTACTATAAATGACCAAGGAGCTGCACCACAAGATTGTGTTGTTATACCATTTCTGCTAGATTCTGAGTACGTGGCCTGTCCTGGTATCCTCTCTACTTCTATCTCTCCACCTTTTTCTTTGTCCACTATTCCTGAATGAATTGCAGCTTGGCACATTGAAGAATCCTGAGCATCAAAAATGTGTAATATAAGTATTATTTTTTATTATTACAGAAAAATAACAGAAAAATGTTTTTATTTATATTTCTGATAAAAACTGTTTACGGTAGAAAAGGAATAATTGTAATAGCAACTTACAATTCTGTAGTTTTCTGTACCCCACACCATGTGTGGTGGTCTGTGGCAGTTTTCTGGACACATCACTCTATAAATGTGGACATAACAATATAATGAGGATGCACCAACACTAGCATTGGGCGATAAAAGCAATATGCAACAAAGGTCTCTTTGTATGAGTTCTCATACTTACACTGTCTTTTGGTCAGGTAACTGCTTGGCAGAAGATAAGCACTGACTCTTTACTGTGGAAATAAAAATATAATAAAACATTTCAATATATACGCTATATTTTGTTTCCAAAGTGCAAGCTCATAATGTGATTCATGTGTCTGTTTCCTGGGTATGGTTAATGGGCCATTTTGAATTTTAACAAATGTGTGTTAATATTGTACATCGATTTAAATTCGTACGAATGATACTACTTTATTTACTTCAATGCATCAATTTTAGATAAATGCATTGCTTAGAGAAGCAACAAAAATGAATAATTCTAGTTGCCAATTTTATGTACAAATCACAGTGATATAACATGTGCAACCTAATTTGTTGTTTAATAGTGGTCTCTATTAATATATATCCGCTCTGTTATGCTGTACACATAGCACATTCTCACATGAAAAAACAATTACCTGGTTGTTTCTTGGGTTTCTTCTTTTCTGTAGGCTTGGAAGGCTCTGTTGTTTTTGTGGGTTTTGAAGGTTCTGACGTGTTTGAGGTTTCAGGTGGCCCTGCAGTGGTTGGTTTACGGAATATAAATGATCCAGACCAAGTGCCGTGTTTAGTGGTTTTCACGCCATTCTTTAAGGATTCAGGGTAACTGGCTTGACCTGGTTCCTTCCGCATTATCACTTTTCCGTCTTCATCGGTTATTATTCCATCATGGATAGCTGCTGGGCAAATGGGGGAATCCTACAGGAGACAGTAGAAACATTTTTTTATCATGCTTTATTTATCTCCTTTTATTAAAAACAATAAATAAAATCAAACCAGTTTCCGCCTGTTTACTATTCATTCAAACATCCACCCACACAGCAACACATATCAGCACCAGAGGCAAAAAACAATTTATGTAGGAGACCTGAGATATTTAGGGAACAATAGGGGGTTTAGGTAACCTCTCAATTAATAGCTCATTTAAGATATGAGATTCCAGTTAAGTAGGGATGTGTGTAAATGGAATGATACCGCTACAAAACCCCTAAGAGAAATGTATTGGCATGGAAGAAACTTGATTTTCAATGGTAAAAAAGTACAGGCCCCTCCATCGTGATACATATTTAACACCTTAAATTCCTATGTTGTGTGTACCTGAGGGTCATGAATTGTCATTAATTGAGAATGGAAGTTGAGGATTACCCAGCAAACTAGAAAAGGCAAAGTGATGCCCAGTTTGCTTTAATCTGCTCTTCTGGTGCTTGCTCATAATATTATGGGGGCTCTTACTTCAGAACTTTTTTTAAGGCGCCTTAAGACTAGACTCTGTAATGCAACATAGGTGAGCAAAACAGCTGCCTCCAGACATGTGGAAAGATATAATTGCAACAACTCTGATCACCACTTTACCAACACCAGAACTGCAGCAAGACAAAATAAGTAGAAGTGTGGAACTGCCAGACCCCCTATCATCTGGTCTCTGCACAGTCTGCAGAATGAGATAGTATGGACAGTGGCCTTATCTATGTGGAGTTTGTATGTTCTCCCTGCGTTTGCGAGGGTTTCCTCCGGGTGCTCCGGTATCCTCCCATACTCCAAAACATACTGGTAGGTTAATTGGTTGCTATCAAATTTGACATTAGTCTCTCTCTCTCTCTGTGTGTGTGTGTGTGTGTGTGTGTGTGTGTGTGTGTGTGTATGTGTGTGTATGGTATGGAATTTAGACTGTAAGCTCTAATGGAGCAGGGACTGATGTGAATGAGTTCTCTGTACAGCGCTGCAGGATTTTTGGCACTATATAAATAACTGATGATGATGGACTACTAGGCCAAAAGAATGATGCTATAGTTTTTTATGTAGCTAAAAAGATTTTTCTTGGAATCCAAAGTCAGGTTTCTCTAAATACTTTAGTATTTTTAGGTAACATTTTGCCTTTAAATAGGGTTCACATTTCCTAAAACAGATAGATGTTTCTTTGAGCTTCCCTTTCACTATCACACATTACCCAGAAAACTGGTTGTTCATAAGACAATCCCATGATTATAATGAACCTGAACTCCCAGATAACAAACATTTCTGCTAAGTGCAACCTTATATGCCAGCTGAATGTGACTCAGGATCAAAAGCTTACAATGTATGTGTTCCAAATAAATAAGTCAAAGAAGAGCAGGATCAGCTGATTACTATAACATACAGTCTACGTAAAGGGATACCTAGGATAGGTTACTCCTTCCTAGACAGCAATGCGAGTTGACAACTTTGCTTGCAATCTTTTTCAAAACTTGATTGTCTTTAGTAAAGATTTAATTATTTGATGAGAACTATGTATAAACTGACGGTCTAAAATATAGGCATCTTCAGCTTGTAATGATGTTATTTCAGTCTAATCCAAGTCAGCAGCAAAATATTTACAGTATACATTAATAAGAGAAACATATGCTTCTCGCATTACTGCATTAGAGATGTCCTATCACATAGCCTCAGCGAAGGTAGATAGCATTAACATTCAAGCTTACCATGTTACTTTAAGAAGAAATACACATAAAGTAATCTTTTCTTTAAGGAAATATGAATGACAGACAGCAGTCTCATTATAATATACTCAATATAAAAGTGACAATACATGTTGTGTCTTACATCTGTATAGGGCCCAGATCCCCAAACCATCGCTTTCTCCTTAAGACACCCAGGTGGACAAATTATTCTAGAAATCAAAATTGATGGGGTTTAATATATTTCATAAAGCAACATATATTTTCCAATGTAATCATAAAAATTTCAATGATTCTCCAAACAGTTAAATAGAAAACATGACTTACACGGCATCGTTTTCTTTTATGTCCTGTGCAGTTAATGAACAAGTTGTTTTTTCTGAAATAAACACACAAATGTGTTAGTAAAAACACCTGATATGTAGAATGATTTCTTATTTAGTATGTTTTTTTTAAGTTGAACTATAATGACATGTTATCAATTATTCTCTAGTTGTGTCATACATTCTTGTTTATTACTTGGTCTTAAATAGAATACTCAACATTTCTCCAAACTCTGTCATTTTCTCTACTGTGTATTTGTGCTCTCTGAACTTCTTAGTTCCAGTTGATTGAGTTAGTTGTTGTTGGTGTTGGGAGCATTTTGACAGCTCTTTGTATAAGCTCCAGAAGCATCAGGTGAACATGAGTTAGCTTAGGAAACTGTCTTACAGATCAAACATTTTTTGTACATTTACTATGGCCTATGAATGCTCAAACTTCAAAAGTTATATACTATTCTCAACAAAAGATATCCCAGAGCAAAATGGAGAGATGAATATAGTTGACAATTGTTAGCTTTTGAAACAGGGACATCTTTAATAAATGCAAGTTTTCATAAGGATCTATTTAACATTGTCCCCAACAAAGTGATGATTTTAAGTTATTGTATCTTCAATTCAATTTTAACCAAGCAGTAACTACATTTTTCTATGAAAACAGAAGGTAACATTTCCTTGTGAAGCATTAAAAAAGGAAAATAAAATCTGATGTAAGGAAGGAATTTAGCTTTCCATCAGAATTTTAATGACAGTGATGAAGGATGCCTTTCACGGTAAAAGTGAGATTTCATCCAAAACTTCAGAATTTAAGTTCTCCCTAAACTTCACCTTGTAGTCTATCCTAATGGTTGAAAAGAGCAGATCTTTGTACCTTACTGTTCTCCTACATCACTCATACGAACTTGGTGCTGCATATCCCAAATTATTCTGGGTTTAATGAATACATTAAAATCCATATCTTGTATGACCAGATTCAATAAAAACTACATATGTTTTAAGGAATATCAATGCTGATGTTTTCGTACTCATTTGGGAGAGATAGCTAAATGCATTCTAATTAGTATTAAAAAGTAAAATGTAGGTGCAAAAACAAGTGAGAAAATAAGCAGAATATTGCATATCTACCTTATGGGACCAGGTCTGGGATATTTGTATTTCAATACAAAGATATTAACAAACTGAAACATTATTCTTAATTCAAGATAAAATGGGGGATATTTATGAAACCTGTAACAAAGGCAACGGTATAGAAAAAGTTTTGTGTCGCTCACAACAATTAGCCAGGCCATGGCTTTTGCTTTCTAATACTGCAGTACAAATATTATAATTATAATCTCATTGGTTGCTATGAGCAGCACCTCTTTATCTACACAGTAGTTATCTTTAGAAGAGTTTTTCTAAATGTCCCCAAATATGTTTCAGTTCTCTCTTTCTTTCTGATATGAATTCTGAAGACAAAACACACATTGGAATACAAGTGCCCCTATCTGTCCCAGAAAAACTGTATATAATCACCTGGTGGTAGTGTGTAACTTGGTTCCTCAGTTGCTTCCATGGGTTCTTCACTAGGTGTTCTTACTATAAATGACCAAGGAGCTGCACCACAAGATTTTGTTGTTATACCATTTCTGCTGGATTCTGGGTACGTGGACTGTCCTGGTATCCTCTCTACTTCTATCTCTCCACCTTTTTCTTTGTCCACTATTCCTGAATGAATTGCAGCTTGGCACATTGAAGAATCCTGAGGGTCAAAAATGTGTAATGTAAGTATTATTTTTTATTATTACAGAAAAATAACAGAAAAATGTTTTTATTTATATTTCTGATAAAAACTGTTTACGGTAGAAAAGGAATAATTTTAATAGCAACTTACAATGCTGTAGTATTCTGTACCCCACACCATGTGTGGTGCGCTGTGGCAGTTTTCTGGACACATCACTCTATAAATGTGGACATAACAAAACAATGAGGATGCACCAACATTAGCATTGGGCGATAAAAGCAATATGCAACAAAGGTCTCTTGGTGTGAGCTGTCATACTTACACTGTCTTTTGGTCAGCTAACTGCTTGGCAGAAGATAAGCACTGACTCTTTACTGTGAAAATAAAAATATAATAAAACATTTCAATATATACGCTATATTCTGTTTCCAAAGTGTAAGCCCATAATGTGATTCATGTGTCTGTTTCCTCTGTACAGTTACTGGGCCATTTTGAATTTTATCAAATGTGTGTTAATATTGTACATCGATTTAAATTCGTACGAATGATACTACTTTATTTACTTCAATGCACTAGTTTTAGATAAATGCATTGCTTAGAGAAGCAACAAAAATGAATAATTATAGTTGCCAATTTTATGTACAAATCACAGTGATATAACATGTGCAACCTAATTTGTTGTCTCTATTAATAAATATCCGCTCTGTTATGCTGTACACATAGCACATTCTCACATGAAAAAACAATTACCTGGTTGTTTCTTGGGTTTCTTCTTTTCTGTAGGCTTGGAAGGCTCTGTTGTTTTTGTGGGTTTTGAAGGTTCTGACGTGTTTGAGGTTTCAGGTGGCCCTGCAGTGGTTGGTTTACGGAATATAAATGATCCAGACCAAGTGCCGTGTTTAGTGGTTTTCACGCCATTCTTTAAGGATTCAGGGTAACTGGCTTGACCTGGTTCCTTCCGCATTATCACTTTTCCGCCTTCATCGGTTATTATTCCATCATGGATAGCTGCTGGGCAAATGGGGGAATCCTACAGGAGACAGTAGAAACATTTTTTTATCATGCTTTATTTATCTCCTTTTATTAAAAACAATAAATAAAATCAAACCAGTTTCCGCCTGTTTACTATTCATTCAAACATCCACCCACACAGCAACACATATCAGCACCAGAGGCAAAAAACAATTTATGTAGGAGACCTGAGATATTTAGGGAACAATAGGGGGTTTAGGTAACCTCTCAATTAATAGCTCATTTAAGATATGAGATTCCAGTTAAGTAGGGATGTGTGTAAATGGAATGATACCGCTACAAAACCCCTAAGAGAAATGTATTGGCATGGAAGAAACTTGATTTTCAATGGTAAAAAAGTACAGGCCCCTCCATCGTGATACATATTTAACACCTTAAATTCCTATGTTGTGTGTACCTGAGGGTCATGAATTGACATTAATTGAGAATGGAAGTTGAGGATTACCCAGCAAACAAGAAAAGGCAAAGTGATGCCCAGTTTGCTTTAATCTGCTCTTCTGGTGCTTGCTCATAATATTATGGGGGCTTTTACTTCAGAACTTTTTTTAAGGCGCCTTAAGACTAGACTCTGTAATGCAACATAGGTGAGCAAAACAGCTGCCTCCAGACATGTGGAAAGATATAATTGCAACAACTCTGATCACCACTTTACCAACACCAGAACTGCAGCAAGACAAAATAAGTAGAAGTGTGGAACTGCCAGACCCCCTATCATCTGGTTTCTTCACAGTCTGCAGAATGAGATAGTATGGACAGTGGCCTTATCTATGTGGAGTTTGTATGTTCTCCCTGCGTTTGCGTGGGTTTCCTCCGGGTGCTCCGGTATCCTCCCATACTCCAAAACATACTGGTAGGTTAATTGGTTGCTATCAAATTTGACATTAGTCTCTCTCTCTCTCTCTGTCTGTGTGTGTGTGTGTGTGTGTGTGTGTGTGTGTGTGTGTGTGTGTATGTGTGTGTATGTTATGGAATTTAGACTGTAAGCTCTAATGGAGCATGGACTGATGTGAATGAGTTCTCTGTACAGCGCTGCAGGATTTTTGGCGCTATATAAATAACTGATGATGATGGACTACTAGGCCAAAAGAATGATGCTATAGTTTTTTATGTAGCTAAAAAGATTTTTCTTGGAATCCAAAGTCAGGTTTCTCTAAATACTTTAGTATTTTTAGGTAACATTTTGCCTTTAAATAGGGTTCACATTTCCTAAAACAGATAGATGTTTCTTTGAGCTTCCCTTTCACTATCACACATTACCCAGAAAACTGGTTGTTCATAAGACAATCCCATGATTATAATGAACCTGAACTCCCAGATAACAAACATTTCTGCTAAGTGCAACCTTATATGCCAGCTGAATGTGACTCAGGATCAAAAGCTTACAATGTATGTGTTCCAAATAAATAAGTCAAAGAAGAGCAGGATCAGCTGATTACTATAACATATAGTCTACGTAAAGGGATACCTAGGATAGGTTACTCCTTCCTAGACAGCAATGCGAGTTGACAACTTTGCTTGCAATCTTTTTCAAAACTTGATTGTCTTTAGTAAAGATTTAATTATTTGATGAGAACTATGTATAAACTGACGGTCTAAAATATAGGCATCTTCAGCTTGTAATGATGTTATTTCAGTCTAATCCAAGTCAGCAGCAAAATATTTACAGTATACATTAATAAGAGAAACATATGCTTCTCGCATTACTGCATTAGAGATGTCCTATCACATAGCCTCAGCGAAGGTAGATAGCATTAACATTCAAGCTTACCATGTTACTTTAAGAAGAAATACACATAAAGTAATCTTTTCTTTAAGGAAATATGAATGACAGACAGCAGTCTCATTATAATATACTCAATATAAAAGTGACAATACATGTTGTGTCTTACATCTGTATAGGGCCCAGATCCCCAAACCATCGCTTTCTCCTTAAGACACCCAGGTGGACAAATTATTCTAGAAATCAAAATTGATGGGGTTTAATATATTTCATAAAGCAACATATATTTTCCAATGTAATCATAAAAATTTCAATGATTCTCCAAACAGTTAAATAGAAAACATGACTTACACGGCATCGTTTTCTTTTATGTCCTGTGCAGTTAATGAACAAGTTGTTTTTTCTGAAATAAACACACAAATGTGTTAGTAAAAACACCTGATATGTAGAATGATTTCTTATTTAGTATGTTTTTTTTTTAAGTTGAACTATAATGACATTTTATCATTTATTCTCTAGTTGTGTCATACATTCTTGTTTATTACTTGGTCTTAAATAGAATACTCGACATTTCTCCAAACTCTGTCATTTTCTCTACTGTATATATGTGCTCTCTGAACTTCTTCTATACAGTTGATTGAGTTACTTGTTGTTGGTGTTAGGAGGATTTTGACAGGTCTTTGTATAAGCTCCAGAAGCATCAGGTGAACATGAGTTAGTTTAGGAAACTTTCTTACGGATCAAACATTTTTTGTACATTTCCTATGGACTATGAATGATCACACTACACTAGTTATATACTATTCTCAACAAAAGATATCCCAGAGCAAAATGGAGAGTTGAATATGGTTGACAATTATTAGCTTTTGAAACGGGGACATTTTTAATAAATGCAAGTTTTAATAAGGATCTATTTAACATTGTCCCCAACAAAGTAATTATTTTAAGATATTGTATCTTTAATTCCATTTTAACCAAGCAGTAACTCCATTTTTGTATGAAAACAAAAGGTAACATTTCCTTGTGAAGCATCAAAAAACGAAAAAAAAAAGTCTTACTTAAGGAAGGTATTTAGCTTTCCTTTAGAATTTCAATGACATTTTTGAGGGATGCCTTTCACGGAAAAAGTGAGCTTCCATCCAAAGCTTAAGAATTAAAATTCTCCCTAAACTTCACCTTGTAGTCTATCCTAATGGTTGAAAAGAGCAGATCTGTGCACCTTACTGTTCTCCTACATCACTCATAGGAGCTTGGTTCTATATATCCCAAATGATTCTGGGTTTAATGAATGCATTAAAATCTTTATTTTATATCAGCAAATTCAATAAAAACTACATCTTGTCTAAGTCGTATAATTGGATGAACAAAAGTATATTGGTTAATATTGTTTTGTGTGGGATTGCACTCAGTATGCCATGCTACACGTGGCATACTGCGATCGCACGGTAAAATACGCACACACTCGCACTACAACATTTAGTTATTTATATATTTCATTTATAAAATGATTCCGATCCACAGTGATTTATGAGCAGGTCTGGGATTTTTGTATTTCAATACAAAGATATTAAGAAACTAAAACATTATTCTTAATTTAAGATAAAATGGGGGACATTTATGAAAACTGTAACACAGGCAACAATATAGAAAAGGTTGTGTCGCTTACAACAATTAGCCAGGCCATGGCTCTTGTTTTATAATACTGTAGAAGAAATATTATAATTATAATCTCATTGGTGGCTATGAGCAGCACCTCTTTATCTACATAGTAGTTACCTTTAGAAGAGTTTTCCTAAATGTCCCCAAATATGTTTCAATTCTGTCTTTCTTTCTGATATGAATTCTGAAGACAAAACACATTGAAATACAAGTGTTCTCCCAGTGTCCCAGAAAAACTGTATATAATCACCTGGTGGTAGTGTGTAACTTGGTTCCTCCGTTGTTTCAATGGGTTCTTCACTAGGTGGTGATCTTACTATAAATGACCAAGGAGCTGCACCACAAGATTGTGTTGTTATACCATTTCTGCTAGATTCTGAGTACGTGGCCTGTCCTGGTATCCTCTCTACTTCTATCTCTCCACCTTTTTCTTTGTCCACTATTCCTGAATGAATTGCAGCTTGGCACATTGAAGAATCCTGAGCATCAAAAATGTGTAATATAAGTATTATTTTTTATTATTACAGAAAAATAACAGAAAAATGTTTTTATTTATATTTCTGATAAAAACTGTTTACGGTAGAAAAGGAATAATTGTAATAGCAACTTACAATTCTGTAGTTTTCTGTACCCCACACCATGTGTGGTGGTCTGTGGCAGTTTTCTGGACACATCACTCTATAAATGTGGACATAACAATATAATGAGGATGCACCAACACTAGCATTGGGCGATAAAAGCAATATGCAACAAAGGTCTCTTTGTATGAGTTCTCATACTTACACTGTCTTTTGGTCAGGTAACTGCTTGGCAGAAGATAAGCACTGACTCTTTACTGTGGAAATAAAAATATAATAAAACATTTCAATATATACGCTATATTTTGTTTCCAAAGTGCAAGCTCATAATGTGATTCATGTGTCTGTTTCCTGGGTATGGTTAATGGGCCATTTTGAATTTTAACAAATGTGTGTTAATATTGTACATCGATTTAAATTCGTACGAATGATACTACTTTATTTACTTCAATGCATCAATTTTAGATAAATGCATTGCTTAGAGAAGCAACAAAAATGAATAATTCTAGTTGCCAATTTTATGTACAAATCACAGTGATATAACATGTGCAACATAATTTGTTGTTTAATAGTGGTCTCTATTAATATATATCCGCTCTGTTATGCTGTACACATAGCACATTCTCACATGAAAAAACAATTACCTGGTTGTTTCTTGGGTTTCTTCTTTTCTGTAGGCTTGGAAGGCTCTGTTGTTTTTGTGGGTTTTGAAGGTTCTGACGTGTTTGAGGTTTCAGGTGACCCTGCAGTGGTTGGTTTACGGAATATAAATGATCCAGACCAAGTGCCGTATTTAGCGGTATTCACGCCATTCTTTAAGGATTCAGCGTAACTGGCTTGACCTGGTTCCTTCTGTATAATCACTTTTCCTCCTTTGTTGGTTATTACTCCATCACGGATAGCTGCTGGGCAAATGGGGGAATCCTACAGGAGACAGTATAAATATTTTTCTAACATTCTTTATTTATCTCCTTTTATTAAGAACAATAAAGAATATCAAACTAGTCTCCGCCTGTTACCTTTTCATTAAAACATCACCAAACACAAAAACACATATCAGCACCAGTGGAAAAAGCATTATATGTAGGAGACCTGAGATATTTAGGGATAATATGGGTATAGGTAACCTCTCAATAAATAGCACTTTTAAGATATGAGATTCCAGTTAAGTAGGGATGTGTGTAAATGGAAGGATGCAGCTACAAAACCCCTAAGAAAAATGTATTGCATGGGAGAAACTAGATTTTCAATGGTAAAAAAGTACAGGTCCCTCCATTGTGATACATATTTAATACCTTAAATTTCTATATTGTGTCTACCTGAGGGTCATGAAATTGCCATTAGTTTAAGTATAGAAGTCGAGGATTACCCAGCAAACAAGAAAAGGCAAAACACTGCTTTCAGTGATGCTCATTTTGCTTGAGTCTACTCCTCAAGAAATTATGGGGGCTGTTACTTCAAAACTATTCTTAAGGCACATTTAAAGTAGTCTCTGTAATGCCTCATAGGTGAGCAAAACAGCTGACTCCAGAGATGTGGCAAGATATTCTTGCAACCACTCCAGTCACCCCTTTACCAACACCAGGATTGCAGCAAAAACAGAAAAAATAGAAGTGTGGAACTGCCAGACCCCCTCATCAACTGGTCTCTGCACAGTCTACAGAATGAGATAGGATTCTCCACTAGGCCATAAGAAAGATGCTATAGTGGGTTCTATGGTTAAAATGATCTTTCTTGGAATCCAAAGTCAGGTTTGTCTAAATACTTTAGTACTTTTAGGTACCATTTTTTTTTTTCAATAGGATTCACAATTCCTATAACAGAGAGTAGAAGGGAAGCGCAAACCGAACATCTATCACACACTGTCCAGCGAACTGGTTGTATAGAAGTCAATGTGAAAGATATTTCCTATGGATACGATGAACCTGAACTACCAGATAACAAAAATTTCTGCGAAGAGCAACCTTATAGGCCAGCTGAATGTGCCTTAGGATCAAATGCATACAATGTGTGTGTTCCCAATTAATCTATAGAGGAGAGAAACAGCTAAAGTTGTCATTACTGATAATATATCAGTCAAGGAAGAGCAGGATCGTCTGAATACTACAACATATCATCTATGTACAGTGATAACTAGGGCAAGTTATTCCTTCCTAGACAGCAGCGCGAGTAGTTAACTTTTCTTGTTACCAATTTCAATACTTGATTGTCTTTGGTAATGGTTTTTATTTTGTGAGATCTATTTTCAGCAGGTACCGTGCTTGCAGAGCATGGTGCCATAGTAGATAAAAATGACCTGACGGTCCAGGATATAGGTACCTTCAACTTGTGATGCCGCTATTTCAGTCTAATCGAAGTCAGCAGCAAGATGTTTACATTATACATTAATAGGAGAAACATATGCTCCTCGCATTACTGCCTTAGATGCATTCAATCACATAGCCTCAGAGAAGGTAGAAAGCATTTACATTCAAGCTTACCCTGTTACTTGAAGAAGAAATACACATTAAGTAATCTATATTTTGAGGAAATATGAATGACAAACAACAGTCTCATTTTAATATACTCAATATTAAAGTCACATTAGATGTTGTATCTTACATCTGTATAGGTCCCAGATCCCCTAACTGCCGCTTTCTCCTTATGACAATCAGGTGGACAATATATTCTACAAAATAAATAAAATGCAATGTTCATGGGGTTTACTATATTTCATAAAGTAACATATATTTCCAAACATTATATTTATATTTGTGTCCTCCAAACTGTTAAATGGAAAACTTGACTTACTCAGCAACAGGTTCTTTTATGTCTTGTGCAGTCGTTGAACAAGTAATTTTTTCTGAAATAATTAAATAATGAAATTTGTTGTGAAACCATAAGCGAGAAGTGATACTAAGGACCTGAGTCATTAAGCAAAGTAAGGCAAAAAAAAAAGGAGTAAATATTCTCTGGGACAAACCATGTAACAATGCAAGGGGTGCAAATTAATTTATTATTTTACACATAAGTTAAATACTGGCTGTTTCTCCATCTAGCACACAAATACTTGATACCATTGTCTTTACACTGAAATATAAAGTTGACCTAGGACACGCCCCTCCCAATTATAAATCTGTCCTCACATTTTAAATTTACCTCCCCCTCCAATGCAACATGGTTTTGCCCAGTTGCAGAGTTACTCCTTTGTTATGCTTTGCTCTCCTTAATGACTTAGGCCCTAAATATTTACATTAAACATTAAAGTGAACGTCTAGCGAAAAAGATATTTTAATATTCTTTGGTTTGCATCATAAAATCTTGTTTTGTTTCTTGATTGAAATTATTATGTCATCAACCTTTCTGTACTCTATCATTATTTATTATGCTATTATGTGTGTTGCTACTTTGGCTATGCATTCCCTATGTGTGTATTAGTTTTTTGTACTTGAAGGTTTTCGACATACTCCAGAGGAATCTGGGACATGAAGTATAAATACACTGCTTTATATTAAGTTAGGATTTCTGATAAATCAGAGTTTGTAAAGGTATATATATATATATATATATATATATATATATATATATACATATACATACAGGTAGATATATTCCAGAACATTTTAAACCCTCTTACTTTATTCTAGCTCAAAAAAAGCAATAATCGAAACTTTGTATGTAATAAAAATATATCCCTGACCTACGAATCAATGATATGATTGATGGAAAAATCATGTAAAGAAGTGTTTTACATATGAAAATTATTGACCTCTTTTATCACTGACTTTAAAGGGATATGACTACTCCATGTCAATCATAACATTTTATGAAATTTCTAGGACTGAAGAAGTAGGAATTCCTGTGCAAATATCAAATTAAAATTTCTCTGTACAAGTAAGATATAAACTATTTATGTGCTACATGAAAAAAACAGACAGTATTTTCCTTGTGTGCAAGATAATAAACTAATTTGCACCCCTTGCAGTGTAACATGGTTTTGTTCAGAAAACCTAAGTAAGAAAACTCAATTTCTTGCCCAAGTTCCTTAATGAATCAGGCCCAACATAAGCATATATTGTTAAAAACATGCAATCCTCCCGGATATGCCTTGTATTGGTAAAATTATATCTGAAATCATCCAGTCATCTCTCTCTCTCCATCTCTCTCTTTATCTATCTATCTATCTATAACTATATATATATATATGTATATATATATGTATATATATATATATGTATATATATATATATATATATATATATATATAGTTCAACTGAATTTAACTTAAACACTCTTTCATTTCCATACTCCGTTTAATCACCTTTAGGTACTCTGTAAGGTGGTTCGGGCAGTGTTGCAGTTTGTTTTTCAATGGGTGATCTTACTATAAATGACCATTTAGCAGCACCAAATGATTTTGTTGTTATTCCATTTCTGGTTGTTGCTTTATATAGGTTTTGACCCGGCTTCCTCTCCACCAGAACAGGTCCACCATCACTGGTAAGTATTCCTGCATGGATTGCCGCTTGGCACATTGAGGAATCCTGATTTTAAAAATTTAAATAAAACATTACCTTTCATGTTTCTGCTTTACCGAATCAGCAAGTCACTCTCTTATTTCAGTATAACCCAATTGCTACTTACAGAGCTGTAAATGTCTGTGCCCCACACAGGGCCTTCTGTTTTGTCACAGTCCTCAGGACATATTACTCTGGAGAAGAAGGAGAGAACAAGTTATTCTCTATACACACAGAAACAATATTGTTAGGTAATAATTTAACAATCAGAGTACACTAAGCCATGCCACTGGCCATCTCCCAGGTGCACCCCTGGTCATCCCCAATCTGATTTGTAGTACCCTTGCAATAAACTATCATACTTACTCAGCTACTGGTTCAGTAATATCCTTTGCAGATGTGGTACAATGAATTTTAACTGTCAGAGTGAAGCAAAAACAAACAAACAAATAAATAAGGAAAATAATATAAATTCTATTATTATTATTATTATTATATTTTATTTATAAACACATATTATGTAGCGCTGTACATTGAGGGCATGATGACATGACACAAACAAATTACATGCAATGACATGAAACAGTAATTAAAGCTGAACCTGTCCAAATGAACTTATAATGTATGATGTGTGGGGAACGCTCGATACATAATGAAGAGGATGAAGAAGTGAAATATTTGTATTCTTATAACAAATAACATTTTCATATTGTATAACTAATTGTATGCGTCTGTAACTTATTGTACATTTTTGAATTGACTCTTACATACCAATATATACTGTATATCATGCAGATACATGCATTTATACTGTAGGATACCTAGATTAATCAAACATTATTATATTATTTAAAGATTTACAGACTATCCTTCATATTTTATGTTGTTTTGAAAAATCCACAATTGATTAATGTATTTTTTACTACTTTCGTCACTGTTCTGTCGCTGCCAATGTATAATAGAATCTAGACCGGTGCTGAGCATGTGATGCCAGGGACTGTAGTGCACCCCAACCACTGATGTGTGTTGTATGTTTTGGTTAAGTTCAAAACATGGTTATTAGGATAGATGTGTTGTTAGTGAGGCTTTTCCAGCCATCTGTATTTCTCTGAAGGTTAATTTGCTTGCCACATATGGCAGGAAACTTGTTAAATATACTGTGCACTTAGCAAAATGATTGGTAGATTAGGCAGATTGTCGGATGGTCAAGAGTATGGCAACTACAATTCAATGCCAAATCCATGCACTTATGTCTCTAAAATACACATTTAATACAGTATTAATGGCTCTAAAATATCACCAGCTGAGCAAACAAAGGGGTCTAGGAGTCACTGTTTCTGGAGACTTAAATGCAGGGTAACAAAGTCATTGGGAAAGTCAGTGTGACGTTAGGTTGCCTAGTGTGAGGAATTAGTAGCAGAAAGAGAGAGGTGATGATGCAACTCTAGAGGCCAATGGTAAGAATACACCTAGAATACTGTTTTCAGGTGCATTGTCTATGCCAAAACTTACCAGTATTGGCTGAAGGACCTCAATATGTATAGCTTGGAACAGTGATGGGAGATGGGAGTTTGATAATCCCCATCAAATATACAAGATTTTACCAAGGTACTGGATAGAAATCATTCTACATAAGAATAGAAGTATCACAATATGCATAATTGTACTAAATGTTAAAGGTAGTAGATTTAATGGAAATTTCAGGCAGCAAAAGTAGAGAGGCAGGTGTAATTGACTTCCAACAGTGGTGATAGAGGTTAAAAGAGTTGGGGAATTTAAACATGCTTGAAATAGACCGAAGGATATCCTAAATCTTGAAAAAGTTAAGGATCAAATTGCAAATCTGGTTTATAGAAATAAAAAATGTGAGGACTAAATGGGCTGTGTGGTTCTTTTCCCATGAGGAATTGATTACAACTTTAGAACTCTGCATTTTTCCTAGCTGGGTTTATTTTCGACAATGTTTCACTAGCCTTAGAACTTTTTTGTTTGTTATTTGTTTTTTGTTTATGGCTTTTAAAATGTAGCCTGGGGAGTGACCATGGAAGGATGGACATAGAGGACCTCGAGAGTTAACTTTCAGACAAGCCTGATTTCTCGTACCTATTTGGCGCACATTCAGATAGCACGTTTATATGCACATATTGCACCTGATTTAATATACTACACTTGGAGGTGCTTACACATTATTTCCTCTGGTGTAAAATAATGTTTATAGTGTTCTACAAAAAATTAACACCACTTTTATCTCCAGTCTACCAACACTCAATAACTCATGTAAATTAGGGGGTATTAGTGGGTATACTTCAAATCATTACAAAAGTAACACTGCAATTAAAATCTGTCATTATAGTTTGCACTGATATGTATGAGATGAAAGTCAAAAAAAGGAACTGTAAAATTTAAATGAGATATTGTGTTAATCTTCAGTTAAATTACTAAAACATACTGGGCCTGTTTCATTAAAGGTACGTACATGCCGATTCACGCTGCATTTTGCATTAAATTGCACTGTGTTTGCCTAGAAATTAACTAAATGCCAGTGAATGCAAGTATATAAAGTTCATCTTTGACTGCAAAGGACACTTCCGACAACCAACGATTTCATAGGCCGTATGGGGAGGGGAAGGGGCGTATGCCATACTTGCTAACCTTTTTTCAAGTTGACCTCCAGGATCTTCAGTGGAAGAGGTGGGTGTGGGGCTCAACAAATTGCGTCATTTTTGCCGCACCACTTGCTTGCATCATTAAGCTCCACCCCATAACGATCCGGGAGGATTCTTCCTCTTCCGGTAAGGCTCCTTAAAATTCGAGAGCCTTACCGGAAATTCCGGGAGAGCAGGCAAGTATGGCATATGCACGTAGTCAATTTACAGTAAGTGCATGCGAAGCTCGAGCGTATACATCAGCATCTGATTCAAGCTCTGGGCATCTATAAGGTACTTGCACCATCTACAGGTCAGGTGTAAGTGCAGAGTGATAAATGATGACGGTGGCATATGCATGCTGCAACATGTGTTTGCAGTCAAGAGCAACTGTAAAAATGAATTTTATGTACAGCAGACATTAATAACATCCTGATAAATGTATTTCATGGGGATTTTTTTTTAAAAAAAGACTTTTTTAATGTTTTTTTCATTGATGATTATATTATTAGAAGGTGACAATAATAAAACTTAATAATAGAACTTTTGTGTTTGGTGTATTCTGTTGGGGTTTTATATTCCACGTATGCATTGTTTTAATCCTACAGTGTAATATGTCTATCTGCATACAGCAAGTGACGTATAAGCAGAGTGTACCCACACCATTATTCGAATAGAGATGTTTCTTCAGATCCGCGTTTAGTTGAATACAGATATGCGCATTCCCGAATTACTTGATTTTTTAAAAAACACACAATGGGCCTGATTCATTAAGGAAAGAATAGCAAATAAAAGGAGTACGTTTGCACCTTGGCAAAACCATGTTGCATTGGATGGGGAGGTGAATTTAAAATGTGGGGATAGATTTATAGTTGGGATAGGGCATGTCCCAGATCAACTTTAAATGTCAGTGTAAAAGTAAAGCTATCAAGTATTTGTGTGCTACATGAAGAAACAGACAGTATTTTCCTTGTGTGCAAAATAAATTAATTTGCACCCCTTGCAGTGTAACATGGTATTGCCCAGAAAACTTAAGTAAAAAAAATCAATTTCTTGCCCAAGTTCCTTAATGAATCAGGCCCGACATATATTGTTAAAAAAAATGCAATCCTCCCAGATATGCCTTTGTATTGGTAAAATTATATCTGAAATCATCCAATCACCTCTATCTCTCTCTCTATCTCTGTATGTATATATATATATATATATATATATATATATATATATATATATATATATATATATATCTATATATCCTTGTGTTCTATATATCCTATATATATATATATATATATATATATATATATATATATATATATATATATATATATAATTCAACTGAATTTAACTTAAACATTTTTTTTTCATTTCCATACTCCATTTAATCACCTTTAGGTACTCTGTAAGATGGTTCAGGCAGTGTTGCAATTTGTTTTTTAATGGGTAATCTTACTGTAAATGACCATTTAGCAGCACCAAATGATTTTGTTGTTATTCCATTTCTGGTTGTTGCTTTATATAGGTTTTGACCCGGCTTCCTCTCCACCAGAACAGGTCCACCATCACTGGTAAGTATTCCTGCATGGATTGCCGCTTGGCACATTGAGGAATCCTGATTTTAAAAATTTAAATAAAACATTACCTTTCATGTTTCTGCTTTACCGAATCAGCAAGTCACTCTCTTATTTCAGTATAACCCAATTGCTACTTACAGAGCTGTAAATGTCTGTGCCCCACACAGGGCCTTCTGTTTTGTCACAGTCCTCAGGACATATTACTCTGGAGAAGAAGGAGAGAACAAGTTATTCTCTATACACACAGAAACAATATTGTTAGGTAATAATTTAACAATCAGAGTACACTAAGCCATGCCACTGGCCATCTCCCAGGTGCACCCCTGGTCATCCCCAATCTGATTTGTAATACCCTTGCAATAAACTATTATACTTACTCAGCTACTGGTTCAGTAATCTCCTTTGCAGATGTGGTACAATGAATTTTAACTGTCAGAGTGAAGCAAAAACAAACAAACAAATAAATAAGGAAAATAATATAAATTCTATTATTATTATTATTATTATTATATTTTATTTATAAACACATATTATGTAGCGCTGTACATTGAGGGCATGATGACATGACACAAACGAATTACATGCAATGACATGAAACAGTAATTAAAGCTGAACCTTTCCAAATGAACTTATAATGTATGATGTGTGGGGAACGCTCGATACATAATGAAGAGGATGAAGAAGTGAAATATTTGTATTCTTATAACAAATAACATTTTCATATTGTATAACTAATTGTATGCGTCTGTAACTTATTGTACATTTTTGAATTGACTCTTACATACCAATATATACTGTATATCATGCAGATACATGCATTTATACTGTAGGATACCTAGATTAATCAAACATTATTATATTATTTAAAGATTTACAGACTATCCTTCATATTTCATGTTGTTTTGAAGAATCCACAATTGATTAATGTAATTTTTCCTACTTTCGTCACTGTTCTGTCGCTGTCTATGTATAATAGAATCGAGACAGGTGCAGAAGCATGTGATGCCAGGGACTGTAGTGCACCCCAACCACTGATGTGTGTTGTATGTTTTGGTTAAGTTCAAAACATGGTTATTAGGATAGATGTGTTGTTAGTGAGGCTTTTCCAGCCATCTGTATTTCTCTGAAGGTTAATTTGCTTGCTACATATGGCAGGAAACGTGTTAAATATACTGTGCACTTAGCAAAATGATTGTCACGGGCACTAGGAGTCTTTACCCAGGGATCACCAGGTGGTAAGCTTACCAGAGCAATGTAGATGGTAATAGTGTGCTCTGGTAGCAGGGTGATCACGGAACAGGCAATAGTAGATGATGAGATGCTCAGGAAAGTCTATGACTAGCAGCACTGGTAATATGGAGGTAATAATACACGAGGAACTGTATGGACAAGGGCAAGTGGAGGTAGTCAGTGGTCTGCGATAGCAAGTTGTACCACTGCTATAGTGAGGAGGAATGTCCAACAGAAACGAGGAAGTGATGAGAGTCAGCGGTCTGCGGATAGCAAGTGGTACCGCTGTCTGAGTGAAGGAATGGAATCCAAGTGGAGGTATCCGGGAAGTCAGTGGTCTGCGGTAGCAAGTTGTACCACTGCTATGTGAGAGGAATGGAACAGGTGATACCGGAACAGGAATCAGTGGTCTGCCTTCAGCAAGTTGTACCACTGAATATATATGTGAGGAGGTGTACGGGGAGAGACTGCAACACAGGATGTACACGGGCACATTAAACACGATCCACAGTAATATGCACAATATATATAAATGACTGAACAGGTCTGCAAATGTAGGAAGTCTCTGAAGTAATCCAGCACAAGGTAACACAGTCAATGATGGCAAAAGACTCAGCGGATTGCAGACTCCAGAGGAGAACCAACACAGTCCAGCAAGATATGCAATACACCAGCACAGTCAATGAGAAGTATGCATACCGTGGTTCAGAAGGCAGTCAGATAGGAGTGCAGTGATACCTGGGCGGCAGGAGGCCGACAGGATGAGAAGTCCCTGGATGTAAGAGGCAGGGGTCTAGTAGGTGCAGCGCACAGGTAAGTAGACCAACAGGGACACGAATCCACAGGAATCAGTAAAACATGGAACTGGACTCATGGAGGACCCAGGAGAATGGAGATGATCTAGCAGAGGAGTAGCTGATGAGATACGAATCCAATGCTGACAGGAGGGTAGAGACCAGCGGGAAACAGGAAGGCGTGGAGAGCGGATCAGCAGTAGATGGACGATAGCGCTGGCAGCGGCAGCAGGACTCTGCGGACCCACGGGAGAGATGAGATGAGGCTGACGTGCACAGGAGCAGCGGATAGGAATCAGCTAGCAGTCACGATGATGAACACAGGCGAGTTGCCAGCTGGAGGCTGTAGTGCACGGAGGCAGCGGATAGGAATCAGCTCACAGTCACGATGATGAACACAGGCGAGTTGCCAGCTGGAGGCTGTAGTGCACGGAGGCAGCGGATAGGAATCAGCTCACAGTCACGATGATGAACACAGGCGAGTTGCAAGCTGGAGACTGTAGTGCACGGAGGCAGCGGCTAGGAATCAGCTCACAGACTTGATGATGAACAGGTGAGTGGATAAGGAGAGAAGGCTGTAGTGCACGGAGGTAGCGGATAGGAATCAGCAAACAGTCACTATGAAATATAATAGCGTTGAAGTGGTATAGGAGACTGTAGTGCACGGAGGCAGCGGATAGGAATCAGCAAACAGTCACGATGATACAGTTGATGGTAGAAGTGGTATGGGAACCACAGTAGTAGAAGTGGTTTGGAAACCACAGAGGTAGAAGTGGTATGGGAACCACAGTAGTAGAAGTGGTTTGGACACCACAGGAATCAGCAGCGCTGAATACACGAGGAAACACAGGAACACCTTCAGAGACTCATGGGGAATGAGACTCCAAGATCAGGCCACGTGGTGTTGACCACAGGTGCTTAATATAGGGAGTGTTGCCTGATCTGCCAATTGAGTTAAAGGGACATACACTGAAGTATAGGAAAGGGCTGCGCATGCGCAGACCCTCAGGATGGAGGACGGCCACGGTTCCTAAATGTCCGGGAAGAGGCACTCACGGTCCGGTGAGTGACAGTACCCCCCCTTTTAAAGGTGGGCACAGAACGCCTGGAACCGGGCTTGTCCGGGTTTTTGGAATAAAACTTCTTCAAAAGGGCAGGAGCATTAAGATCTTCAGCTTTGATCCAAGAGCGCTCCTCAGGACCAAAGCCCTTCCAATGAACGAGGAAACGGAGGACTCCTCGCGAAATTTTTGCGTCTAGTACCTCAGTAATTTCGAAATCCTCCTCCTGATGAACTTGAACTGGCTGCGGAGCTGAGGGAGGTTTTGAAAAACGGTTGATAATAAGAGGCTTGAGTAAGGACACATGGAAGGCATTAGAAATCCGAAGATTCTTAGGAAGAAGAAGTTTCACACATACTGGATTGATTACTTGAATGATCCTATATGGACCAATAAAACGAGGGGTGAATTTCATAGATGGGACCTTCAAACGAATGTTTTTAGTAGATAACCAGACACGATCTCCAATTTTTAGTGGTGGAATAGCCCGCCTCTTCTTATCTGCGAAAGATTTATATTTGATAGATGTTTTCTTCAAACAGGTTTTGACCTGAGACCAGATATTTTTAAAGGTCTGACAGGCAGTCTCCACCGCTGGAACTTGGGTGGGCGGGAGGGCAGGAAATTCCGGAAAAGACGGATGGTGACCGTAGACCACAAAAAATGGAGTTTTGGATGATGACTCATGGTACATGTTGTTATGGGCGAATTCGGCCCAAGGAAGCAACTCTACCCAGTTGTCTTGATTGGCTGAAGAGAACATCCTTATAAAAGTCTCAAGATCTTGATTGACACGCTCAGTCTGTCCGTTAGATTGCGGATGGTAAGAAGATGAGAGTGCTAATCGTATGCCCAAGGTTTTACAAAGGGCTCGCCAGAATCTGGAAACGAATTGTACTCCTCTATCTGACACAATCTCAGACGGACATCCATGGATGCGGAAGATCTCTTTAATGAAATGTTCAGCCAGGATAGACGAGGAAGGCAAACCAGACAGAGGGACGAAATGAGCCATCTTCGAAAATCTGTCCACCACCACCCAAATAGTGTTATGATTCTTACTAGGTGGTAAGTCAGTAACGAAATCCATACTAATATGGGTCCACGGCTTGGACGGAATGGGTAGTGGTCGCAGCAACCCTGCTGGAGTTCTGCGGGAAGATTTGAATTGGGAACATAATTCACAGGAAGCAATGAACTCTTTGACGTCTCTCCTCATTGATGGCCACCAGTAACTTCGAGAGAGCATCTCAAAGGTCTTGTGTTCACCGGCGTGTCCAGAAAAATGAGAGGCATGGAACCACGAAAGGATTTTCCTCCTTAGAGTAGGAGGCACGAGAGTCTTCCCAAATGGTAGTGTTTTGGTGGATGAAGCAGCCAGTGAGATACATTTGGGGTCTAGAATGGTATGGTTGGAAACCTCTTCTATATCAGAGGACGTCACAAAAGCTCTAGATAAAGCGTCAGCTTTTTTGTTCTTGGCAGCTGGTTTGAAGGTTATTATTAATTCGAAACGGGAAAAGAAAAGAGACCATCTTGCTTGGCGAGGGTTCAAGCATTGAGCAGACTGAAGATATGACAAGTTCTTATGATCCGTGAAGATCGTCACTGGATGGCGAGCTCCTTCCAATAGGTATCTCCACTCCTCTAATGCAGCTTTGATAGCCAGTAACTCCTTGTCCCCGATAGTATAATTCTTCTCTGCGGGCAGAAGACCCCGAGAATAGAAGGCACAAGGATGGAATTTTTGCTGTTCAGAGCGTTGGGAGAGAATAGCTCCCAAGCCCACATTAGAGGCATCTACTTCTAGAAAGAAGGGGAGTGTCACATCAGGCTGTCGAAGGATTGGAGCCGAAGAGAAGGACTCTTTGAGTGTTTGAAAGGCTTGAAGAGCCTCAGGCGACCATTGCTTAGGATTAGCCCCTTTTCGAGTCAGGGCCACAATAGGAGATGCAATGGAAGAAAAGTCTTGAATGAAGCGTCTATAGTAATTGGCAAAACCTAAAAAACGCTGAATAGCACGAAGAGTAGTTGGCTGGGGCCAATGTAGTACAGCATTCACCTTGTCTGGATCCATCTTCAGGCCAACTCCGGAAACTATATACCCCAAGAATGGAATCTGGGGCAATTCGAATGAACATTTTTCTAATTTACAGAACAATGAATTTTTTCGTAGCCTGGAGAGGACTTCTGCCACGTGTTGGTGGTGAGAAGGCAGGTCCTGGGAAAAGATCAATATGTCGTCCAGGTAGACGACGACACATTCATATAATAAGTCCCGAAAGATCTCATTGATGAAGCCTTGAAAAACAGCGGGGGCATTACACAGCCCGAAAGGCATTACCAGATATTCGTAATGCCCGTCTCTGGTGTTAAACGCTGTCTTCCATTCGTCACCGGAACGGATTCTGATTAAATTGTAGGCACCACGAAGATCCAACTTAGTAAAAATACGGGCTCCCTTGATGCGATCGAATAGCTCAGTGATCAGCGGAATGGGATACCGATTCTTGATAGTAATGGCATTGAGTCCACGAAAATCTATACAAGGGCGTAATGATCCATCCTTCTTTTTGACGAAGAAGAACCCAGCTCCAGCGGGAGAGGTGGAAGGTCGAATAAACCCACGCTGGAGGTTCTCCTGTATATACTCAGATGTAGCTTGAGTCTCAGGTAACGAGAGTGGATAGACCCGGCCCCTGGGGGGAGTCTTGCCAGGTAGAAGGTCGATCGGACAATCCCAAGAACGATGAGGAGGAAGACGTTCAGACTGAGCTTTATCAAACACATCGGTAAATGAAGCATATTGAGGAGGGAGTCCCGGTGAGGTAGATGAGATGGAAGATTGCTGTACTTTGAGAGGAATAACTTGGGAAAGGCAACGATGGTGACATTCAGGCCCCCAAGACGTGACTTGAGGGGTGCGCCAGTCAATCTGGGAAGAGTGACACTGAAGCCATGGAAGGCCTAAGACAATCGGACTTGTCGTAACAGGAAGGATTAAAAACGATATTACTTCATGATGCAGGGCACCAATCTGAAGTGTTACTGGAGACGTACTCTGAGTGATGAGACCGTTGATGAGACGTGATCCATCTATAGCCGTCACAGTAATGGGTGTTTTTAAGGTAATCACTGGTAGAGACCATTGATTTACTAATGATTTGGAAATAAAATTTCCTGCTGCTCCGGAATCAATTAATGCCTGTGACTCAAAGGTTTTGGTAGCAGAGGAAATCGTAACATCAAAAGCGCAGACTTTAGATTTCATGGAAGATGGAGAGGACTCCAGGGACCCTAACTTCACCTCTCCGGAACTAGTTAGGGCCTGGCATTTCCCGATCTCTTAGAGCAGGAGCTGAGAATATGAGTGGAATCAGCACAATAGATACAGAGTCTATTCTTTACTCTTCGTTTTCTCTCCTTGGAAGATAATTTGGAACGTCCTATCTCCATGGGAATCACAGAGGGTGAAACTGGACGAAATTGAGGGTTAGAACGAAGAGGTGCTTTAGCAGAAGTTGTTTTCTCAGCCTCCCTTTCACGAAATCTCATATCAACACGATGGCATAGAGAGATCAAATCTTCAAGTGACGAAGGAAGCTCTTGAGTAGTCAGTGCATCTTTAATTTTATCGGAGAGCCCCTGCCAGAAGGTGGCAACTAGGGCTTCAGTGTTCCACTGAAGTTCAGAGGCTAAGATCCTAAATTGAATGACGTACTGGCCTACTGTATGAGGTCCTTGTCGTAGGCGGAGGATGCTGGAAGCAGCGGAGGTCACACGACCTGGTTCATCGAACACACTTCGAAATGTAGAAATGAATTTGGCACTATCTTGCAATATAGGATCATTTCTCTCCCACAGAGGGGAGGCCCAAGCCAGGGCTTGTCCTGAAAACAAAGAGATAAGATAGGCCACTCTGGAACGATGGGTAGAAAAATTTTGAGGTTGGAGCTCAAAATGGACTGAACATTGGTTAAGGAAACCCCTACAAGTTTTGGGGTCTCCATCGTACTTTGACGGAGTAGGCAGGTGAAGCGTGGAAGCTGTAGACACCTGGGATGGCACTGGGGAAACGGAGGAAAGCACAGAAGCCTCAGGAGTAGCTGTCACAGTCTGTCCAGATGTTCCTTGGGAGGTTAATGACTGATAACACTGAAGTAACAGCTGTTGGCGGGCATCCTGTTGCTCCACACGGCTGACCAGATGCTGCAGCACCTCTTTGGCGGTAGGTTCCGTATCTGGGTCTGTCATGGCCTGATCTTACTGTCACGGGCACTAGGAGTCTTTACCCAGGGATCACCAGGTGGTAAGCTTACCAGAGCAATGTAGATGGTAATAGTGTGCTCTGGTAGCAGGGTGATCACGGAACAGGCAATAGTAGATGATGAGATGCTCAGGAAAGTCTATGACTAGCAGCACTGGTAATATGGAGGTAATAATACACGAGGAACTGTATGGACAAGGGCAAGTGGAGGTAGTCAGTGGTCTGCGATAGCAAGTTGTACCACTGCTATAGTGAGGAGGAATGTCCAACAGAAACGAGGAAGTGATGAGAGTCAGCGGTCTGCGGATAGCAAGTGGTACCGCTGTCTGAGTGAAGGAATGGAATCCAAGTGGAGGTATCCGGGAAGTCAGTGGTCTGCGGTAGCAAGTTGTACCACTGCTATGTGAGAGGAATGGAACAGGTGATACCGGAACAGGAATCAGTGGTCTGCCTTCAGCAAGTTGTACCACTGAATATATATGTGAGGAGGTGTACGGGGAGAGACTGCAACACAGGATGTACACGGGCACATTAAACACGATCCACAGTAATATGCACAATATATATAAATGACTGAACAGGTCTGCAAATGTAGGAAGTCTCTGAAGTAATCCAGCACAAGGTAACACAGTCAATGATGGCAAAAGACTCAGCGGATTTCAGACTCCAGAGGAGAACCAACACAGTCCAGCAAGATATGCAATACACCAGCACAGTCAATGAGAAGTATGCATACCGTGGTTCAGAAGGCAGTCAGATAGGAGTGCAGTGATACCTGGGCGGCAGGAGGCCGACAGGATGAGAAGTCCCTGGATGTAAGAGGCAGGGGTCTAGTAGGTGCAGCGCACAGGTAAGTAGACCAACAGGGACACGAATCCACAGGAATCAGTAAAACATGGAACTGGACTCATGGAGGACCCAGGAGAATGGAGATGATCTAGCAGAGGAGTAGCTGATGAGATACGAATCCAATGCTGACAGGAGGGTAGAGACCAGCGGGAAACAGGAAGGCGTGGAGAGCGGATCAGCAGTAGATGGACGATAGCGCTGGCAGCGGCAGCAGGACTCTGCGGACCCACGGGAGAGATGAGATGAGGCTGACGTGCACAGGAGCAGCGGATAGGAATCAGCTAGCAGTCACGATGATGAACACAGGCGAGTTGCCAGCTGGAGGCTGTAGTGCACGGAGGCAGCGGATAGGAATCAGCTCACAGTCACGATGATGAACACAGGCGAGTTGCCAGCTGGAGGCTGTAGTGCACGGAGGCAGCGGCTAGAAATCAGCTCACAGACTTGATGATGAACAGGTGAGTGGATAAGGAGAGAAGGCTGTAGTGCACGGAGGTAGCGGATAGGAATCAGCAAACAGTCACTATGAAATATAATAGCGTTGAAGTGGTATAGGAGACTGTAGTGCACGGAGGCAGCGGATAGGAATCAGCAAACAGTCACGATGATACAGTTGATGGTAGAAGTGGTATGGGAACCACAGTAGTAGAAGTGGTTTGGAAACCACAGAGGTAGAAGTGGTATGGGAACCACAGTAGTAGAAGTGGTTTGGACACCACAGGAATCAGCAGCGCTGAATACACGAGGAAACACAGGAACACCTTCAGAGACTCATGGGGAATGAGACTCCAAGATCAGGCCACGTGGTGTTGACCACAGGTGCTTAATATAGGGAGTGTTGCCTGATCTGCCAATTGAGTTAAAGGGACATACACTGAAGTATAGGAAAGGGCTGCGCATGCGCAGACCCTCAGGATGGAGGACGGCCACGGTTCCTAAATGTCCGGGAAGAGGCACTCACGGTCCGGTGAGTGACAGTACCCCCCCTTTTAAAGGTGGGCACAGAACGCCTGGAACCGGGCTTGTCCGGGTTTTTGGAATAAAACTTCTTCAAAAGGGCAGGAGCATTAAGATCTTCAGCTTTGATCCAAGAGCGCTCCTCAGGACCAAAGCCCTTCCAATGAACGAGGAAACGGAGGACTCCTCGCGAAATTTTTGCGTCTAGTACCTCAGTAATTTCGAAATCCTCCTCCTGATGAACTTGAACTGGCTGCGGAGCTGAGGGAGGTTTTGAAAAACGGTTGATAATAAGAGGCTTGAGTAAGGACACATGGAAGGCATTAGAAATCCGAAGATTCTTAGGAAGAAGAAGTTTCACACATACTGGATTGATTACTTGAATGATCCTATATGGACCAATAAAACGAGGGGCGAATTTCATAGATGGGACCTTCAAACGAATGTTTTTAGTAGATAACCAGACACGATCTCCAATTTTTAGTGGTGGAATAGCCCGCCTCTTCTTATCTGCGAAAGATTTATATTTGATAGATGTTTTCTTCAAACAGGTTTTGACCTGAGACCAGATATTTTTAAAGGTCTGACAGGCAGTCTCCACCGCTGGAACTTGGGTGGGCGGGAGGGCAGGAAATTCCGGAAAAGACGGATGGTGACCGTAGACCACAAAAAATGGAGTTTTGGATGATGACTCATGGTACATGTTGTTATGGGCGAATTCGGCCCAAGGAAGCAACTCTACCCAGTTGTCTTGATTGGCTGAAGAGAACATCCTTATAAAAGTCTCAAGATCTTGATTGACACGCTCAGTCTGTCCGTTAGATTGCGGATGGTAAGAAGATGAGAGTGCTAATCGTATGCCCAAGGTTTTACAAAGGGCTCGCCAGAATCTGGAAACGAATTGTACTCCTCTATCTGACACAATCTCAGACGGACATCCATGGATGCGGAAGATCTCTTTAATGAAATGTTCAGCCAGGATAGACGAGGAAGGCAAACCAGACAGAGGGACGAAATGAGCCATCTTCGAAAATCTGTCCACCACCACCCAAATAGTGTTATGATTCTTACTAGGTGGTAAGTCAGTAACGAAATCCATACTAATATGGGTCCACGGCTTGGACGGAATGGGTAGTGGTCGCAGCAACCCTGCTGGAGTTCTGCGGGAAGATTTGAATTGGGAACATAATTCACAGGAAGCAATGAACTCTTTGACGTCTCTCCTCATTGATGGCCACCAGTAACTTCGAGAGAGCATCTCAAAGGTCTTGTGTTCACCGGCGTGTCCAGAAAAATGAGAGGCATGGAACCACGAAAGGATTTTCCTCCTTAGAGTAGGAGGCACGAGAGTCTTCCCAAATGGTAGCGTTTTGGTGGATGAAGCAGCCAGTGAGATACATTTGGGGTCTAGAATGGTATGGTTGGAAACCTCTTCTATATCAGAGGACGTCACAAAAGCTCTAGATAAAGCGTCAGCTTTTTTGTTCTTGGCAGCTGGTTTGAAGGTTATTATTAATTCGAAACGGGAAAAGAAAAGAGACCATCTTGCTTGGCGAGGGTTCAAGCATTGAGCAGACTGAAGATATGACAAGTTCTTATGATCCGTGAAGATCGTCACTGGATGGCGAGCTCCTTCCAATAGGTATCTCCACTCCTCTAATGCAGCTTTGATAGCCAGTAACTCCTTGTCCCCGATAGTATAATTCTTCTCTGCGGGCAGAAGACCCCGAGAATAGAAGGCACAAGGATGGAATTTTTGCTGTTCAGAGCGTTGGGAGAGAATAGCTCCCAAGCCCACATTAGAGGCATCTACTTCTAGAAAGAAGGGGAGTGTCACATCAGGCTGTCGAAGGATTGGAGCCGAAGAGAAGGACTCTTTGAGTGTTTGAAAGGCTTGAAGAGCCTCAGGCGACCATTGCTTAGGATTAGCCCCTTTTCGAGTCAGGGCCACAATAGGAGATGCAATGGAAGAAAAGTCTTGAATGAAGCGTCTATAGTAATTGGCAAAACCTAAAAAACGCTGAATAGCACGAAGAGTAGTTGGCTGGGGCCAATGTAGTACAGCATTCACCTTGTCTGGATCCATCTTCAGGCCAACTCCGGAAACTATATACCCCAAGAATGGAATCTGGGGCAATTCGAATGAACATTTTTCTAATTTACAGAACAATGAATTTTTTCGTAGCCTGGAGAGGACTTCTGCCACGTGTTGGTGGTGAGAAGGCAGGTCCTGGGAAAAGATCAATATGTCGTCCAGGTAGACGACGACACATTCATATAATAAGTCCCGAAAGATCTCATTGATGAAGCCTTGAAAAACAGCGGGGGCATTACACAGCCCGAAAGGCATTACCAGATATTCGTAATGCCCGTCTCTGGTGTTAAACGCTGTCTTCCATTCGTCACCGGAACGGATTCTGATTAAATTGTAGGCACCACGAAGATCCAACTTAGTAAAAATACGGGCTCCCTTGATGCGATCGAATAGCTCAGTGATCAGCGGAATGGGATACCGATTCTTGATAGTAATGGCATTGAGTCCACGAAAATCTATACAAGGGCGTAATGATCCATCCTTCTTTTTGACGAAGAAGAACCCAGCTCCAGCGGGAGAGGTGGAAGGTCGAATAAACCCACGCTGGAGGTTCTCCTGTATATACTCAGATGTAGCTTGAGTCTCAGGTAACGAGAGTGGATAGACCCGGCCCCTGGGGGGAGTCTTGCCAGGTAGAAGGTCGATCGGACAATCCCAAGAACGATGAGGAGGAAGACGTTCAGACTGAGCTTTATCAAACACATCGGTAAATGAAGCATATTGAGGAGGGAGTCCCGGTGAGGTAGATGAGATGGAAGATTGCTGTACTTTGAGAGGAATAACTTGGGAAAGGCAACGATGGTGACATTCAGGCCCCCAAGACGTGACTTGAGGGGTGCGCCAGTCAATCTGGGAAGAGTGACACTGAAGCCATGGAAGGCCTAAGACAATCGGACTTGTCGTAACAGGAAGGATTAAAAACGATATTACTTCATGATGCAGGGCACCAATCTGAAGTGTTACTGGAGACGTACTCTGAGTGATGAGACCGTTGATGAGACGTGATCCATCTATAGCCGTCACAGTAATGGGTGTTTTTAAGGTAATCACTGGTAGAGACCATTGATTTACTAATGATTTGGAAATAAAATTTCCTGCTGCTCCGGAATCAATTAATGCCTGTGACTCAAAGGTTTTGGTAGCAGAGGAAATCGTAACATCAAAAGCGCAGACTTTAGATTTCATGGAAGATGGAGAGGACTCCAGGGACCCTAACTTCACCTCTCCGGAACTAGTTAGGGCCTGGCATTTCCCGATCTCTTAGGGCAGGAGCTGAGAATATGAGTGGAATCAGCACAATAGATACAGAGTCTATTCTTTACTCTTCGTTTTCTCTCCTTGGAAGATAATTTGGAACGTCCTATCTCCATGGGAATCACAGAGGGTGAAACTGGACGAAATTGAGGGTTAGAACGAAGAGGTGCTTTAGCAGAAGTTGTTTTCTCAGCCTCCCTTTCACGAAATCTCATATCAACACGATGGCATAGAGAGATCAAATCTTCAAGTGACGAAGGAAGCTCTTGAGTAGTCAGTGCATCTTTAATTTTATCGGAGAGCCCCTGCCAGAAGGTGGCAACTAGGGCTTCAGTGTTCCACTGAAGTTCAGAGGCTAAGATCCTAAATTGAATGACGTACTGGCCTACTGTATGAGGTCCTTGTCGTAGGCGGAGGATGCTGGAAGCAGCTGAGGTCACACGACCTGGTTCATCGAACACACTTCGAAATGTAGAAATGAATTTGGCACTATCTTGCAATATAGGATCATTTCTCTCCCACAGAGGGGAGGCCCAAGCCAGGGCTTGTCCTGAAAACAAAGAGATAAGATAGGCCACTCTGGAACGATGGGTAGAAAAATTTTGAGGTTGGAGCTCAAAATGGACTGAACATTGGTTAAGGAAACCCCTACAAGTTTTGGGGTCTCCATCGTACTTTGACGGAGTAGGCAGGTGAAGCGTGGAAGCTGTAGACACCTGGGATGGCACTGGGGAAACGGAGGAAAGCACAGAAGCCTCAGGAGTAGCTGTCACAGTCTGTCCAGATGTTCCTTGGGAGGTTAATGACTGATAACACTGAAGTAACAGCTGTTGGCGGGCATCCTGTTGCTCCACACGGCTGACCAGATGCTGCAGCACCTCTTTGGCGGTAGGTTCCGTATCTGGGTCTGTCATGGCCTGATCTTACTGTCACGGGCACTAGGAGTCTTTACCCAGGGATCACCAGGTGGTAAGCTTACCAGAGCAATGTAGATGGTAATAGTGTGCTCTGGTAGCAGGGTGATCACGGAACAGGCAATAGTAGATGATGAGATGCTCAGGAAAGTCTATGACTAGCAGCACTGGTAATATGGAGGTAATAATACACGAGGAACTGTATGGACAAGGGCAAGTGGAGGTAGTCAGTGGTCTGCGATAGCAAGTTGTACCACTGCTATAGTGAGGAGGAATGTCCAACAGAAACGAGGAAGTGATGAGAGTCAGCGGTCTGCGGATAGCAAGTGGTACCGCTGTCTGAGTGAAGGAATGGAATCCAAGTGGAGGTATCCGGGAAGTCAGTGGTCTGCGGTAGCAAGTTGTACCACTGCTATGTGAGAGGAATGGAACAGGTGATACCGGAACAGGAATCAGTGGTCTGCCTTCAGCAAGTTGTACCACTGAATATATATGTGAGGAGGTGTACGGGGAGAGACTGCAACACAGGATGTACACGGGCACATTAAACACGATCCACAGTAATATGCACAATATATATAAATGACTGAACAGGTCTGCAAATGTAGGAAGTCTCTGAAGTAATCCAGCACAAGGTAACACAGTCAATGATGGCAAAAGACTCAGCGGATTGCAGACTCCAGAGGAGAACCAACACAGTCCAGCAAGATATGCAATACACCAGCACAGTCAATGAGAAGTATGCATACCGTGGTTCAGAAGGCAGTCAGATAGGAGTGCAGTGATACCTGGGCGGCAGGAGGCCGACAGGATGAGAAGTCCCTGGATGTAAGAGGCAGGGGTCTAGTAGGTGCAGCGCACAGGTAAGTAGACCAACAGGGACACGAATCCACAGGAATCAGTAAAACATGGAACTGGACTCATGGAGGACCCAGGAGAATGGAGATGATCTAGCAGAGGAGTAGCTGATGAGATACGAATCCAATGCTGACAGGAGGGTAGAGACCAGCGGGAAACAGGAAGGCGTGGAGAGCGGATCAGCAGTAGATGGACGATAGCGCTGGCAGCGGCAGCAGGACTCTGCGGACCCACGGGAGAGATGAGATGAGGCTGACGTGCACAGGAGCAGCGGATAGGAATCAGCTAGCAGTCACGATGATGAACACAGGCGAGTTGCCAGCTGGAGGCTGTAGTGCACGGAGGCAGCGGATAGGAATCAGCTCACAGTCACGATGATGAACACAGGCGAGTTGCCAGCTGGAGGCTGTAGTGCACGGAGGCAGCGGATAGGAATCAGCTCACAGTCACGATGATGAACACAGGCGAGTTGCAAGCTGGAGACTGTAGTGCACGGAGGCAGCGGCTAGGAATCAGCTCACAGACTTGATGATGAACAGGTGAGTGGATAAGGAGAGAAGGCTGTAGTGCACGGAGGTAGCGGATAGGAATCAGCAAACAGTCACTATGAAATATAATAGCGTTGAAGTGGTATAGGAGACTGTAGTGCACGGAGGCAGCGGATAGGAATCAGCAAACAGTCACGATGATACAGTTGATGGTAGAAGTGGTATGGGAACCACAGTAGTAGAAGTGGTTTGGAAACCACAGAGGTAGAAGTGGTATGGGAACCACAGTAGTAGAAGTGGTTTGGACACCACAGGAATCAGCAGCGCTGAATACACGAGGAAACACAGGAACACCTTCAGAGACTCATGGGGAATGAGACTCCAAGATCAGGCCACGTGGTGTTGACCACAGGTGCTTAATATAGGGAGTGTTGCCTGATCTGCCAATTGAGTTAAAGGGACATACACTGAAGTATAGGAAAGGGCTGCGCATGCGCAGACCCTCAGGATGGAGGACGGCCACGGTTCCTAAATGTCCGGGAAGAGGCACTCACGGTCCGGTGAGTGACAATGATTGGTAGATTAGGCAGATTGTCGGACGGTCAAGAGTAAGGCAACTACAATTCAATGCCAAATCCATGCACTTATGTCTCTAAAATACACATTTAATACAGTATTAATGGCTCTAAAATATCACCAGCTGAGCAAAAAAAGGGGTCTATGAGTCACTGTTTCTGGGAATGTCAGTGTGACGTTAGGTTGCCTAGTGTGAGGAATTAGTAGCAGAAAGAGAGAGGTGATGTTGCAACTCTAGAGGCCAATGGTAAGATTACACCTAGAATACTGTTTTCAGGTGCATTGTCTATGCCAAAACTTACCAGTATTGGCTGAAGGACCTCAATATGTATAGCTTGGAGCAGTGATGGGAGATGGGAGTTTGATAATCCCCATCATATATACAAAAGATTTTAACAAGGTACTGGATGGAAATCATTCTACATAAGAATAGAAGTATCACAATATGCATAATTGTACTAAATGTTAAAGGTAGTAGATTTAATGGAAATTTCAAGCTGCATTACTTTGCAAAAGTAGAGAGGCAGGTGTAACTGACTTCCAACAGTGGTGATAGAGGTTAAAAGAGTTGGGGAATTTAAACATGTTTGAAATAGACATAAGGATATCCTAAATCTTGAAAAAGTTAAGGATCAAATTGCAAATGTGGTTTATAGAAATAAAAAATGTGAGGACTAAATGGGCTGTGTGGTTCTTGTCACATGAGGAATTGATTACACCTTTAGAACTCTGCATTTCTCCTAGCTGGGTTTATTTTCGACAATGTTTCACTAACCTTAGAACTTTTTTGTTTGTTATTTGTTTTTTGTTTATGGCTTATAAAATGTAGCCTGGGGAGTGACCATGGAAGGATGGACATAGAGGACCTCGAGAGTTAACTTTCAGACAAGCCTGATTTCTCGTACCTATTTGGCGCACATTCAGATAGCAGGTTTATATGCACATATTGCACCTGATTTAATATACTACACTTGGAGGTGCTTACACCTCTTTTCCTCTGGTGTAAAATAATGTTTATAGTGTTCTACAAAAAATGAACACCACTTTTATCTCCAGTCTACCAACACTCAATAACTCATGTAAATTAGTGGGTATTAGTGGGTATACTTCAAATCATTACAAAAGTAACACTGCAATTAAAATCTGTCATTATAATTTGTACTGATCTGTATGAGATGAAAGACAAAAAAAGGAACTGTAAAATGCAAATGAGATATTGTGTTATTCTTCAGTTAAATTACTAAAACATACTAGGCCTGTTTCATTAAAGGAACGTACATGCCGATTCATGGTGTATTTTGCATTAAATTGCACTGTGTTTGCCTAGAAAGGAACTAAATGCTAGTGAATGCAAGAATATAAAGTTCATCTTTGAGCGCAAAGGACACTTCCGACAACCTACGATTTCATGGGCCGTATGGGAAGGGGAAGGGGCATATGCCATACTTGCCAACCTTTTTAAGTTGACCTCCAGGAGCTTCAGTGGAAGAAGTGGGAGTGGGGAGTGAGGCTTGAATTGCGTAACTTTTGAGCCGCCACTTGCTTGCATCATTAAGCTTCACCCCTTAATGATACGGGAGGATTCTTCCTCTTCCGGTAAGGCACCTTAAAATTCGGAAGGTTTACCGGAAATTCAGGGAGAGTAGGCAAGTATGGCATATGCACGTAGTCAATATACTGTACAGTAAGTGCATGCGAAGCTCTAGCGCATGCAGCAGCATCTGATTCAAGCTCTGGGCATCTATAAGGTACTTGCACCAGCTACAGGCCAGGTGTAAGTGCCGAGTGATAAATGATGACGGAGGCATATGCATGCTAGAACATGTGTTTGCAGTCAAGAGCAACTGTAAAAATGAATTTTATGTACAGCAGACATTAATAACATCCTGAAAAATGTATTTCATGGGGAATTTTTTTTAAAAAAAGACTTGTTTAATGTTTTTTTCATAAATGATTATATTATTAGAAGCTGACAATAATAAAACTTAATAATAGAACTTTTGTGTTTGGTGCATTCTGTTGGGATTTTATATTCCACGTATGTATTGTTTTAATCCTACAGTGTATTATGTCTATCTGCATACAGCAAGTGACGTATAAGCAGAGTGTACCCACACCATTATTCAACAAGAGATGTTTCTTCAGATCCGCGTTTAGTTGAACACAGATATGCACATTCCCGAATTACTTGATTTTTTTAAAAAACACGCAATGAGTCTGATTCATTAAGGAAAGTATAGCAAAAAAAAAAAAAGTAACCTTGCACCTTGGCAAAACCATGTTGCATTGGATGGTGAGGTGAATTTAAAATGTGGGGATAGATTTATAGTTGGGATAGGGCATGTCCTAGGTCAATTTTAAATGTCAGTGTAATAGTATAGCTATCAAGTATTTGTGTGCTACATGAAGAAAGAGTCAGTTTTTTCTTTGTGTGCAAAATAAACTAATTTGCACCCCTTGCAGTGTAACATGGATTTGTCCAGAAAACTTAAGAAAACTTAAATTCTTGCCCAAGTTCCTTAATGATTCAGGCCGACACATATTGTTAAAAAAATGCAATACTGCCAGATATGCATTTAAATTGGTAAAATTATATCTGAAATCATCCAATCACCTCTCTCTCTCGCTGTGTATATATATATATATATATATATATATATATATATATATATATATATATATATATATATATATACATATACACATATACGGTTCCCTCCTGATGAAGTTCAAACTGAACGAAACGCGTTGAGGCTGTTCACTATCACCCACTCCTGGTACATTTGAGGCTATACTGTCTTCCTGATCTTTGAGAGTGATCCCTTTGAGAACTTCTGTGTGGAGCCCATTGGTGTCTACCTCATGAAATATCCAGAGATCTACACTGTTAAGCAGTATTCCCTTTATCCCAGGATTTCAGATAAGCTTTTAAACTTTATATACATTGTGAGTGGGCATTTTTTATATGCTGAATAAATTATTTGTATATAAATACTACACTATATGGCTCTTCCCTCTTATAATACATCGGCTGAGTGGAGTTTGTGAGCTGTGACTGTGCGGTGATCGGTGATCCAGATATATTATATCCATGCAAGCTATCTATACATCTGTTCCTGACCTACTAGGCTGATTGGAGGCCACGTTCAGGCATTCCAGATACAGATAAGCTGTTTATTTATACCTGTTTGGTACGCTGCCATCTATTACTTTTTATTATATTTCACGGGTGCCTTTGACATTCTTTCTTTTGCTTTTCTCTGTCTCGGTTTCGGTATATGGTTGGAAACTATTGGAAACTGGATGATATTGATCTTACCAGCTAGACATATATTGAAGTCTGCATTTCCCTTATACTACAGTACTTATTGACTGTCTGGGTGATTTAAACCAGCTAACACTGCTCTCTTTGGCGCCACTATTCCTTCTACCTTTGTATATATTGAAGCTCTATTGATTGGAGAACCATCCGATATTTGGGAGGAAGCTGCCTCTTTTATAAACAAGTGTTTATTTCTATTTATTTCTATTGGACTGTATTGTTTTCAACTCACTTATTTGGTGTCTGAGCGCCATTATTTATTATATCTGCTGTTACAATATATATATATATATATATATATATATATATATATATATATATATAAAAGGAGGGAAGAGGAGGCGCACAATAGTGTAATACAGTACATTAATGGAGCCAATAAGTGAATCCAGAGAAGGTTCCTTCTCTGGATTCACCTATTGGCTCCATTAATGTACTGTATTACACTATTGTGCGCCTCCTCTTCCCTCCTTTTATAGATTTTTCCATGTTACACCGCTTGATTTAGAGGATTGGCAGCCGCCCGCACAGGGGAAGTGTGACATATGAAGGAACCAGTTCAAGATATTGGACTCTACTAATATAATATTACTGGTATAGTGTCGTAGCGCCGTTTGTATCTCTTTTGTGTATATATATATATATATATATATATATATATATATATATATACACAAGTTAACCCGTGCATGATACTCATGCATTCTAGTCAAATCAAGATACTTAAGGTCTTAAAAAGGTTCTTGTCATGCATTTGGGCCTAGCCCAGGCCTCCTCAGGGGAAGATCGTTACTTCCCGACGCAAGCGCCCTTTTTAATGTGTGTTCATGAGGTAAAATTACCTCATGAAAATGAGTTTGACCCCTCAACTCGTAAATTTTGCCTTTACTACCCCTTCCACGGGGGGAAGGGGGGATGATGGAAGTTAACTGACTTGACTATTCTAATTTTTTTGTCAAATAATGTCAGTATACCAAATTTCAGGTCAATTGGATGAGCCCTTTCTGAGAAAATAGTTTTTTCCACACACACACATACACACACACACACACACACACACACACACACACACACACACACACACACACTAACGCACGCCTCTACACATGTGTGTTCATGAGGTAAAATTACCTCACGAAAATGAGTTTGAGCCCTACCAAATTTCAGCCCTTTTTGAATTTTTTTCCCCACACACACTAAGAATTTAGTAGGTCAGTGTATAACTCTGCCCAGCAGGTGGCGCTGCAACTTGTTTTTTTTTTCCACACTCAGACGCCACTAAGCATTTATATATTAGATATATATATATATATATATATATATATATATATATATATATATATATTTACACATATATATAATTCTACTGCATTTAACTTAAACATTGTTTCATTTCCATACTCCGTTTAATCACCTTTAGGTAATCTGTAAGGTGGTTCGGGCAGTGTTGCAGTTTGTTTTTCAATGGGTAATCTTACTGTAAATGACCATTTAGCAGCACCAAATGATTTTGATGTTATTCCATTTCTGGTTGTTGCTTTATATTGGTTTTGACCCAGCTTCCTCTCCACCAGAACAGGTCCACCATCACTGGTAAGTATTCCTGCATGGATTGCCGCTTGGCACATTGAAGAATCCTGATTTTAAAAAAGTTAAATAAAACTTTACCTTTCATGTTTCTGCTTTACTAAATCACCAATGTTACTCTTTTATTTCAGTATAACCCAATTGCTACTTACAGAGCTGTAGCTGTCTGTGCCCCACACCAGTTCTTTTGCTTTGTGACAGTTCGCTGGACATATCACTCTAGAGAAGGAGAGAACAAGTTATTCTCTATGCACACCGGAGGAATATTTTTAGGTAATAATTTAACAATCAGAGTACACTAAGAGATGCCACTGGCCATCTCCCAGGTGCACCCCTGGTCATCCCCAATCTGATTTGTAGTACCCTTGCAATAAACTATCACACTTACTCAACTGCTGGTTCAGCAATCTCCTTGGCAGATGTAGTACAATGAACTTTAACTGTCAGAGTGAAACAAAAACAAACAAATAAATAAGGAAAATCATATAAATTCTATCATTATTATTATTATCTTTTATTTATAAACACATATTATGCAGCGCTATACATTGAGGGCATGATGACATGACACAAACAAATTACATACAATGACATGAAACTGTAATTAAAGCTGAACCTGTCCAAATGAACAATGTATGATGTGTGGGGAACACTTGATAAATGTTGCCTGAGTCATTAAGGAGAGTAAAGCATAAAAAAGGAGTAACTTTATATCTGGTCAAAACCATGTTGCATTGGAGGGGGAGGTATATGTAAAATGTTTGGACAGATTTATAGTTTCGGTAGGGCATGTCCTAGATCAGTGATGGGCAAACTATGGCCCGCGGGCCAGATCCGGCCCACTTGGAGGTTCTATCCAGCCCGCCAATATTTTAAAAAATTTCATTAAAATATGCATAAAATTATTAGGGCCGACCCTGTGTGTCAGAACCTTTATTTTTAAGCCTTCCCAGCTATTTCCTCCATTACACTTCATCCTCCTTCCTAAAAGGACACTTCGTATGCCAATCACTCAAACACCTGCCCGCCCGCCCCCTAATGGCTGAAAGTCATGTGAGAAGAGATGGGCTGGGCCATATACTAAGGCGGATTTCGATTGGCTGCTGTGTTGTCAGTTAGTGGCTCACCAGAAAGACTGATCTGCAACAACCTGCTGAAATAAGTGCTATGTCTGTACGATCGCTGCACTTATAGAGGTAACACTGCTATATAACACCCTACCGTCCCATTCAAAAAATTTGTATTACATATATCGATATTTGAGTTTTTTAATAAATTATATTGGCCAGCCTAAAGTTTTTCTTTTTTATTTGGCCCGCTCCTGAAAAAGTTTGCCCATCACTGTCCTAGATCAACTTTAAATTTCAGTGTACAAATAAAGTTATTAAGTATTTTTGTGCTAGATGAAAAAAAAACAGCCAGTATTTAACTTATGTGCAAAATCATAAACTAATTTGCACCCCTTGCATTGTAACGTGCTTTATCCAGCAGAAAAATGTACTGATTTCTTGCGCTACTTTTCTTAATGAATCAGGTCCAATATATTCTTTTTCTGTGCCTTAATGAATCAGGCCCACTATATGAACATTTTAGTTTGCAAAATGCTTTTCTGTTTGCAAAGTGTTTGCAAAATTTTAATCAGTGGTGGCAAAGTAAAAGCATAACTAATTGCACCAGGAAATATCTATTGTAAATTCTCAAAATTAGCCAAGTGCTTATAATATTCATTAGTTAGTATAATTGCCAACCTCTTAAAATAATTACCAGTGACATTGTGTTAATGAGAAAACCTGTATTGTGTCTGCAGACCTAGGACTACAATTCCATCATAATATGATTATATTACAAAGCAATTTTCACCACTTTAAATACCTTTCTTCAGTAAATTTGAAGTTATAAAGAGCAGATAGTAAGAATTAAATCCAATACACAGAATACGAGTAATTATACTAAATGGCTTTTCAATACTGAAAAATAAGAACATTTTGAAATACCAAAAATTCTAGGGACAAAAAGCGCAGGAAATGAGTGTCAGCTGTTGACCGTTTTAGTTACACATGGGTTACTGATGTGCATTGGAAAGAACGAAGCTGGCGGCCAGATCCTAAGTATTTTCTACAGTCAGAACAGAATTTTTAGTGCAAGCATTACATGCTCTAAGAAGGTTGTATTAGAAAAAACGGTTTTATTATATTTTGTGTATAGCAGAAATAAATTACCTTTTTTTATTGTGCTGCCAGTATCTACTGGTGTCAGTACAAATGACCCTATCCATTGTCCATGCCTTTTTGAAGTTATTCCGTTCCTTGTAGCTTCTTCATACCGACTCTGTCCAGGAGTTTTCCTTACAGACAGTGTTCCACCTTCATTGGTTATTTCCCCTGAATGAATGGCAGCTTGGCAAATAGATGATTTCTAAATAAAATGTCATGTTAAATGGATTTGTGTAATTATTATTTGCTTGTTTATAAAGATACATATTTGAAAATCATCCATTAATTGAAGTGTTAGCAACATTTATTATCTTACATCTGTATATATATCAGATCCCCACACGTCTCCTTCTGGCTTCGAACATTTGGGTGGGCATTTAACTCTGAAGTACAAAACATAAAAGTCTGGCTTATTAAGATATAGTGAAATCAAGGAGAAAAATACTGATTTGCACACAGATAGCTCTAAGCAAACTATTGCACATAGTTGAACAAATTGACACATGTAAAATGACTCAGTCGAGCCAACAAATATCTACGGTAAGTGTTCTGCTACCAATTTACCAATTGGCATAAATACAGGTCACAACAAGCTATGTCAGTCGTCCATGCTCTGATTGACAACAACTAACACACCAAGGACCGTTTTTTACCAAATACCATCAGTTCGAAGGCACTTATATTATTTTTATCAAAGAAGAGTTTGATGGCCACATAAAAGCAGAGGGCTGAACACTGGCTTTAGATATATTTTTAACTATTTTATTACATTATTTCATTATAATAACATTTTTATGTTCATTTTTTTGATTTAGAGCATTTTTCCTCATATTTTACCTTTGTGTCTGTCACAAACTCCTGAATGGGAGTTGTAGGATCACAAATAATTTGCAGTGGTAGAGATCATGACAGTGCCCACTGGAGAGACACAGAGGCAACAAGGGGGAGAGCTGTGCATGCTAGAAAATGGAGCTTCAATCAGCCACCACTGTTATACACTGACAGAGCTCAGAGTCCTGAACTCTTCTAGACAATCATAGTTCAATTCAGAACAAGAAACATAGCTCTATCTGTTAATAATAGGAGTGACTGGAACTTTGCTTCCTGATAGGTGCACATGGTTCGCTCAAAAATTTGCACTTGGCCCTTTGGCCTCTAATAGTTACATCACTGTAGTGAGAGGCTGTTGGGTTGGGGTGGGGCTAGGTTCAGGTGTGGTGCGGGGTCTATTGTGGACAGTGTGATCTCTGGCAGAGGTAAATTTGATGAGAGGAATGAAGTAGAGTAAGTTTAAGTATTTATTAATCACAGTGTAAGCATATATGTAGAGTTTAATATCTTTGATAGTCATTGGCAAGGGTGAGGTATATACATGGGCCTGATAAAGTCTTCAGGCTGACTTAGGCTAATAAGCTCATTGTGCCCCCTTGCCTCCTACGCCAGGCTAATATGCTAAACTTGTCCTTAATTTAAAATCCAGCTTCCTTCACCCCCCACCAATGTTTATGTTCCTGTGTTTTCAAAACTTAGCTCCACTTGGCTTTTTAAAAGGGACACAGCAATCTTTGTCATTCATTTCCATTAATATTAGAACTGTATAGCAGAACGGAGGCATAAACGAGTGCTACTGAGAGTGAAGATGTGGAGGGGGCTGCTACGTCTGCTCCTGTCACCACCCTTGTCTCTTCTACTCACTTATTAACCTCAAATGCCTTTCCAAAGGATGACTCTTTGTCTTCAGCCTCTACCATGGGAATACGTCAAGATTAAAACCTTGTATTTTTCTTTAATGTTTTATTTTTATTTTGGAGAACAACTATTCATATTTTAAAATAAATTTCAGTTTATAACTTTCCCTTTCTCAAATTCACCCCCCAAAAAACCTTGCACCGTAGACTGCACCCTAGTTTGCCTCTTGAGTGTATGCTAAAGTGGGCATATAAGTGAAATATATTGTTATATTTGAAGATTAGGAATGCCAGGGTAACAAAGAAAATAATATATTTCACAATCATAAAGTATTCACACTACTCATGTATGGGTCACAACTCTCTAGCATCCTTTTCCATAGCACTTTATTCATGTTGTACCAAGGCATGTTGGTTGAGATAGTGGCCCCTACATGCAGAGCCGTGAAGAGGGTGAAGAGGAGAAGGGAGAACACTCACCCGACCAGCGGTAAAAGCTTCTTGCTTGCATGGTTCCTCTTCACTGGTGACAGCGAATCAGAAATGATTCACTGCCACCCAATCAGTGGCTAGGATGGTGAACCAAACAGGACTCACCTCCGGCCATTTGAAATTTTAGCGCTGAGGCGAGCATCCATTGGTCACTGCTTAGTGCTTGAGCATAGACAATTATTCAGCTGTCATGTGTGGCGTGAAGCCATTCTAATGACGAAGAGAGACCTGCAAGGAGATCTAGGGAAGAGCCGGTGTTGGGGTTAGGAAAGAAGCCGTTGGGATCAAGCCAAAAGAGCTAACACTAGAGTGGGTGTTACATACTGGCCCGTTAGACTGCTCTGTGGGTGGGCTATTGTGATCCTGGGAGTTACAGATGACCATCAAGAGGAGGCGGTGACTTTCCTGTGAGTATCATTGTTTGGGTTCATCTTTCTTTTAGTGGGGCCCTCACCAGTACATCGGTGAGTAGGATATTTGGGCGGGCTAGACCGCTGTCCTGAAAATCTCTAGTCCTGTGTCCAGGCCCAGACCAAATTGAGGTGTCTGCAATAGGAGTAGAGTGCAGGGTCTCTACTTCTGGGTGTCACATTGGACATACCCTTTCTTCCTGCCCTTCTGGATTATTGCACTGCAGTAGTTCTTGTAGTCACTCTCCTAGATCAAAGTGTCCTGTGGGGAGTGATGCTGTGGAGCTGGTACGAATGGTAGGTGGACTGATCGTGAAGAAGGTAATAACTTTGTGTGCATCTGTCATTTCCTGTAGGTGTTATAGTTAATAGAGTTGCACATATACAAAATGTAATATCTCCCCAACAACGATGACACTAAGCATATTTTGTGTTATGTATAGTACTCACATAGTAATTGGTTGAGTAAGATCTTTTGCTTTCATTGAACAAGACACTAAAACTGGAAATAGAAAATGTTGGTATGTAATCATTAAGTTAAAATATGATGTTTCCTTATCATTTATAATGCAACACTAACACTGTTTTATTTCTAAAAAACAGAAAAGCTTAATTAAGGCTAGATGTGTGCTCCTCATCACTTCTAGGTCATCAGCATTTCATTACCAATAAGGTACATTAATAGGATCAGTGGCGGATTGAGACCATCTTGGGTGTATGTCTACATTTTTACTGTTTTGTCACACACGACAAATATGTTGTCTGAATGACAGAGGAGCAAGCAGCAAATGGTTTTACAATTTATTTCAACAGATCACATGTGAGCTGGAACAACCATGCTCTCAAAAATATAGTATATAAATCTTCCTCACTATAATCTACCACCAGAAAGAATGCAGAGTTCACAAACAGGACCGAGTTTACCATTTAAACCAAGATAGCATAGGCCCATTAAAACATTGTTCAGATAGCAGCAGCTTTTACTATTTTGCATTGCCTCTTGGGGGGTATATTTACTAAACTGTGGGTTTGAAAAAGTGGAGCTGTTCAGCCGTGGCACTCGCAGGGAGTCAGATATCTCAATCACCTAATCTCCTCCGCGACTTTTCCTCAATTCTCTGACATCCAATCACGTTTTCATATTCCCTCAAAACACTTTTACCAGTTTCTGCATTTGGGTCATTTTCATAGTGTTGTCAAAGATCACCTTTCATCCCGCCCTCTCTCTACCTTTGAATCCCTCTGCTTTCGTCAATCTTCAACAAAAGGTCTCATTTCCATTCTTTACTTTGAGCTTGCTTCTTCCATCTCAAAGCTATAGAGGCCCCCATGAATTAGTCTGGGAGCGGGACCTTGGTGAAAAGTTATTAGATGAGGAATGATCTGCGATATACGAGAATGCTGACTCCAGTTCTATCTGTGTTAGAATTAAAGAGAACATCTATAAGGTGCTATACCATCAGTACTATGTGCCTTCGCGTTTTGTTAGAGTCCTTTCTTATTCACCCATCTGATCAGTGTTGGCGGGGGTGCTCCCATGAGGGCACATTCCTCCATATATGGTGGATGTGCCCAAAGCTGTCAAGTTTCGGGATTAAGATCAAAAGTTTGATTCACTCAATTCTTCAGGTGGACATTCCCTTGGAGCCTAAATTCTTTATTCTTCTCATGGGAGCTCCCTCGTCATTCCGTCATCAGAATAAATGAATTAGGCACATTCTCTCTGCAGCTACTTGCCAAATAGCGGCAGACTCCGTCCTTGCAGTCCATAATCAATAGAGTTTGGTAGACCCAATGGATGGAATATATTACCAGTATTATCCGCAACTCCTCGAGAGCCTTCACCAAGGTCTGGGTTCCGTGGCTATCCTTTTTCCAGGCGTGTCCACCCTTTACATAACTCAGTATTACTACTTTTTTCCCTTCCAGAGCTTTTCCCTTTTCTCACAACGGATCTAGTCACTTCTAACCCTCCCCTTTTTTCTTCTTTTAATTTGTCCTATTCCTTTTCTCTCTCTTTCCTCTTTCTTTTTCTTCTCTTCTCTCTGCATGAAAACTTTGGGTCACTCTTTCTCCTTATATTTAAATATATTTAAATATTTGGTTGACTTGTTGAATTCCATGTTCTGCGCTGGTCATAGACCGTGTGTGATTTTCTTGTTATCTTCATTATGTGTATTCACTCAGTCAGCCGTAATCTTTTGTTTATGTGACTTTACAAAAATAAAACTTTTTAAAAAAAAGAAAAAGTAGAGATGTTGCCTATAGCAACCAATCAGATTTTAGTTATCATTTATTTAGTACATTCTACAAAATGACAGCTAGAATCTGATTGGTTGCTATAGGCAACATCTCCACTTTTTCAAGCTCACAGTTTAGCAAATATACCCCTTGGTTTTTACCAGCCAGCCCTTTTCCCTGTAAAAAAATACTAGAGAAAGGAATGTTGAACAGAGCAGCGTTACGTAATTAGGGTACAATTAGTGATATAGTCTAGGCAGGGAAAAATATACTTTATATACAACAAAGTGCACAGAGGACTAGCAAATTAATTGCTGACTGCAGAGACCTGTAAAAAAACAAAATATAGCCAGATCCTATGTAACATATTTATAAAGTTCTACTGAAAAAGAGATCATTTCCCATGGTTTAAAATAACAGCATATTTTGCTATTGTAAAATACAACATATTATAATACTTAAATATTGAATATGAATTGCTTTCAAAACCCATAATATTAGGGGTCAAATGTACTATATATTGTAGAGCCTGAAGAAGCGGGTGCTTCTTCAGCATTCTAATGGACAGGCCTCCCTTCCTGATTTCATAGACTTTGGCAGGAGAATTTTATTTCAGCCGTCACAGTCCCAAAACTTTATTTGCACAGTAGGATAGTAGGAGGATCCATCCAACTCCATACCTCCCTCCTGTCCTCGGAGACTGGTGCCTTTCTAGTCATCCCTGAGGTACCACTTTCAACTTCAGAGATGCTGCCGGACATCCCTGCACAGTATGCCACCTTCTCAGATGTTTTCAGCAAGCAGAATGCCTCTGAACTGCCCCCTCATCTAGCTTGGGACTGTAGCTTTGTGCTTCTGCCAAATAAGACACCTCCTCGAGGTCGGGTTTACCCCTTGTCTTTGCCTGAACCACAGGCTTTCTATATAGAAGATAATCTGAAGCGTGACTACATTAGGAGATCCTTCTCCCCTGCTGGTGCTGGACTCTTTTTCATAAAGAAGAAAGATGGCGGTCTCGGCCCATGCATTGATTATCGGGGTCTCAATGTCATCACTGTAAAGAATAGGTATCATATACCTTTAATCTCTGAGCCATATACCAGATCAAAGGAGCTTCTGTTTATGACGAATGGAAAACGTCCTTCAATACCAAGGATGGTCATTTTGAGTACTTAGTCCCTTAGTACATGCCCTTTGGGCTATGCAATGCACTTGCAGTTTTTCAAAACTTCATTAACAACATTTTTCAAGATGTCTTTTAAATCCTCATTTTCTCACAAGATCTCTCCAACATCCGGGAACATGTGACTCTAGATCTCACTCGACTTCGTCAACATCAATTGTATTGCACGTTAGAGAAGTGCATGTTTGAAAAGACCCAGCTTCCCTTTGTTGGCTATGAGTTTCCAGTCTCCAAATGGATCCAGAGAAAATTAAGGCAATCACCGATTGGCTTCAGCCTGCTGTACACTAAGCTGTTTGGCGTTTCCTGACTTTGCCAATTACTATCGAAATTTATTTAGGGGGTTTCTTCCCTAGTCGCTCCCATTACTGGCCACCCGATGCTATAGAGGCCTTTAATCGGCTCAAGATGGTCTGTCTTTTTCAACAATTGGATCCTACCCATTCTTTCTATCTTGAAGATGACACTTCTTACTTTGGGGTCAGAGTCGCCTTATCCCAGAGAGCCTTTTCGGAGAATCTTTATCTATGCAGATTCTTTTGTTGGAAACATACGTCAGCCAAGATGAAATATGGCATCGGGGATAAAGGACTTCTAGCTATTAAGCTAGCTTTCGAAGAATGGAGACATCTGTTGGAAGGTGTTCAGTTTCCCATGATCATCTACACTGACCATAAAAATCTCCTTTATTTAGAATCTGCATTATGTCTGAATCCTCGTTAAGCTAGGTGGGTATTATTCTTCTCTTGGTTTGATATCATCATCATCTTCTGCCCAAGCTCTAAAAACAAGAAGGCCAACGCCCTCTCTCAATCTTTTGATCTAGCGGATTTCAAAACTCTGTATATGGAGAAATTTAGTTTGGATCCTAAATGTATTGTGGCTATTCTCTTCAAGGTTTAGATCCTAAGCTTCCCACGTTATCTGTCCTGCGGCCATCTGGTATTCTTGCGGTGAATACTCTGTTCCTAAATTTCTCTAAGTCCTGGTCTCAAGTCAAGGAGAATTTGATTTGAGCTTCTATTTGGGACAAAAGATTCTCCTCTGTTTTCTCCCGGAGACAAGGTGTAATTATTCACTGGTAACCTTCATCTTCAAGTTCCTTCAGAAAGTTTGCCCCATGATTTATTGGTCCTTTAAGATTTTGGATGTCATTAATCCTGTGGCTTTTAGATTAAAACTGCCTCCTACATTAATGATACCCAATGTCTTTCATGTTTCTCTCCTGAAACTGCTTGTTAATAATACATTTTCCTCCCCTAGTAAAACCCCTTTGGCTATTTCTGTACATGATCAACAAGAATATGAAGTAAATGAGATCCTCAACTCCCCTTTTTCTAGAGGTGTTCTTCAGTTCTTGAATGATTGAAAGGGTTTTGGGCCCAAGAAACGCTCTTGGATTAGTGCCCAATATGTATATTCTCCTGACCTTCTAAAACGGTTTCTTAAGAAGTTTCTGGATAAACCTTATAGGGTGTCCAGTATTCACCCCTAGTGGAGTGGGTACTGTAAGGATCAGTTTTACCTATTCCTGGCTCCGGGTCCGTCCTCTCCTGCCGCTCACAACGGCTGTTCTCCTATCTTCCTTCCCTATCACATCAGAGGGACGATCTGAGGGCCGCGACCTGCAAACCTTTGGCAGCAAAGACCATACCACCTTGCAGCGGTTCCAGGTGAAGACCGAAGAGTTCGTTAGACTCCACGCCTCGATACGGCTGGTGCCAACATTGACTGATAGTAACCCCAGTTCTGCCACTACAGGCATAACATCCTCGATTTTAGTGCATCATGGCAGATTCACTGGCAAGCTGAAAATTTTTAAAGTGATGCTATATCTGTACTATAAGGGTCATATTATTACAGATCAAAAGTTTTTTTTTTCTCTCGTATATAGGGCTCTCATGTGTATCAGATCAACCAATACATTCCCCTTTCCCTTTTATTCAACCCAAACACTTTATATTACAATAATAATTTTTGCCATAATTTAAACTTCTGCTGTACCCATAACTTGTTGGCCTAATTTGCGACCTAAATATTAAAAATAAATAATGGCTGGATTTTGTGACTGAAGCAATCTACAGATCACATGTGTATTCCATATGATAATTTCAAAGTTTTTACAATCAATGTTGGCCATCTCTCATGCAAAGCAGCACCTTGAAATGTAATCAGAAATACAATGTATGGTACTAGCTGCAAATAATACTTTGTTTTTTTGGGGGAAAAATGGTGGTGGACAAGTACAGTTTCTCCATCTGCAGAGTTGCCACTTTAACTAGATATTTCTCTTGAAAGGTCTGCTTTGGATTAATTAATCCCATATGTTGTAAATACTAACCTGTTTCTGGTTGGACTGTTTTCACAGTAGTCTCAACATCAGGTAAGCTGACAATAAAGGACACAAACCAAGGACCGTAGTTGTAAGAACTTATTTGGTTCCTGGTGGTCCCTGGGTATGTGCCTAGTCCCGATTTCTTCTCAACTTTTATCTTGCCCCCTTTATTGTCCATTTTTCCGGCATGGATGGCAGCTCGGCAAAGTGAAGAATCCTAATGGTAAATGATACACACTATTATTATTGATATTTAACATGAATTTAAATGCTGACAATTTTTTTTGCATTATCTTACATCGGTATAGACATCAGTTCCCCACAAAGGTACTTTTACATTCATGCACCCTGGTGGGCACTCAACTCTGTAAGAAAACAAAATAATTTTTTACACGGAAAAGATAGATCAGATCTTTCTGTTTTATTACACCCCTGTACTTACACTGTGATCGATGAAATCAAATGCCTGGCAGTTGTAGAACATAGAGCAAGTACTGCAAGATAAAAAATAATATTTGTTTATTGTTTATTTACTATATTACACAGCATAATTAATTACAATTTATGTTTTTTTATTTTATTGAGGTAAACTGTTTTATTTAAATAAATAAATAAATTTTCTCGCACTTTAAACATTCTGCTATTTCCAAATTTGTGTTTTTGAACTATTAAATGAAACAGTATAGCCTAACTAAAGTCACAGAATCACCCCAAATATAAAGCTTTATAAAGATGCTAGAAAAAATATTTAATTTATATTGCATAAATTGATAATGCAACATTGCAAAATTGTGATTTGATTTTTATATAAAAAATAATGCTAAAGTAGCGTAATTATTTTGTATATATTTTTCTTGGAAGTAAATTAAATATAATTACAAATTTGAAAAATCTGATTGTATTATTTCTACTCTGATCCAAATAGTTATGGTGATTCGATGTGGCTTTTCTCTACTAAGTTGTCCACATAATAACAATAATTTTAATAATATCATTATAATGCAATCAAATTAATTATCTGGTTTGAGCTTCTTTTGACCATGGACAAACCCCATTCTTTAACTGTGTCCTAGGTACCCAAATTAGATGGGCACATGGCATAATATAGATGACTATTATTTTTAACAAAATTTATAGAAAGACAATATTCAGTTTAATTTAAAGCAAAAGAAGAAATTTAAATATCTTCATTTTTAATTCTGGCCTAATTGCTTGTACTTGAATATTTTTCATCAGGTGGAAAAAAGGATTTTTTTAAATTTTTTTTGCAGATGATTTTTTTTTTCATTAAAAGGAAATTATAAACATAATATAGCACTCCTCAACTGTAAAAGAACTGTAGTATTTCCTTAGTGGCAGCTCAGCTTGATTATATATATACTGTATATATTTTAATTGTACGGACATATTGGTTTTTTAATTTAGGGCCACTCAATCATCCAAATTATTGCACCTATTTTGTTTTCATTGGTTATGACTTTTGTCCACCCATAATATAATCATAGTAACACACAAAAGTGCAATGACATTATTTCCATTTCAGATACTTTTGCACAACCATTAAAACATATTTTCTTTACCAAAATGCATCATTGTAAAGGTAAGTAATGTATGTCAGTGGGCAGCTTTCTTCCATTTATGGAATCCCTAATTGTTATCATCTTGTGTCCTAAGACCTTCCAAAATATATGGAATGATTTAGCCATCATCAACTTCCATTTACACTAAATATTGTGTTTTCCCACTATAGAACTGATCCAACTTTTCTCTAAAATGGCACCATGCACTAATTTATTTAAATGTATAATAATGTATTATATATATATATATATATATATATATACACATTTACAGCTCATTTGTTCATAATTTACCTGTTTTTGAATTTAGAGAATTAATTTGAATTTACAGATTTCCTTAATTTAAGTACATCAAATTACTCCAGAGCGGTGTCAAAGTCAGAGCTCTTTATGTTTTATATATAATGAGCCTTGAAGCTACAAATGACATAGAAAGTGCAGAACAACCCCTGGGTTTCACTACATCCAAGGATGTGTAAAAATTCAGCCCTTTCGAGCAGAGCAATATGCTCTGTAACCACCAGCTAAACAGCGACCTCACAAAAGGAGCCTGCTCCACTCTCTGAATCTCATTTAAATAATCACATCCCGCAAAACAAAACCTCATGAGGGTGCATATTAGATACAGTATATTTATGTACCGAGCATGGACTCGGCAAGCAACACCCTGTAATCTCCTTCCCCTTCCATCATAAGTGCAACATTTGTCTCTCCAGTAGACACAACCATTCTCACTTGAAAAATCTATGCACATAGCATAAAATTGGTTGTTTTTTCACAAAAACAATTGCAAATGGGATTTACATTGCAGGAAGCACACTTTTGAATTTTTGGGAATTCTCTTCAGACCGGGAGACATCTGCTTGATCTGAGATCTGTGTATAACTTCACACTTTTCCCTGCCCCGTTGGAGCCTACAATCTAAATTCCCTACCACACATATGTTTTGTCTGATCTTTTCACTTAAACCATTACCATAATGTTCAGTAATTATTAACAGGAATTGTATTATTTTAATCTTACCTGAATCTTTATCTTTACATTCTTTGCGGTCAATGGGAGCTAAAAACAAATTAAATGCTTACTAAGCAACTCAAAATACAATGTCTGATTATCTTTAATATTTTAGGTAGCTGAATACTGCTGCAAATTGTGTCTGGAACTGACATATTTCCTCTGCCGTGGGAGGAGTCCTGTATGAGTGGGTATGTTTTAAAACTTGCCAGATATTGCTAATTAAACATGGTTTTGAAAATGATAAAAACAGCAATAGAAAAATATAACAGAAGCCCCATAAATTTACCTAAAAAGGTGTTCTTGGAATATTTAGTAAAATTTTAGACTTATGCTGCAACAATATAATTAACACTAAGAAAGCAATTTTAACAAACGTTAAATATACACAATAACATGTTTTTACATTTGGTATTACTTAAGATATCTGCTAAGAATGGAGGGTAAATGTATCAAGCTGAGAGTTTCCAGCGGGTTTGAAAGTGGAGATGTTGCCTATAGCAACCAATCAGATTCTAGTTATCATTTCTTTAGTACATTCTACAAAATGATAGCTAGAATCTGATTGGCTCTATAGGCAACATCTCCACTTTTTAAACCAGATTGAAACTATCAGCTTGATACATTTACCCCTGGTCAGAATAGCAGACTATCAGCAATGATGTAACAACTTGCCCTTTATGTTGCACTATGTGACTGCCTGCACTTGTCAAACTGAGACACGTGTGACATAAGGGTTATATGTTATTTTTTACACATTTAGTTTAACCTTTGAAACGTAAGAAAATAAGCAGCACAAATAGAATTAAAATAAAGTTGCAATGTTTATTTCCACCATGCTAATATTTGATTGTTTACATGTCCATTTCAGTGTATACTGCCGCAATCTTGACACTTTCAATATGTTTGTGAATGTGAAAACAACAAAAGTCTCAGCCTCACTATATTGTTCAATAAGACTTCAATTTCTTTTGTTCTCCATCACTTAAGCAAGACTCTGATTGACTTGTACGATTCTTCTTTACATTATGTTAACTTAATTTCAGCTTGTATACTAAATGTGTTATGTATGTTGGAAAGAAATTAATTAAATAGTATTCTATAATAAAGTGAAAATGATTTTCCAAGGTATAGAAAGCATAGAAGCCGTCCTATATTTTGTATATTAAAGAACTGCATATTTTTGCGTACATTGCAAACGTTAAGTGATGAAATGCATTATGTATGATCAGTTCTTACTACATTAAAATAAATCCTGCTTTAGAAATCTTTATCTGCAGCTACTAATGTATACCTGAATTGCTGAAGGACAACAGAACCAGCAGGACTATTAACAGCTGCAGTCTGAAAAAAAAGAAGGCAGGGTTTAGACAAAATTAAATAAGTGATTGTACATGTATTAATGGGAAAATCAGTGCTGGAGACCCCTTAGTGAAGGTTTAATCTTAGCCATGGTTGTAGTTACTCAAGTTGTGCTAAAATACCTTAACTTGCAATCCTGCAGAGTGGGAAACGCTGCCATTTTGGGTGATGAAACTGTCCAAAGTCAAATTTGAAATCAAGACTCAACTAAAAGAAATCAGACATATACATAACATAATGACAAGTTATGTGATTATGTGGAATGACCTGCACTGTCTTTTATTTGTTAGAAGCAGTAATAAAAGTGGGAGGAACTAGATTGAAATGGAGTGTTAAAGCAACGTGTCAAATTAAGGGATTAATAGTTATCTCATAAACAGAACACACCCAAAACTAACTGTTTGCCTTGTGCTAGCCAAGAACAGGTTCTTTCCCTGCAAAAAAACTCCAAAGCGAGCATGAAAATTTTTTGTAAAAGCCTGCAGACAGGTATTAGTAAGTGATATCTATTCATCCCCCTGTCTACTGATGCAATCAATACTCGAAGAAGGGGTACAGACACAAAATGGTATGTTCTGTCCTGTGCTTACATCAATAAATACATCCCTTAAAGGTGATGATGAACATATATATATATATATATATATATATATATATATATATATATATATATATATATATTTTTTTTATTTATTTATTTAATGGTCAAAGTGGAAATTTAGAGGTCCCTGTATGCAATTTTTGAAGTGGAGGTATGGAATGTGTAAGTGAATAAAATGAAGGCAGTACAAGAAGAGAGAGAAAGAAAGAGAGAGAGAGAGAGAAATAGATAGATATATATATATATCCTCTTATCCCTTTTTCACCAGAAACAAAGAACAATAACTTTTAGTACTTATAGCATATATACATAGAAAAGAGATGCCTTGACGTTGGCAACTGAGAATATCCCCATATAGCTATATTGTGCACAAAATTCTCTTACTTATATATGCTGACACATAGTGATTTATATATTGTTTGTTTCAGAGCACTGAACTATATTTTATTTTGTTTGCACATACACAGTGGTCTTAATTGTCATGGCTGCACTCTCAAGTGATTTTATTCACTTGTACACATTTCATTAATTTATGATAAATGAAGACCTGCATAGGGATGAATGCATTTAAACGCCAGGCTTGTAGTATTACATTGCACTTATCTTCAGCGGATAAAGTTTTTCCTGGCTTGTTTTGGACTATTCCATAGGTTCCAAATGGTGTGGCGATACAAGCCTTTATAGAATACAAGAACAGGAAGTCTCCCTCAGGAAATCACAGGCTAAGTATCTGCTCCTGAGATTTGGTGTAGGATGTGTAGTGTAGCTGTTCTGGGCTTTTCTTGTCTATTTTCCTATCAGTTTGCCTTTTCATTTCTCTTCTCTCTCTCTCTCTCTCTCTATTTTGCTTTTTTCACTCAATTCTCTTGTTCATTGCCTTTTATTTTATTTACTCTCCCATTCCCTGTCCTCCGTTATCCCCCCCCTTCTTGCTCATTGGTTCATTTTCTTTCATCACCCCCTCCAGGCTAAGTGATCTTAGTACAGCAGATATTCCGCCAATGTTCCACCGCCTGCCTACTTCCTCTAGCCTCGGCCACACTACGGCCTCTGCCATCCGACAACTGCCCCCCTCTCCTCGGTGGATCAAAGTAAATGGAAGCTCTTGACCCAAATATTTCCAAGCAAATTAACAAATTAATTCCCACGCAGAATTTAGTACCTGACTGCATGCATATGCCCAATTCCCTCCCTGTTCCACCCATGAAGTCGTGGGCTCTAGTAACAGCCCTTTGCGCATTGGGATGAATTGGATGTTGCTGCATTCAATGGCGTATGGTCCGGTTACAGACATGCGCAGTGTGAGTTTGAGCAAGATAAGGCACGTTTATGCATTTACGTTCCTTAATGAATCGGTCCTTCTCTCCGTGATATGAGGTAATATTTTCCTATACAGACCATTATATGTAAAACATGATGGAGCACAGGTAAAATGGCCTTTGACCTCCAAATGTTTGCCCATTCTGGGATGATGTAAATTTGGACTTTATAAACATTTGGCTTTTTGCTAATTGTTTCAGTTATTAATGGCGTTCTGAAGGCTTAAGAGGATTATTTGATCACTAAATGGCTTCTATACTCAATGTGAGAAGCATTGCTTTAAGAAAGATGACCAGTGGCAATGTGAGGAAAAGACAACTCTCCTGATGTGCAGAGTAGAATGGGACTCACTCGCTGTTGTACGATAATAGCAAGCATTGAGTGTCAACCATTTAAACATTCAGGGCCTGATTCCTCATGGATTAGATCTGTAGATCATTATAAATAATAATATACTTAAATTGCAGAGTTTTGGACTTCTGAGTGAAACCGAGTCATGACTCGGCTACTCGCTCTAAAATTGGATCTGTAGTTTAAGAATTCTAGAGTCCAGGAAATGCAGATGACTAGTTTTAAGGGTTGGTCTGCTGTGTACTGTAAGAAACTCCTTGATATCTCTGAGATATTACAGTAGTATTACTGCCATTTTTTTTATAACATAAGCAATGAATAGTGCTAAGGATTAGAAGAACCTGTGTACTGGGGATATGGGTTGCTCATCGGTGGCATTAGCTGGTTCCACTTGGAAGGTTTAGGTTGCAATAGAGCAATTTGAGTAGAACTTTCCCTGATGTATGATGTCTAATGTTCAAAATATAAGGTTCACCATTTTTCCTTTTGGGGGCAGACCACCTTCATCTATCTACTTGTCTAAATGTCTATATCTAGTCTTCAGTTCAACAACCACCAACCAAACGGTTTGTGAGGGCCCAAAGAAATCATGCACTTCTGCCACAAAAGGAGCAGATCCTGTTGCTGAAATGCTTAGTTTGTTAAATTATTCTTTTCTTTTTTCACGTCAGTGTTTCGGCGCAAGGACAATTACATCTTGCACCATTTAACATTATTACCTTGGTTTATCATCATCTATTAAATATCTACTGATGCCACTGTCCATCTAATGACCTCTTTTCCTTTTTTTAAATCCTGTGTGTTTTTATTGGTTTTCAAAATAAACATGCACATGCATTAATTTAAGTAAATATGCATGTATAACAGCAACTGCCAACAAACAAGCATCACATTATATATTAAAGACATAACAGTCTAGCCGTATTTCATAACAAAGATGGTGAATCCGAAGCTGCGATGGCCAGGATATAGACAACAAATTTACTGAAGTAAAGATGCTTTGAGGCCAATTTACATATAATAGCAATAAATATGCATGACAAAATCAAATATTTGTCTAATGACCTCTTATTCAATTTCCTACCGCCTCTTTAATTTTCAATAGGCATGCTATCTAACTTTAAAATAATATAGTGTGCGTGGTCTTTAAACATTTTTCTTCTGGGTGCAGTCCACCTTTGTATAGTTACTTATCAAAATGTCTACTGATGTTGCTGTCCGTGTAACAACCTATTAAATCTTACTGTCTCTTCACTTTCTATACGGCATGCTGTCTAATGTTAAAAATATATCATGTGCGTGGTCTTTCCTCATTTTTGTTCTGTGTGACCATCCTATTAGCCAGTGCTCTACCACTATGTTTCATAGGTATTGTAGCATGCTTTTTACACAAAACTGTGTTGTTCTTCATCCTCCTCCTTATCCTTTCAGCATATTAGTGCTAGTACACAGTGCCAGGTCAGTCACAGGCAAGCTACTCTTTGTATTGCTGCTTTCACTAAGAAACACACCAGTGTCAATCTGTTGGAAAATCTCAGGAATATACTTTTTGGCATTCAGCAACATTGCTGTGCCACTATGTTTCACAGAGATTGCATCTGGTGGTAGTCATTTTAATGGTACTGACTACCCCGACACTAAAGAAGAGGGCATGAGGACTCCGATTCCATACTACAGCGACCTGAAAAATAAACTACTTACCAGGATGCAGATAACTTGATGGGATCACTTGCTCTGTTGCCGACTCTACAAAATGACGTCATCAGAAACCATGACTTGTGTTAAAGTGGCGATGGACGGACCCGCTTGTCATTAATGTCATGTAAGTATTATTTTAGGGGTTAGGATTAGGGTTAAGGTTAGGATTAGGGTTAACCATAACCCTAACCTTAACTCCTAACCCTAATACCCCTAAAATAATACTGGCATGGTCCATAACATCGTTTTCTGGTTTAACAATTTAAGAATTTTCCAGTCCGGGCCATCAATAAGCAAGATGCCTCTTCTTTCCCTGCAATTAGGCTTATTAGGCATTTAGTTTTGCTCTACCTCGAACATAACACCATATGCTAGTTATCAAGAATGCTTTGACTAACGCACTTTTCACATTTTAATTGGGTGAAATTCAGGAAACTTGCTCTCCATTCTGATCTTAATGGTACGTCAGCTAATCCTTGTGGTTCAGGGGATGGCAGCAACCAATTATGAAGCGGTCACAGTTCAGGGGGCTGGTAGGACCCTTAGACCTGCCTAGTTTAGCGATACCTCATGGGAGGAGCGGAGTCTAACGACACTGGAGGTTTTCACCAGTGACCCCTGCAAGGGGATATGAGCTTTGCTGCTCCTGTGCCACAGGTCGTGGCCCTCCTAATCGGTAGTAGGCGAGGTCAATAGGAGAAATGGAAGATGCACAGGTAGGTACAAAGTAGTAGAGAAAATACCAAAAAGATTATTTCACAACCAGGAACCAGAACAGGTGGATTACCGCGGGTAGCAGCTAAAGTCCAAAGAATTTACAGCACAGTTTGTCAGGTATAGCAGAATATTCAGATCTGTGGCCAGGTGTATCCTTGTGACCAGGTATGCTAGTGAGCACTGGAACTAGATCAGAGGGAATACAACAGTATGTGGCAGAGGTCCAATAGTATCCAGGACACTGTAGTGGATGTTGAAGGGAAACAGGATCTGCATCCAGGGTATACTCAGGTCCAGATATGCTAGGGAGCACAGGAACTGGATCAGGTGAAATAGGACGCTAGGCCGCAGAGGTCCAATAGTATACAAGACACTGTAGCAGATGTAGAAGGGGACAGGATCTGCGGCCAGGAGTATACTTAGGTCCAGATATGCTAGGAAGCACAGGTACTGGATCAAGCAGGATACCACAGTAGGCAGCAGAGATCCAATAGTACCCAGGACACTATAGCGGATGTAGAAAGGAAACAGGACCTGCGGCCAGGTGTATACTTAGGTCCAGATATGCTAGAGAGCACAGGAACTGGATCAAGTGGAATATACAGTAGGCAGCCGAGGTTCAAACAAAGTTCAGAAAAGTATATCGGAAATAGCAGAATTTAAAGAACAGCGACCGGAGGTATCCTTGGGTGCAGATATGCTAGGGAGCACCGGAAGTGGATCAGGAAAAATACCATGGAATATAGCGGAGGTCCAGCAAAGTTCAGGACACTATAGCGGTAGAAGTAAAATGGAACCGGAGAGCCAGAACAGGTCCACACACAAGGAGAGACTTCAAGAACTCGCCCAGATTGAAAAAAAGAGGTGTCTTAAATAATTCAGCCAATCGAGAGCACTAGCCTATAGGAGTGGATAGGAGCAGAGAAAAGGATGGACTGCTCAAATCCAAGATGGCGCAATCTATCGGAGCAGTGGTGCCTCCACGGCAGAGACCACCAGCGGGGGACCCCTAGGATAAGTGAACCAGGACCCGACCGAGTGAGCGGCGGACCCGGATCTTGATAGAAGTCTTATTATTTAGCACAGACTTTACTGGCCTTTTGGGGCCCTTAGAGTTAACAAGCTGCTGCATCTAAACCCTCCCCTGTTTTGGGGCTTTTGGCTAAGAATGTTTTTTCAAGAGATGCATCCATGATTTGCAAGTTGCACAAATCCAAAACAGACCAGTTTGGCATGGGGAGTTGGGTCATGATGGAAACACATCTTGATCCCGCCTTCAGCCCAGTACCACTGGCTAAGGCTTACTTGTTGATTAGAATTATTGGCTGCTCCACCTTGAATCCACTCCTCTTACAATATACCACCTAAGATTTCACTTTAACAAATGTGTTACGATTACAGGGTTGGACGAAGCCGATAATGGTACACACTCCTTTAGAATAAGTGTGGCCACCTCCGTGACAGAAGGAGGAAATCCTATGCCTATAAGAAATACAATAGACCTTCTAATTTCAGTCACCATTCTCCTAATTTTGGTAGCCCAGGACTTGTTCGCTTGTCACTTTTGAGGGTCTTGGCATTTACCCTAGGGATGTTATTCTGAATTACAGATCATTTCCCAAAGACCCTTCAAGTTTTGGTGGTTGGCCATTCTTTCCTCTTCATTTTCTGGGCTGGAAAATTACCATTTTTTCGATACCAGTGGACATCAAGTGAATTGGTAGGCGGGGTATGCTGGCCCAGCTTTTAAGCTTTGGTGCTTTATATGATTGCCAGAGGTCAAGTTCCAGATTTGTAAGTTATTCATTTAGGAAGTAACAATTTGAGTAAGGCTAAAGCTATTAGTCTCATTTTGCAAATAATAGCTGATTTGAGGGCATAGCCAATGACTGGCCAGCATTTAAGATCTGCTGCTCCAATATATCCCTGGATTAGTTTGGTGGGATGCCCATAGCGGACTTCTCATGGACAAAGTTAGACGACAGGTTAACCGGACTATCTCAAATTTAAATTCTACTAGCCTCATAAGTATGGACCAAATGGGGTGCATCTCATGGACAAAGGTTTAGGTATTTTTATAGCCCTAACTTATGGCTTTTTGGTAAAGTTTTTAGGGTCAGATGGTGACAGGCTGTATGTCCTTTAAAGGAACACAGCTTTTGGTGGGAACTCAGTGCAATGAGCAGTTAATACATGGTGCAGGAGTTTATGTTTGGCTGCAGGATTCTTCCCCCTTTGATCTATGTCTCTGTTAGGGTCATTTATGTGAATGCCCTCAGTATTGTTTCTATGACCGTGCCCTTTGAGACCAGAAGGGGTGCAGTTTCTCTAATACAGTTAAGTTAGTGCCTGGGATGCTGGGTTGGTTGGCCATCCTAATGTTTTTTGTACAGTATTAGCTGGTTAGCTGAATTTGCATTAGCTTTCATTGTTACCATCATTCATACAATTAAAACTGTGACCTTAGTGCACCAAAATTTAAATTGTTTCCATGTCTTATAGAAGGTATTAAGTAGTTATATATTTAATTTAAGGGTTAGAAGTAGAGATGCTCGGGCTTGGTTCTCTGAAAACCGAACCCACCCGAATGTAGGGGATCCAAGTAGGCTCGCGAGCCGACTCCGTACTTTCACGCGTCCTTGGCTCTGAATCGAGGCAAAACATCATTGTTGTGTTATCGGATCTCGCAGGTTTTGGATTCCATAAGTACCTCCCTCCTCAAGAGATCCAGCGCCATTGCTTACACAGAAACAGGGGTAGCAGTGTTCTTGTCACTCTCCATTCTCCATTGACATTGTTCAGTGTCACTGCTCATACAGAAACAGGGGTAGCAGTGTTCTTGTCACTCTCCAGTCTCATTGCTCAGTGCCATTGCTCATACAAAAAACAGGAGGGGTTGTACTATTCTTGTCACTTGACAAAAATTGACTGGAAATAGCTGGAAATTAATGTTATTGAGGTTAAAAATAATGAAGGAACAAAAAAGAGCCAAATTATGTGATTTTAGCAAAAAAAATAAGGATTTTAGAAACAAAAAAGGGATCCAAAACCAAAACCAAAACACGCAAGGGCGGTTTTGCCAAAACCAAAACCCAAAGTTAACCCAGATCCAAAACCAAAACCAAAATCAAAACACTGGGGATTAGTGAACATCTCTAGTTAGAAGGGGAGTGTGCAGAGGAAGAATATCAGCCGTGTGGCATTTAAAGGAGCGCACCTTGGTTTCACTGATTTGAATTTATTTTTTGGAGTCAGACTCCTCCTCTTATAAGTTGCTGCATACTTTAAAAATGGAGACTCAGGAAGGCTTTAAATGTGACACCCTGAGTACATATGTTGCTACACTGGCTAGGAACTCACCTACAGGACATGCCTTGATGTTGTCAGGTGAATTTTATCCCAATATAGCTATTTTGTGCACAAAATTCTGCTACTTACAGAATATATACTGATTTATATATTGTTTGCTTCAGAGTGCCGGACTATATTTTCTTTTGTTTGCACAGACACAGTGGTCTTAACTGTCCTGGCTGCACTCGCTCAAGTGATTTTATTCATCTGAACACATTTAATTAATTTAAAGGTGGGCACCTTGATTTAATTGTTTCTAATATATACAGTACATACTGTGACACGGCAGGTGGTGCACACGCAAACACCATCGGCCACAACATTAAAACCACTAATAAGTGAAGTGAATAACATTGATTATCTCGGGATATATTAGGCTGCAAGTGAACAGTCAGTTATTGAAGTTGATGTGTTGGAAACAGGAAAAATGGGCAAGTGTAAGGATCTGAGCGAATTTGACCACAATTTGATGGCTAGAAGGCTGTGTCAGAGCATCTCCAAAACAACGGGTCTTGTGGGGTGTTCCTGGTATGCAGTCGTTAGTACCTACTAAAAGTGGTCCAAGGAAGCACAACCAGTGAACTGGCAACAGGATGCCCAAGGCTCATTGATGCGCATGGGGAGGAAAGGGTAGCCCTTCTGGTCTAATCCCACAAAAGAGCTACTATAGTACAAATTGCTGAAAAAGTTAGTGTATGTTCAAAAGGTGTCAGAACACACAGTGCAGCATAGCTTGCTGTATATAAGGCTACATAGTCACAGACAGATCAGAGTGCCCATGCTGACCCCTGTCCACCGCTGAAAACCTTGGGTTCTGGCATTCAAGTGGATGTTACTTTGACACGTACCGTCTATCTAAACATTGTTGCAGACCAAGTACACCTCTTCATGGCAACGGTATTCCCTTATGGCTTTGGCCTCTTTCAGCAGGATAATGTGCCCTGCCACACAGCATAAATTGTTCAGGAATTGTTCGAGAAACATGACAAAGAGTTCAATGTGTTAACTTGGCCTCCAAATTACCCAAATCTCAATCCGATCGAGCATCTGTGGAATGTGCTGGAAAAACAAGTCCAAACCATGGAGGCCCCACCTGGCATGTTACAGGATGCTGCTAACATCTTTGTTCCAGATACTCCATGACAGAAAAATGAGGGGGCAGAAAGAGAGGGCGACAGAAAAAAAACGAGGGGGGCAGAAAGAGAGGAATACAGAAAAACGAGGGGGCAGAATAGGGGTGAGAATAGCTAGTGGGTATATGTGAGAAAAGTTGGTAGGCATCAGGGGACATGTCAGTGTGTAACTGGTGAGTGATGTCCAGTTTTTTTGTTTTGTATTGTTAAATCTAACATTTTGGTCCTCCCCTCTAGATATCCTGCGTTTGCTCCTGGGCAGCAGTGAAGACTGTACAGCATTCTGCTTTAGAGATCAGTGCATCTAGACTGCAGCCTTGCCAGCCAGCCAGTAGGAGGTACGATTTATTATTTTTATTTTACAATTGTCAAGTATGTGAGGGGCAAGGAAGGGAGTAATGGGGGAAGAAGGGGCGGTAGGCTAAATATTTGCCTAGGGTGCCGAGCAACCTTGCACCGACCCTGCGGGAGTGGTGCTTAGTGAGAAGTATTTGATTATCTAGCACAGAGGTGTTTGAAAGGAACCATTGTACAGTTTGTATACACTAATCATGTAATACATTGTAGAGTGGCTCAATAAGTCATATAACATCAGTGCAAAAGATCTCAAATTAAGCACCAATGGTTTTAGATCAAAGACAAATAAATCGACAGATAATAATCTTAAACCCAAAATTATTGGTCTTCCAGGATTAATAAAAGTTTTGTGTATCCTAAAAAATGTGACTTCCGGCACCTTTTTTCTTACAAAAAAAGCACTGCATATTTCAACTAGAATTTGCTTGCATAACATTCTTTTGAGGTGAATGATAGCTAGAACAATGAAAATCTTCCTCTTTAGTGTTATTTGCATTTGAAATAGACCATAGCAGCTGAGATGTTATGGCTGACCTTATCAGCTGACATTTAGGTACCTGCCAGGCAGTGTCTACATTTACTAAGCCAACACACAATGTTGAGCCACATGATATAAGAACATCTTTAGCATAAACTAAGTGAAGGATTTCACTGTCACTAATAAAACTGTTATAAGTTCACTAGACCTAAGTAGATTTTTTAATGAGACATGTATTGGTCATTGTTTGCATTTTTGTATTTGAGTTAAACATTGAATCATTAATTTTGTGTTACTAGATTGATGTATGCTTCTCATTTTTACCTTCGGTAAAGATTGCTGTGTATCTATTTTCCATATACAGAATAAATCTCAGATGTGCATACTTACCTACTTCTACTTCTCCTACTACCTAGTTCTCCCAGACTCCCAGGAGGGCTGGCCACCCTCCCATATCCTGCCCACTTTCTAGCATCACGTTGGTCATGCAGCATGATAATGCGATCAATGCTGGTGGCTGTACCAAAATCGCAAGGTTTGCGTTGCCACACTCCCCCTCCACTTGCCATTGACCTCCACTCCGGGATCTTTATAAAGTTAGGAAGTATGCAGAAGTGTGAAAAAGCTAACTAGACAACAAAATCAAGAGCATTAAAAAGATAAACATAGCATTGGCAGCATAAAAAGTACAGGTCCTTCTAGCCTGCCCTTTTGTGTGTATGTGTGTTTTTTGGGGGATGTTAAATCTAAGTCTTAACAATAGCAATACAGTACTCACGGCAACTGTTGGGAGATTATTAAATATAACCTTCTCTGTAAAAACATTAACCATTATATTACCTTTTAGCCTTTTTCCTTCCAATCTCAAATTTTGTCTTCTTGTTCTTCTAAAAATCAACTTATTATTAAAACAAAATATATAATATAACTATAATATAACTATATTATTACTTTGATATCTGTGAGTGATTCTACATTACACCTCTGTCTCTTCTACCCTCTAAGCTGTAGAGATCTATGGGAACGGTTGTATTGATCGCTAACTCATTGAACGCCAATTGTTAATGCAGGGAACGCCGATCATTAACTCAGTGAACACAGATTGTTAACTCAGTGAACACCAGAGATATTGGTAAATTGCTCTGATACTTATTTTTTCACTTACTCTCGGGAAAAGTGCTGTTTTTGCAGAATTTAAGGCTTTAAAAATTTAGATAAATTGGCTTCACTGTGAGATTCAGGAAGAAAAAAATGTTTAATAGAAATTGCCCCCTGCACAAAGTATTGTTATTAAATTAAGTACAATAAGAAGAAATAGAGGAGCAAATTTTCAACTGAACAAAATACAAAAGTAACAAAAGAGGCAAATAAGCTTTTCAGTGGTAGCAAAAGTGCTAGAATTCAAGAAACTGAAGGGAAGTGAAGGGTAATATCAGGAATTCCCAGTTACTTTGAGCTGCCAATCTGATTTGGCACTACTTATAGTGAAAGCGCAGTGTCTAACACAGGGAAGTGTTCACCATGAACCCCTGTGTCATGTACAAGGAGCCCCTCAAAGATGGGAAAGGGATCCCGGATATCCCCACCATGCTGCAAGCCTTCTTTGCCTGCAACTGCATCCGCAAAACTCTTATTGAAAAGGACATTGCTCTACAGACTACCAAGAACTGTGCTACCCCTTCTGTGTCCCTCTGTGAAATGGTGGTGGATCGCCGTGGAGGGAAGTTACTTATAGAATCCAAAAATCGCGAGATCTGACGACGTAATGATGCTGTTTTGCCCCGTTTTCAATTCTGAGGGCGCGCATACTCGAATTTGATAAGTTCGGGTATGTTCGATTCTCAGGGAACCGAGCCTGAGCATCTCTAGTTACAACTAGAGATGTTCACTGATGCCCGTGTTTTGGTTTTGGTTTTGGATCTGGATTAACTTTGTGCTTTGGTTTTGGTTTTGGCAAAACCTCCCTCATGTGTTTTGGTTTTGGTTTTGATCTTGGATCCCATTTTTTTATCTAAAATCCCTATTTTTTTTGCTAAAATCACATAATTTGGCTCTTTTTTTGTTCCTACATTATTAATATTAACCTCAATAACATTAATTTCCAGTCAATTTTGATCAAGTGACAAGAACACTGCTACCTCTCCTGTTTCTGTATGAGCAATGGCACTGAGCAATGGCACTGGAGACTGGAGAGTGACAAGAACACTGCAATGGTGAAGGATGTCCTGCGGAGGGAGGTACTTATAGAATCCAAAAACCCGCTAGATCCAACAATGCAACAATGATGTTTTGCCTCAATTCAGAGCCAAGGACGCGCAAAAGTACGGAGCCGGCTCGCAAGCCTACTCGGATCCCTTAAGTTCGGGTGGGTTCGGTTTTCAGAAAATTGAGCCCAAGCATTTCTAGTTACAACCCCTTATTCTAAACCTTACCCGGACTGCACTTTTTAGCCATGTTGTTATCAGGAAGTATCAGTGATGGAACTGTAACATTTCCTTAGAAAAGTACTTCAGGGCTTAAATTCCACCTCCACAGGGAACACTCAGGAGTTGAGTGAATTAAACTACCATTGTTATTTCTGATTGCTCCCTATTGTCCACTAGTGAGCTCTAAAGACAGCCAGGAGCCGAACCCAGCAAGGTCACCTGAGGGAGGACACCTGGGGAGGTAGGGGAGGGGGCTGGATAGTGCAAGAAGCCCACCAATCGAGACCTTTAGCAACTCACCTAGTCATGTAGTTCCCAAGGTGGGATAATGAAGTAATAAAAGAGGCTACCCTGGGAGCTGCACATGTGTGTGACTGACTTTGGCCAGGAGATGATGCTCTGCCAGAGATGTGCTGTGTAACATATGTCACTGAATTTATTTCAACTGATTTCCTCACTTGTTGGACCTGCTATTGTTAAGGAAGCCATGCTGTGCATATCTCACTGGATTTATTGGAACTGATTTCCTTGCTTGTTGGACCTGCTCTCATTAAGGGGGTTGTGTTGTATTTAATCCTGTTCTGAAGAATAAATTATCTCTCTCTACATGAAAAAACAGTCTTTAAGTATTTAACTTATGTGCAAAACAGAAAACTAATTTTCATCCCTTGCATTGTAACATGGTTTTGTCCAGGAGACTTAAATAAGAAACTTCTTAATTTAAGTTCCTTAATGAATCAGGCCCCTGATAAGGTTCCAGTCCTCTAACATGTTCAAGTCTCTCTATTTTAGCTGACTTCATGAGGTTCAGAATGTTGTTGTTCTGAGCAGAATATGGAGAATGGAAATCAGTCATTTGTGATTTAGCTCTAAGTGAGATAGTTTTCTTGGTTTGGATGATTTCATTTGTATGAAATTTTTAATTTGTATATGAAAGAAGGTTGTTAGAACTAGTTCAAATTTCTCTCACGAATCGGCCAAGATGCATTGGCAAAGTCCCCAGAAATGTGGAGGAAGTGTTTAATGCCATCATTAAGCCATGAGAGTGAGAAACTGGTAGAGTTTCCAGGAGGAAAAAACTGGTGATGCCAAATTGGAGTGAGAGGCGAGGGGTAAGTTGAGGGTATATATTGAATAGTATCAACCCAGATAGCGCAAGTTTAATTGGTGGGATGTCATAGGCTGATGACAGATTGAGGGCTTGCGCAAGCCAAAGAAGGGAATTTGGACTGTCCTCTCTAAGAAGGTTATCTTCTATCTCAACCTATATTTTACACCTGTCTCCCTCCAGAAACTGTTAATTTAGACAGCATCGTCCTGCTGATTCTGTTTAATCCGGCACATGTACATTTTACACTAAATATTTTTATAGATGTTTTCCAATTTAAATAAACCCTTTACCAAATCACCTCATTTCCCAATAATTGTACTTTAGTGGGGGTCTCTTCCATAGAACCCCTAACATTTGCTCTCTTTAGCATGGTTCCAGCACTCACATATATACAAGATTTATACATATCACCTTAGGTGCTGCTTGAGTCACTCCATAGCAGGAAATATGCTGCAGAAGTGCTAAGGCTTTGAAACGGAGCCTATGCATTGGATCTCTTCTGTAACACATAAAGACAAACTGCACTGAGAGGAATCAAAAGAAGTCCCATATATATAAGGAAAATGTGTGTTTGTAGTAGCTGTGAGCTGCTGCAAGACTAAAGGCTTGTGGAAAAGCCAGAAAGAGTCCTGCGGTTTATGGTTGGAAAGAGTAGGGTGGGTTCTTTCCATCAGGCCTGTAGTCTTTCAGGTGACCTGCTAACCTGCTGCTAGTTGGGATTTACAACTGAGCAGTGCAGGAAAAAAGCTGCTTCTCAGCACAGTCTCTCTCACTGCCTGGGGGACTGAGGCTGGTGAGTCTCAGTGAGAGGAAACCTTGCTACTTTGCCTGTGACTGAACCATACTGTACTGTTTATGTTCGGCATTAGTTTGGTAGTCAGACTTGACATAGGTTTAGTTAGAGCAGGACAGTAAGGACTTTATTTTGAAGTTATCTTTTATTTTGTTGCTTAATAAAACTGGCTCAGGCTATTTGTACTAAAATCCATTTACAGGGAAGAAGGTCCTAACAGAGCTCTCAAAACTGAAAGTGGATACTAAAAGAACTTAAGTGGGTGCTGGTAACACCATTAACAGAATTATTCAATCAGTCACTAGCTACAGGAGCAATTCCAGAGGAGTGGAAAAAAGCAAATGTAATCCCACTACACAAAAGTGGAAGCAAGGAAGAGGCGAGCAACTACCGACCAGTGAGCCTTACATCAGTAGTAGGAAAATTGATGGAAACACTCCCAAAATAAAGAGTTGTAGAATATTTCAAGACCAGTAACTTACAGGATCCCAAACAACATGGATTTACTGGGGGGGGGGGGGGGGGAGATCATGTCAAACAAGTCTTATTGACTTTTTTGACTGGGTGACTAAAGTAATAGATCAAGGGGGGGGGCATAGATGTAGTTTATCTAGATTTTAGTAAGGCTTTTGACACTTTCCACATCCTAGACTGTTAAATAAACTCGAAATCTTGGGATTGGATTCTAAAATGGTTGAATGGATAAGATCTTGGTTGCAGGATAGAAAACAGAGAGTTATAGTAAATGGAGTACATTCACAGGAGGGTAAGGTTACCAGTGGAGTTCCCAAGGATCGGTTCTTGGGCAAGTGCTTTATAATATCTTTATTGGAGACATTGCAACTGGTATTCAATGGAAAATAGGCCTTTTTGCAGATGACACAATGATATGAAACAGGGTAGACACACCAGGAGAGGTAAAAAAATGATTGATGATCTAGGTAGACTAGAGGAATCGTCAAGAGAGTGGCAATTATAGTTTGATGCCAAAAAATGCAAAATCATGCACTTGAGTCTCAAAAATCCAAAGGCTAAATATAGTATTAATGGCATAATAATGGAAACTACTGAAAGGGATCTAGGAGTCACTATTTCAGGTGACTTAAAGGCAGGTAAGCAATGTAACAAAACAATGAGGAAGGCAAGTCAGATGCTTGGTTGCATAGGAAGAGGAATCATTAGCAGAAATAAAGAAGTAATAATGTCACTGTATAAGTCATTGGTACGGCCTCATCTAGATTACTGTGTTCAATTCTGGAGGCCATATCTCCAGAAGGATATAAATACAGACTGTACAAAGAAGGACAACTAAAATGGTGCATGGCATACAGCACAAGACTTACATGGAAAGGCTCAAAGATCTTAATATGTTTAGTATGGAGCAGAGAAGGGAAATGGGGGACATGAAAGAAACTTTTAAATATATGAAGGGTTTGAACAAGATATATGAGAGAACATTCTTCAAAGGAAGAGAAGTACTAGAACACGAGGACATGCACTGAAACTGGAGCTAAGTAGTAAGTACTTCACAGAAAGGGTACTGAATAAGTGGAATAGCCTCCGATCAGAGGTGGTGATCATTTTTTCTTCATTTATTCTTATAAAGAATAAATGATCAAATAGGGTTTAAGGTACCATAGGTTAATAAAAAAAATAGGCATACTAGATGGGCCAAGTGATTCTTGTCTACTGTCAAATTCTATGTTTCTATGTTTCTATAATTACCCCCTAATCAGTTATAGCTAATAAAAAAAACTGCTCAAGAAGACTCCATCTCCACCATGTCCCTGCGCTTAAAAATATATTGTAATGCATTAATAATGTATCTTATTTCTCACAATCACCTGGGTGACTCCTATGCATAAAGGCTAAAAGTATTGTGCTCTACAATAGTATTTAATGAATGAATAGAACTGAAAAATGGGGTCCAAAATCTGTGTAAACAAAAAGACATTGGATCATCTATCTTCTATTCACACCAAACATATTATTAATGCCATTCTAGCTATTTCAGGCTGTGCACTGTATTAAAAACAGGTAATTTTAGTTCCATATATTGCAGTACGTGTTAAGGTGATTTATACATGAGTTTGGTTAGCTTAAGTTGTTAGAATAGCCTTAATAATGTATTTGGTGAGTGCAGAGGATCCAATGTCTATGTTTGCAGATATAAATTCTTGATGAGTTACAATTATGTCATTGTACGAATGTTGGAGGACAGCAGAATTAGCCAAGTGTATGCATATCTATGCAAAGTACTCGAAGTAAAAGGGATAGCACTTCTAATATGTTTTCACATTTCTATACTTGCACATAAACAGACAAAACAAGAAAATAATCCTTGAATAAATAAATGTTCTTCCGTGAACTTTTAAAATGTATTAAAAATAACAATAAGAAGGTTTTTTCCACAAATATAAATATGTTAACTATGCATCTCTGATGTATTTACTGTAATATTTCTTTCATGTGTTAAAGAGTTTATTATGATTCTATTGTTGTTGTCTGTATAAAGGAAAAACGGCACAAAACAATGCTGCTCAACATTTTGTGATACATTTTCTTAAGAATGCAACCTATTAATTCTCCCGAGACCAGCACCGTTACTGAGGCACTTCATAACCAATATTCATGAATACTGATTACCATTTATAAGGCACTATCTAGTGAACTGAAGGAATCTATTCTCATGAATAATGGTTGAGCCCATAACATAATAGGCCTGATTCATTAACGAAAGTAAAGTAAAAAGACTTGTCTAGCCGGTGAATCAAAGCTCATTATCCTCGGTACTGATTAGTTTGATCTTGGTGCACTTCAGTTGCCATCTTGACATTTATATTAAACTTGATTGTAATCTAATTGTTTTGCTTTTTAAATACATCAATTAAAGAATATATCGACACTCATTTACAGTTGGATATAAATCCATTTGTGCCATGTAAAAAAGGAACTCAGTACACCAAGTGATACCTTAAACTTAGAGTCAATAACTGCTAGTGCTTGCTGGGACATATAGTGCTGCAATAGTCATTTAGTTTTTTTCTATTTATTTATTTCTATTACTAATAGTCTGGTACTCAAAGTCCAGGGGTGCAGGAGAGAGTCCCAGTCCTATTCAGCATTGGGAGGGTGATCTCTATGAGGGGTGTCTGCTCATTTGTTATTTTTGAGACATCCCTTAGAAGTTCTAGGGCTGATCAGTCTTCGGCTGTTTCTCACTTTGTCAGGAAGACCCCATGCTGTAGCTTTCCCTGATATAGAGGGACCGGTCTAACCTGTCCTAGGCTGGAGAAGGTCCCTTTATGTGCAAGACACTTCTCCGCAGGGCACCAAATGACTAAATGTGCACCCTACACTACATTTCTAACAAGGGTATAGCAGGGAGACATGGCGCCTGGAACAAGCACATACTACGGTGTCCCAGCTTCCTCCAGCGCATGGCCAGTGTGCCAACATGCGAAGGAGGCATAGCCATCATAAAGCGGGAAAGTTGAATTTGTGTGTCTCTGGATGAACAGCCATCGTAGCTCTAACAGTGTGAGACAACTCAGGAAATTCATTTGCCTTGAATCTGTATGCCTAAATTCCCTTCGCACATGCCCTCACTTCTGCCGCTTTGTGGGTATATGGGCATGCAATAGGAAGCATCCCCAATGGCTGCATATTCCCATGCATGCAGTCTCAAAAGCTTTGCAGTAATCTGCCTGAGGAAGCTCAGTAACGATCTCCCCTAAATAGTGCAGATAGACATCTTATGCTACTATTTGATCTATTTAAATAATAACAGCTCCCTATTCAATATACAAGTACTGTATGTTTATTAATTTTGAAATATAAAACTCTGTAAATATTAGAACTAACCGATGAAAACCTGACCTATATTTTAAAGAACAGCATGTATTTATAAAATTAGTTTTATTTGTATTTGCGTTAGACCATAACAAGGGCAATTTGCACAATTTAGGAACTAATGCTGTCATGGGATGTTAAAGGTTGCAGCTTAACATTGTGTATATCGTGTTTGTTCATGAAATGTGTTTATGTTGGACAAGTATCCAACTGCAATGGGAGGGGAAAATACGGTTTAAAGGCTTACACCAGCCCTGGCGCTCCACCGAACATACTCTACATGCTGCTATGCTGATTACTGTCACCCCAAATTTAATAACAAATTACATATATGAATCATATATTTAATAAAATAAATCCAATAGGTCCCAAAAACATAATACTTAAGCAAAACAATTTGTTAGCATAGGTTCTAAATCATAGAAAAACGCATAATGGATTACTTCCAAATTAAAAAAGACCATGTTGAAAATTTTCAGTCCAGTTTGAAACCTTCTTTCCCTTCTCAGGGGGTTTTGAAAGGCCACAATCCAGCCTTCAGATGGTGTATGGTTTTAGATTGATTTTACAACTGACACTCTGAGGATGAGAACAGATCCACCACCAACCAGATGGATAATAACCTGAGGATGAGAACCGATCCACCACCAATCAGATGGTGTTACAGCTCTTGCTGAGGAAGGTCTGTGATGAAGTCTACGGTAGTGTGCAGTCAGGGTCTATCGGAAAGAAATAAGGGATGTTGGGGAACGTAAGGGTCATGTTGGTGAGTCTTGTGTTGTGCACAAGATTGTGATGGATCAGGTTGCCTCAAGACCACAGCAGAAATGAAATCTTGCTTAGACGTTGGCATTTTTCTTTGTGAGAGTCATGATAGGAGCCAAAATGATGCAATACTCTTGGATAAACTGGCGATAGTAATTGCTAGATTGCATTTAGACCATAATCTAAATTGATAATAGTTTGAATCTTCATGAAGTCCATCTATAATCCTGAATCAGAAACTTTGTACCCTAAAAAGGGCATACTCCCTTGCTCAAACCTACATTTCTGCAACAATAATGGAGATAGACTTAATGAATCTCTGATAATGGTTTGCAAAGCCTAGAAACCACTGATGTATAGCCTGAACTTTGCAGACATCCAACCCGCAAAGTAAGAGAGGTGGTTTTAAGTCTTATGGGTTTCATCCAAACCCGAAATGCACTCTGGGGTTTCCAGAGATAGAGTGGATATCTTAAGTCTCTGTGTATTCCTTTGTCAATGAAATTTCCTGCTCCACTATCCATCACAGCAGTGGTAAAAAAAATGAACATTGACAAAGGATATTTCCACAGCGATCTGTAGGGAAGTAGGAGCCAAACAGTTGAATGGGCCGAAGGAAAGCTCCCCATTTTTGCCTAGGCACTGAAATTTCCAGGCTTCTCTGGGCATTCTCATACTGAATGTCCATTGCCGCCACAATAAAGACTTAACCCTTGGGACCATCTCCTGATTCTTTCTTCTGCAGAGATATGGTAGGTACCCACTTGCATGGGCTCAGGATTGTCCCTATTAGAGTATGGAGATAGAGAACAAGTGACAACAGAAGATGACTCTTTCTCCTGGCAGCATTCCTTGAGTTTTCTGTCTATTCTGATAGACAAAATCATATGAGATTCCAACATATCTGAAACAGAAAAACTGAACTAAAGAATCTTTAATATGGTTGGACAGTCCCACTATAATTTGGCTGCGGAGTGCTGGGTCGTCACAACCAGAGAACAAGGGACCACCAATGGAACTCCGTGAAGTATTCCTTTCCCTATTTACGTCCTTGTCTAAGGGCACGAAGATTGGATTCTGTGGTAGCTACCCTATTGGGGTCATTATACAGGAGCCCCAGGGCACTGGAAAAGGGATCAACAGATAATAATGAAGGACTGTTAGCGGCAAGACTGAAGGCCAAGGTCTGTGGGCCCTTTTTTATTAGGGATATTTAATAACTACACATTTCTCCTCTGAAACTGTGGCGTTTGGCTAGAGTTAAAATAAAGCTTGCAGCTGTCTCTGAAATTTCAAAATGATTGCCGGTCAACAGAAAATCTGTCAGTTAAATTCAACTTTTCCTTCTTCTCAGTGCGAGCTGCTTCCTCTTGCGAGGACACACATGTAGATAAGTCCTTTACCACCAGTGATAAGGCTTGAAGCTTACTGGCTAAAATCTGGGCAGGAGATTGTTAATGAACCACAAAGCATCGGGTCCAAAATGTATTTTGTGCTGGTGATAATGTTAAGGTCAATGTATATGTGATCCTCAACTACTAGAACTGCTTCTCAAGATGTTCACCTATAGCAGCCCCCATTCTGATTTACTTGATTTGTTACACAGTACTCAGTTGCCCCCAGGACTTAAACTCAGGTAGCAGTACCTAGTTGTTGATTAACAATTGCCAGATGGACAAAACACGATAGGAGGAAATGAGCAACCAGATGGTGTAGTATTGCAAACTGAGAATCAGACAGAAATGGATTAATGCAAACAACTGGCAGGCCAATGTCAGTAGTAGAGAAGACAGTAGTTCATTTAAACAAACAAAAAGCCAAATGTCAGGAGTGAAGAAGTCAGTAGTATCAGTTAAACAAGCCAGGGGTCAGGGCAGGTATATATATATATATATATATATATATATATATATATATATATATATACATATATACACACACACACATTATATATATATATATATATATATATATATATATATATATATATATATATATATATATATACACATATATATACATATATGTATATGCAGACCTGTATAAGAAGCCAAGATTTTAGGAGTAGAGAAGACAGGGGAATCCTTTAAAGGATCTGGGTCAAACCAAACTCAGAGCAGGTCTAGATTCTGCCTCACAGCACTGGGGTCATGAGTTTGATTCCCAACCATGGCCTTATCTGTGTAGAAATTCTATGTTCTCCCCGCGTTTGCGTGGGTTTTCTCCGGGTGTTCCGATTTCCTCCCACACTCCAAAAACATACTGATAGGTTAACTGGCTGGTATTAAATTGCCCTTAGTCTCTCTCAGTCTGTGAGTGTGTATGTTAGGGGATTTAGATTGTAAGCTCCAATGGGGCAGGGAATGATGTGAGTTTTCAGTGCAGCGCTGCGGAATTAGTGGCGCTATATAAATAAATAGATGATGATGATACACATGGTCAAGCAAGAACATTCGCCAGCATTGGCAGAGTGATTAGCTGCATGAGTGTAATAGTAAATGTACAGTTGACGTTGCTGGACTGAGAGCTGAAGAGGCCAGTTGCTATTAACCTAGCAACCAGCTAAATCACTGAGGCGCCGGCTACATGAGCTGACAGGACACTAGTGTGGTTGTTAGGCAACAGTCTGAAGTGCAGCAGTGAACTTACGGATCCTAGCATAACTATTGCCACATGCCAATGATAATGCTGGCAACTGATTGGATATGCGATGAAGACTACCGCATAACAAACGTATGAGGACACATACTGTAAGCAGGTGTCAGAAGGTAATGCCAGCCACACAATCTGACAGGTAGCGATGATTAAAGGTTCCTGGGCAAAATAGAGCACAATCCATGCTTACTTGACAGAGAAAGGACATAAGTATTAATCTGATTTGCAGAGATTATCACATAGCACATAGCACGTCAAAATGTAACCCACTGTTGCCTGAAAAGATGCGGAGCACTGGTTCTAAGCAACTGATCCGACTAGAGTGATCACCATGTTTCTTAACTCAGATAACCACTTACCACACTGGCTTTCTTTCCTCTACTGAGTCCAATTCAAACTCCTTACTCCAATAGATATACATTTTATATATGTATATGGGTTTCTGTTTGATTTCATAATTTTGTATCTTGTTTTTAATAATAATTTTCTTGAGCTCAAGTACTAGGCATATTATTGTATATATAAGTTTGCTTGTTTTTAGATAATATTTATTGTTATAACGGGTCTCTTTTTTAAGAGTAATCCTGTCAGATAAAAGAGCTGTTAAACCTTATATATTGCTGCTTTTGCACTTTTTGCAAGCCCCTTAACGCTGCTGTACCCGACTACTGTTTTGCCGATTTTGTAGTGCACTGTTTTTGCCTTTATAGTAATGTCCTGTTCTTCTTGCCTTGTGCTTTTTTATTGTATCCTCTATATACAGCATTATAAGCCTTATATAATGCCTCCAAATAATCAATATTTTTCCATATAGTCTTATGTGTCACCAAATAACAAGTATACTCAATATTGCCTATATAGCCAATATGGTAAAATAGCCTCTAGAGAGTCAAGATGCCCACTATATTAAATATGCCCATATAGTTTTACATACTCCCACATGGAATATGGAGGCTTATCAGACTATTTGGGGTTGGTTGTGTACAGATGGCACTCTTGGGAGCAGCAATGATAATGTCATTGCTCCTCCTTGGCTTTCTGCTACACTGCTCTTGCAAATTTTAGCCATGGGGGCAATATTCGACTCAGCAGCCTAATTAGGAATATTTTAAAGGAAAAAATGCAGGTGGCCCAGTGACCCAGCCCATGCTAGCCCACTATGGGACTCAATTTACTCAGACAACATTATAGCACTTAAAGTTGACCTGCTATCTACACGTAGAAACACAAAATAGCACCCACCAACAGTTAATTTGCAATATGCTTAAGAAAAAAAGTCATGAAGTACAAAAGAGAGTAGAATGGTCATATTTTTGTAAATGATTTTCTTAATAATTGTATATCTGTTTATAGCTCCATACTGGGTTAGGCGTTTACATATGTTGTACTATTAAATTATTCTGCACATGAGATACACTTAAATTCTGCTCTCTATTGCCATCTTGTGGTCCAGTTAGTCATTATGTCTATGAACACATACTAATATCTTGATATATCTCTCAGGATATCAAAAAAAAACAAAAAAAAAAAAACGTGCAACCTACATGAAAATAATTTTAAATAGAATATAGAAAGTTGGCTACGACACTTGGTTCTTAGAGAAAGTAAATCTCCATTATTCTTGGGAAATATGTCACCATTGCAGACCTATGTTTACATCATTAGAGCATAAACCCTTAATTTCCTAAGCACTATCTAGCAGGCTCGTGTGTTTTACACAGCACATTCCAAAGGTTCTTGTCCTTACTGTCTAGCTGTCACTGAGCAGATTATAATGGCACTGTTCCCTCTTTAGATAAGCATAAAACATGTACTGTTAGGGCTTGCTGAGGACTGCATTTGAGAAGCCCTGCCTTAGATTAATTTTATTTTTTCTGAGTAAAATACAAAAGTAAAGCGTGACATTTCAGCCTCTGACACCTCTAGGCACCAGCCTACTGTTTCTAATGACAAAAATGGCTTAGCTATTAATGATGATGGCATAGATGGCTTCTGTAACCTGGGTTGGATCAATTCTGGTACAATCTATTTATCATAGAACCAGTGGCGGAACTAGCATTGGTGCTGCAGGTGCCGTGTACCAGGGCCCATGGAGATAATGGGGCCCGCTGAATGGCAGATGCAATTGGCCAGGGGCCCCGGTTACCTCCTCCCCACCTCTCAGCACCAGGGCCAGGTCACAACCAGTAGGGTCAGAGGAGTATCCGTACAGTCTGCTCACATTGGTACTACCTCCTAGAAGGCGTGGAGTCTAACGGAGTAGGAGGTTTTCGACAAAGGCTCCCGCAAGGGCACTTGGTCTTCGCAGCTCCCTGACCACAGGTTGCGATTCTCCTAGGAGGTGATGAGCGAAACTGCAAAGAGAACCAGGACTATCACTGAAGATGCTTCGGATGAGGAGTACCAGGATGGCTGAGAGATTAGGAGACAGTAGAGCAGTGTGCGGATTAACACAGGAGGCTGATAGCGATGGTAGCAATAACCGGCAGAGCATTTACCACAAGGATAGTGGAGTAGACACAGAGGCTGTGATGATCTGCGGATAGATATGCTGGAGATTCAGAGAACAGGTAGCGATAATCTGCAGAGCATTACCACAGGGTAGTGGAGTAGTCACAGAGGCTGTGATTATCTGCGGATAGATGTGCTGAAGACTTCAGACAACAACTAGCAATAATTTGCAGAGCGTTACCACAGGGTAGTGGAGTAGTCACAAATGCTGTGATAATCTGGGGATTGATGTGTTGGAGACTCAAAGAACATGTAGCAATAATCTGCAGAGCATTACCACAGGATAGTGGAGCAGATGCGAAGGCGGTGTTGATCTGCAGATAGATGTGCTGAAGACTTCAGAGAACAGGCAGCAATAATCTGCAGAGCGCTACCACAGGGTAGTGGAGTAGTCACAAAGGCTGTGATGATCTACGGATAGATGTGCTGAAGACTTCAGAGAACAGGCAGCAAACAGGACCTAGGGAACAGGACATCCGAACAGGAGAGTAGACCTGAAGATCTGTCAATTTGGTAGAGATGCAGGTGCTTTAAATAGACAGTGTTGAGCAGACCAGGGGGTAAATGTATGAACCTCCGGATTCTTCATCTCCGGCGAGTTCAGTGTCTTCAGCGCTTAAATTTAAAGCGGCGATGCCTTGTAAAGGGAAACTTCCATGCTGGGACAACCGCTGTAACAAGCAAACTCACCTGTTATCAGAATCGCTATTCACTGATCAGCCGGTTCAACTCCACTACTACTTCCACGCTGGGACTGCCGCTGTAACAAGCAAACTCACCTGTGGCTAGAATCGCTATTCATAGATCAGCTAGCTCAATTCCACTACTGCTTCCACGCTGGGACTGTCGCTGTAACAAACAAACTCACCTGCTGCCAGAATCGCTATCTATGGATCAGCCAGCTCAACTTCATCGCTGCTTCTACGCTGGGACTGCCGTTGTACAAGTAACTCACTTGTTATTGGAATCACCACTTACAGATCAGCTAAGTTCTCCTTCCTTATTATGTGCATATTCAACTGTCACTGTAACCAGTAACTGTAGTTACAATTATCATGTATGGATCAGCTAAAGTTCTATTCTACATTTGCCCTGCTTGAACGTCAGCTGTATCAGTGATTTCTCTGCTATTATCCTGAGTTACCAACTGCAAGCCAGCTAGTTTTATCTATCATCTTTATTGACTATTTGAGCTGCTGCTGTATCATGATTCTCCTGCTGTTACCCCGAGTTACTAAATTGCAAGCCAGCTAGTTCTATCATCTCCATTGACTATTTGAACTGTTGCTGTATCATTGATGCTCCTGTTGTTACCCTGAATTACCAAATATAAACCAGTTATTTTTAAACCATTCTCATTGATTGTTTGAACTGTTGCTATACCAGTGATTCTAATAACATTACCTTAAGTTATCAAAACCTGTGTTTCAAGCTTCACTACTTCTCTGTCTCTCATTTGGGAGGTCTCGACCTGTGGGATAAGGGCAGCAAAGCCCATGCCTCCTTGCGAGGGTCACTGGTGAAAACCCCCTATCCGTTAGACTCCGCGCTCCTGAATGAGTACCACTCATTGACAGAGAACAGGGATCCACTAAATATTCTGTAGATTCGTGACAAACGGGCTATGAGGTAGCAATGCTAAGCACTGTGCCACTGTGGACAACCTCTTACTCTACTAAGTACCATCCTTCCAGAATCCCTTCATCGTCATTATCAACATTTATTTATATAGCACCAGCAAATTCCGTAGCGCTTAATCCTTTACATCATTACATTGCAATAGCCACTTAGTATCAATGGGCATGAGCTGAGACTTTTCATTAGAGAACTACTCCTGTCCTAGACTTTCATGCTTCTAGGAGAAGTGATTAGTACCTAGTTAGACACTGTTCCTGTCTAATTAGGTGCCACATTCAATAAGTACTCCCCATCTTTTCCCCACTTCTTCCCATCGCCTATTCTCTGACAACGACTGCTGTCTCACCACCACACTGATTACCTATTCCCACTCCCACCTCTAGGACTTTAACGGGGCTGCTCCCCACCTTTAGAATGATCTCCCATGCCATATCAAATTAGTCTTTATTCTCCAAGGATTCAAGCATGCCTTTGTAACACAATGCAGAGTTTGAAGTAACAGATGGACACATTAAAATAGTTAAAGATTTATTACACAGAAAAAAAGCAGAAGTAACTTAGCTTCGGAATAGTCACATGGACTGGACAGCTTTCTTGATTCTGCTTTCAGAAGAGGCTAATGAGTTGTTTACAATGTTCCCCTTTTATAGTTAGAACCAAATTCATAGCTACTACATATGGTTATATTAAGAAAGCAAACCTAATCATTTCTCTAAAACATCATGCCAGACAGTTCCTGTACCATTATGTGACTTCCTGATCTAAAGCACAGACACATTGTCTAATCAAAAGTCACATACACGTTATATATTCTGCATAACTCACATTCATTTTTAACCATCTTCTTACACTTCACTAGCCAAGTAGCCCCACTGTTCGTAAGGTAAAACCTTAAGGGTATTATTCAGACATGAATACAAGTAATCGACAGTTTGACACAAATGTATAACACAAAAATACGGTATTCAAAATTCCTGTAAACCAACCTTCCCATCCTATAAACCAGTCAAAGGTAATACATCCACTTGCTGTTCTATCATTATCATCATCATCAACAACATTTATTTATTTAGCGCCAGCAAATTCAGTAGCGCTTTACAATTGGGGGACAAACAGTAATAAACAATACTGGGTAAAACAGACAAAGAGGTAAGAGGGTCCTGCTCACAAGTTTACAATCTATAGGTCAATGGGAGTCAGATATATAAGGTTAAATCTACATACTGCATATTGGTCTAGCCAGATTACAAAGTTCTATGGATTTATAATGGTCAGTAACACTAAAGCAAAATACCTTGTTGAAATATTGACATCTAGAACCTGCCTTTAAGAGCAAATTATCAATGGCCACTCAATTTTGTAACATCCATTCTCTGGCATCTCTTAACTCAATAAAGTTATAGCTGTGCTTGTGGCATTGTTGATTTTTGCCAGACCCCAAGCAGTGCTATTTATCACTCTGGTATTACACACATGGCCGCCGCCAGGGAGGTATAGGGGATACTGGCGTATGGGACCCGGGCTTACCAGGGGGCCCCTGGCCCAGACTTAACAGGGGACCCACTGTCCTCCTCCCTGGCATCCCCACTGCTGCAGTGAGCCTGGCTGTCACTGACAGCCAAGCAACTGTCAAATGCAATCGCAGGGGAATGATCGCTTCGCCCCTACAATCATGTGATCCGCCCCCTCTCCCTGTCAGCTGATTGTGTGACCTGACGTCGCACTGATGTTCCTGCTGCCACTGTAGGAAGAAGGAGCAGAGAGGCTGCAGGAATCAACATCTAGGTAAGTACTTTTATTTAAAAAAAGATGGAGTTACTTTAAGGGAAAAGGCGCATAAGGGAGGGATAAAACAGCAAGGATTTATACAGAGAGAGAACTGGATTAAGGGCTGAACCCACAAATGGAGATGTATTGTTCACTTAACATCAATGCAAACCCAGGACAGACTGAGGCACCACTTCCATCCGTTAGTGAGGTTATTTCTGGGTTCCTGTATGTGCACCACCGAAAAAAATCATCCGTATCCCTGCCTTATATATGTGTCATTATTAGTCAGAGGTATAGTTATCCTGAGTGTTGGGTGTGAGAGTAATTTATAAGTGATTCATACTGTATCCTGAATTTAACACAAGAGAAAGGTACATTACTGTGATCAGCCGCCTATACCAGTTAGGAACTGCATGATAACATCTGAATTTAGTAAATCTTATGTTATTACAGTTATGGCCAAAAGTTTTGAGAATGAAACAAAAATTATTTTTCACAAAGTCTGCTGCCTCAGATTTTATATTGGCAATTTGCATGCACTCCAGAATGTCATGAAGAGTGATCAGATCAATTGCAATTAATTTAAAACTCTCTTTTTGCCATGACAATGAACTTTATCCCACAAACAACAATTCCACTGCATTTCAGCCCTGCCACAAATGGACTAGCTGACATCAGGTTAGTGATTCTCTTTTTAACATGGTGAGAGTGTTGACGAAGACAAGGTTGGAGATCACTTTGTCATGCTGGTTGAGTTAGAATAACAGACAGGAAGCTTTAAAAGGAGAGTGGTGCCTGAAATTATTGTTCTTCCTCTGTTAACCATGGCTATCTGCAAGGAAATGTACAGTCATCATTGCATTGCAGAAAAAGGGATTCACAGGCAAGGATATTCCTGCTAGTAAGATTGTACATAAATCAACCATTTATCGGATCATCAAGAACTTCAAGAAGAAAGGTTCAATAGTTGGGAAGCAGGCTTCAGTGTGTCCAAGAACGTCCAGAAAGCGCCAGGACCGGCTCCTAAAGTCAATTCAGCAGCGGGAGCGGGGCACCATCAGTGCAGAGCTTGTTTAGAAATGGCAGCAGGCAGGTGTGAGTGCAACTGCACGCACAGTGAGGTGAAGACTTTTGGAGGATGGTCTGGTGTCAAGAAGGCCAGCAAAGCAGCCATTTCTCTCCAGCAAAAATATCAGGGACAGATTGATATTCTGCAAAAGGTACAGGGATTGGACTGCTGAGGACTGGAGTAAAGTCATTTTCTCTGATGAATCCCCTTTCACATTGTTTGGGGCAACTTGAAAAACCCTTGCCATCAGCTCTTTGATTCTTGAAACCTGCTCCATAGGTTAGGATCAGATTAAAATGTGTAACAGAGGCCACCTTGCCTGTTGTGGTTTAAGACAGTGAGCTGTCTGAAGGTAGACTAAATTCATGTGGTGAGTGAATGCAATGATAGGATGAGCAACAACTTCTAAGAGGTAACGCCATTCCTTTTGTGCTGTCTTAATCACCAATAATTCCTTATGACCTACTCCAAAGTTCTTCTCGGCTGGTGAAAACATCTTTGAGCAGAACCCACAGGGGTGAAACCCTCCAGAGCAATCTTTTTGGGGCAAGACTGCACAAATCCCTACCGCAGAGGCATCCACTTCAAGGTAGAATTACTAGGTGAGCATTGTTTTCTTGAGCCTAGGCCTACTTTATGTTTGACATTACCATAACACTTTCTCACTTACTGTCCTGTAAATAACTTGATCTGCATTAACAATATATTCAGGTATAATTAGTTGAGGTCTGGTCTTTGAATTATTTAGTTATTTATCTGTTGTGTAATGTTATGGATCATTGCTGTCTGTGTATTTTATACAACTGTAAATTTCAAGTATCGCACTGCGGCCCTTTTGTGGCACCTTATAAATAAAAACGTAATTATTATTATTATCGTAGATTTGTAAGATGCCACAGTGCTCCGCAGCGCGTACAGTAGGAAAAACAGGACATACATAAAACAAGGACATACAAGGCAGACAAAATAAATGCAGAAATGAAAACAAATGGTATTGAGGACCCTGCTCATTAGAGAGCTTACATTCTAAATGGAAGAGGGCACAGCTGAAAGAAAGAGGAGTGAGTGTCATTTAGAGTGGAGATTGCGAGCTGTGAGGGTGCATTAGTGTGAATAGTATCATCACGGAAAAGGTAAGCATTAAAAAAGAGATTTTTTTAGAGGATGTCTAAAGATTTGAAGGCTGTGGGAAAGCCTGATTGGGAGTGGTAGGGAATTCCATAAGTGGGGAGCAGCACAGGAGATGTCTTGTAGGCTCGAGAGAGAGGTGGTTACCAGTGATGATATAAGGCACAGGTCAAATGTAGATCTAAGTGAATGGGAGGGAGAGTATTTTTATATGAGACTTGAGATGTATAAAGGGGTGGTGTTGTTGAGGGCTTTGTAGGTAAGAGTGAGAAATTTTAATTTTAATTCTGGAGGACACAGGGTGCCAGTGTAGGGATTTGCAAAATGGTGCAGTAGATGTGGAGCGGTGAGAGAGGAAGATCAGTCTTGCAGCAGCATTTGGGATGGATTGAAGCGTGAATATATGAGTGTCGGGAATAGAAATGCCAGAGAGTAGGAGGTTGCAGAAGTCAAGACAGGAGATGATGAGAGAATGGATGAGTTTTGATAGAATGTTGAGTAAGAAAAGGGCATATTATTGCTATGTTTTTAAGGTGCAAATGATAAGACTGGGACAGAGTCTGGATGTGAGGAATAAAGCAGAGGGCGGAGTTAAGTGCAACAACCAGGCAGCGGGCTTGGGAGACTAAGGAAATTGTGGTGTTATTGAGAGAGGTTTGAGGGGAGGTGGTGATTCTGGCAGGAGGGAATATAAAAGCTCTGCTTTGCATATGATAAGCTTTAGGTAGCATTGGGACATCCATGTGGAGATAGCTGAAAGACAGTTGGTTACATGAGATAGTACAGAAGGGAAGAGGTCAGGGGAAAAGATATAGATTTGGGTGTCATCAGCATAGAGGTGTTACTGGAGGTGAGCAAATTAGTGCTCCAAGAGAAGAGGTGTACAATGAAACAAATAAAGGGCCAAGAACAAAACTTTGTGATACCCCAACAGATAGTGGTAGTGGAGGGAAGCATGTGCTAGAGGTAAAAACACTAAAAGGAGTGGTTCGAGGAGTGAACCAGGAAACAACTGTGTCACAAAGGCCAATAGAGTGACAGGTTGTAATGTGAGATGATGAAATGAGTATAGTGACTTCGTCTTCAGTTACTGGAGAGAATGAATTTAGGATGGAATGTGGAGTGTAGATGAAGGTGGGTAGAGTGGGTGGAGTGAGTGTAATTTGGCATGAGGAAACATCTTGTTGAATGGTATTGATTTTTGGATTATAATTTAAGAATTATAATCCTATGCAGGTTGAGTCTCCAACCTAATCTCTGGTGGGAGGCTCTGATGCTGAACAATGCTTGCTCTACTGTTTCTTCTCATCTCTGCTTTGGAGGTTACCGTGAAGTAGCAGTAGGACTCAAAGGGGAGGAAAATCCTTCAATGTATTATATGGGCAGTGGCGAGGGAGTCAGTGAAGTTGCTCATTCACTACCGCTCAGCTCAACTTCTATGTGGCTGATATGCTGTTAAATTTGGCCATACATGTGTGACTAAACAAGAACTAGCCCTTCAGGGCTTAGGCCAAAAAGACTCGATTAATCAGTGCACCATGAACATGGTAAAATGATGACCACATATAAGTTTTGCTGCAGCCATTGTCTAACTGGATTTACCATCTGTCCTGACCGATATCTGGTCTTATTGGGTCCACATATGCTGTAGTTTTTGTGGCCAATGGGGTCTAAAATAACCTTGGCCATCAAGTTTGCAGCACATATGGGTACCTAAAAAATGGTTTTGTCTCAAAGTGAACAGCCTCTTTAAATAATTTTATAAAATAGAAGAGCTCTGAAAGAACACTATACAGAGGTTTAATCAAAACTGTGGCATCCCATGCAGTTGCAATGGGGCCCGATGGTAAGGGGGCGGCGATGAACGTTCATATGCTCTGATGAGGACCTCCTCTCTGCTATCCACCAAAGTGAAAACCAAATTATGAGCTCCGCTGTGCATGCACCACATGCTCAGAAGAGAAAGCTCTATTAGCCTTCAGAGCGGTGAGTAGATATGTGTTGCTGGGCCTTGTCGCCCTTGCAAATATTTTGCTATGGGTTCCAGCAACTGCCAATTCATTTTAATTAATTTTTCTTGTTATAACTAATCTGGGAATGTTTATTTTTACCTTATGCTCTTAGATCTTGGTGGATTTAGTGATTGAATGTATGTTTTTTATTTCCATGGGCAACTGTATTATAAAGCATCTGTGAAATTCAGTGCAGTCTTCTTTTCTGTCTAACAATTGAATTTTCAAGCTTCCTACAGCATTAAAATGGCTTCTAAAGAATTAGCTATATATCCTATTCCAAGAACTGTGAACCAATACCTTTCTCTACATGACTGAATACACATTTCATTTATCATCAAGAACAATTACCTACATGTTTTATTTATATTAGGATTGTCTGGCTTTATTTAAAGTAAAAGAGCACTTTAGGATTTAAGCTTGAAACGATGTTGGCTGAAGCAACTAATAGCAGCTGAAAAACCAAACCTTGCTAATTCTAAGTTAAATATTTAAGTAATGGCTGCCAAAGTGGAACTTACTTTGAATGACTCTTTCGGTACTGAGAAAAATTAGCAAACTCAAAGAAAGGTAGCCTGCATGCTATATATTACAATGAGAGGGTTCCCCCTGGAGCCCGTGAAGAGGATGAATAAATGAAGAAAGAACTTACCTATCCATGGATCCGGCACTGTTAAGTTCTGCTTTTTTTCCTTGGCGATAGTGAATCTGCAGCGATTTTCTGCCAGCCAATCAGTGGCCGGAATTGTGAGCCAATCAGGGCTCACCACTGGCCATTTGAATTTTTGGCTCTGCGACGAGCCAATCATAGTTCGCCGTGTCACCACTGAAACTGCACCGCAAGGGACAGCTATATATTATATAGTCAGTTTGAAAAATACTCGTCATGACGACCGGGACGTCACTTCCGGCTTGACCCGGCCGTTGCCAGGACAACGGTCGTGATGCGTTCTCTGTGTAGCGCCGTGTCCCGACATCCACGACGGCCGGGCGCCTGCGCAAATTAGGAATTAGCCGGGTGGCTAATTACTCTCCTGTGCCCCACTCCTTTCCATTGGCCAATACCAGTATTTAAGGCAGGAAGGGGCAATCCTCCCTGCCAGTTATAGACCCTGCTTCCTAGCATACTTTTCCTGCTGTGTTGCTGTTCCTGATATTCCCCCTCTTCTGTTGCCGACCTTTGCCTGGATTCTGATGCTGATTGATTGCCTGTGACCTTGAACCCCTGCTTGAATTACGACGCTGCTGATTTGCCTGTGACCCTAACCCCTTTGCTTGGATTTAGACACTGCTGTATTGCCTGTGACCTTTAGACCCCTGGCCTGGATCTAGACCCTTCTGTATTGCCTACCACCCTCAAACCTTTGCCGGGATCTTCACTCCACCTCTGTGTAACACCTGCCCTACGTTCTCAGGTATCAGAGAACAACACCTGGGGGCATCTGAGTACCTGTGAGCGCATCTAGCTCTACGGGAAAGGCGGCTACTATAGGCGAAGACCTCTGAAGCGGTTCTAGGAGTTGATGCCTGGGGCGTGAGCCTTAACACCTGGCAAGTGTACAATAAAAAAACCTTTGAATTTTAGGCTATTTTCACCTTTCCAATATACACAACAATTTACAGAATACACCAGGTCGCCTGATTTCTAAAAGAATCTCTGACATGTATCTTTCTCAATATGGAAAATTCCTCCAAATCCTTCTCACATCCCAAAGAAGCTATCTCAATGACCCACAAACTTAAAATTCTTCAGGAAACACAGTTGGAAAACTGTTACATATTGGGGATGTGGGTTGTTTAATCCTTGTGCAACTGTATTTATCACACAGCTGAATACTGACAAGCGCTATATTTTTTTAATAGCATATTCCACATTCGGAAACACCTCAGATTGACTTTATTATGGCCTGTATCAATTAATACTTACACATAGCAATTTTTGGTTTGGGGATAAATGCATCAACCAAATATGGGGTATTGTAATGGACACATAATTTGCAGTTCTAGTTAAGCCAATTTGTTTATGGCAAACAGGTAGGTGGATCACATTTGTAACCGGGATCTCTTCTTAGATGGGCTGGTATTTTGACATTAAAGTAGTAGTAGTTTTAGATGGATTTATAAATGCATATTTGTAATGAGACCATCAAAACTCACACTATCATCAAACCAGTTGGTTGCAATACAGGCACCCACATAAAACCAGTGGATTGCAATACTACCCCCCTAAAACCAATATTGAAATTTAAATAACTCACTCCACACTCTCTTCCATCCTCTCCACTCTGACAATAACCAGTGCCCCATCTCCCTCACGCCTACCTTCAAGTCTTCTCCTGTCCCACTCCCCACATATGGAATTAACTTCCATGTCCAAGCAGACTTTCCACCTACCTCCAAAATTTTAAACACTACTATCCATGTAACTTAACTATATACATGTGACTTTTATACAGTATTCCACATCCACATTTCCTAGAGAATGTTCCACTATAATAGACAAAACGTTTTGGTTTGTTTTACTTGTTTGACACTGTCAGGCCTCCGTCCACTGGAAATACCTCTTGCATTCCACAGACTGCATACAGACCACATTTTCACTCAGGGTTGTTCTACCATTTGGGATAGCAAGGGGGTATTTAGTGCTGTGCATGTGTAGTTTTATATGAACTTGGTTTAACCAATATATGTTATCTCATTTGCTTATATAAATTATTTTTTTTATTTTAATGTATGCACAAATAATTTTATCAATTTCCTGATTAATAAATCACCAATATGTCTGTCAAAATACTTGTACTTTAAGTTTAATTTATTGTATTAATACTTATTACGGATCATAAGATCACAACATACATCTATGTACCCGTCAGATTTGCATATTTATCTGTGGGATTTTCTGCATTTGACTTCAATACTTTTCATGTTTCACTGGCGGAATTTGGCCTTAAGTGTTACCAGTCACACCAATAACACACAGCAAAATGAATTGACCATTGTTGTCTCAGCTCTTTTCAAAAACTCTCTTAACTAACGGTGGTCTGGGCCTCCCCTTGTTTGACAAATATTACCAAGCTACACAATTGACTCATCTCATTTCTTGGCTCTCACCACTGAGACTCAAGAAGTGGGTGGATATTGAAGAATTGTTGTCTCCAGATATAGGAGTTCGCTTCTTATCTTGGATCCCTAGGAGTGTCAGACCAGCCTCAGCCTTTGTTACGCCCTCCATCCATTTTACGCTGGAGGTATGGGACAAATTGAACAAAAAATACACACTGGCCTCATACCCCTCGCCTCTCACCCAGCTGTGGAGACACCCTCGTTTCCCACAGGGGTGCATCAATGCTTTTGCTTACCCTTGGAGGCAAGCAGAGTTAGACCGATTCTTTCATTTGATGGCTGAGCATGCTCCACGCTCTTTCACAGACCTGAGCGAGAGACACGCACTTCCAAGCAACCTCTACTTTCATTATGTGCAAATTAAAAGCTTTATTCAAGCCCAGACTCATTCATCTAGGTTGCGGTTGCCAACACCCTTCGAGAGGCACTGTATTTATAGTCCGGGTCGCCGAGGCTATATATCGATCCTGTATAGGTCTCTCGTGACCTCCTCATCTCCTCCTAAGGAACCGTTTGAGCAGGCTTGGGAACAGGATCTTGGGGTGGCCCTAGACGAGGAGAGATGGTCGCTCATTCGTGAAAGAATTTCGAGGTCATCTAATACAGCTATCCGTGAAAACTCATACAAGGTCTACACCAGATGGTATATGGTCCCTGAGAAACTCCATTCTATCTTTCCTCAAACTTCAGATCTTTGTTGGCGTGGGCTCTTTCCTTCATATCTGGTGGGATTGCCCTCTGGTGGCCAAATTTTGGGACGAGGTAATTTCATTAGTCCGCAGGTTACCTCAATCAATGTGCCTAAGACCCCACTCTCTGTGCTCCTTTACCAACCTATCAAGGGCATTACCAAAACATCAAATAAGCTGATCCGACACGTCTATAACGCAGCTAAGTTACAAATAGCTAGTGAATGGAAGAAGGCCTCACAACCTTCTAGAGAGGGTGTTATGAAAAGAACTTGGCACACGGCTTCCATGGAATATGTGACTAGTCTCCTCCATGACACAGTTCCCACGTTCCACAAAGTGTGGGATCCTTGGTATAGCTTTAACAACAGTTCTATGCCAGGTCTCTCATAAGTCTTAGATGCTTTCCCCTCCTCTTCTTTCCTCAATCTCTATAACTTTATTTCTTCTACTCTCTTAGTGATCCCTCTGTTCACCTTTCCCCCTCTGTCCCTTCCCCTTCCCTCCTTTCCCCCCGTACCTCCCAAAAAAAAAAAAAAAATCATGGCAGTTTGTTCTATCCGCTGGATATGTACAATGGTACAGGATGCACCTTAGGAATTGGGAAAAATATTATATCTCATTGTTCATTTTGCAGATCTTTAACTCCCTCACGGAATGTACTTGGATGTGTAAAGTATATTTATATCTTTTCTGTTGTTCTACTGCGCTCTTTATTTTTCTTATCTGAAGTCTTTATATTTTTGTAATCCCGGTACTGGGATACTGTGTATAACCTGTACTGTTGTGCTTTTTACACATCTGCTGTTATACAAAAAAAGTATAAAAAAAAAAACCTCTCAACATTCTACATAATATGAATTTACACATACATTTCAAAATGGCATTCCACTGAATGATGTAGTAAAAGTAGAGCTCAAACATTATATTTCCAGAACTTTGTGCCTATGGGAATAAACCTGTTATTCCATGAAAATCGCTTTGTAATAAATTCTGCTCACCTTTAACTAGAGCAGTGTTTCCCAAACCTGGTCTCAAGGGACCTCTAACAGTGCATGTTTTCCAGGGACCTCTAACAGTGCATGTTTTCCATATCTCCTTGTTGGAGCACAGGTTTATTCATTACTGACAGACACATTTTGAAAGATCCACAGGTTGTACTAATCATTTCACTTGTGACCTGGAAAACCTGCACTGTTAGGGGCCCTGAGGACTGGATTTGGGAAACACTGAACTAGAGAGACACATGAGGGCATTTACTAAGTTAGTGCAAATGTGCATATTCACCAATCAGATGTTTAGTTTCAATACCTCACTCTATACTGATTAAGGCTTGCTGCTGATTGGTTTCCATGGACTACTGCACATTTGCACCATGTTAATAAATTGTAGTAAAATAGGTTACCCCAAGAGAAGAATGGGTGTGGAACTGAAACTGAGTGTAAAACTGGCTACATGCTACTTTATATAAAGATATGGGGCCTGATTCATTAAGGATCTTAACTTGAGAAACTTCTTATTCCAGTCTCCTGGACAAAACCATGTTACAATGCAAGGGGTGTAAATTAGCATTCTGTTTTGCACATAAGTTAAATACTGACTGTTTTTTCATGTAGTACACAAATACTTGATAGCTTATTTGTACACTGAAATTTAAAGTTTATATTTGTGTCTATATATATATATATATATATATATATATAAAACAGAATAATCCTCACAATAGAAGAATCTCAACAATAAGTTGATAACCATGTGAATGAATTAGTAAATATTCTACAGAAATATATTTGTACAGATATGTGTGAGGCAAAACTGATGTAAGGTGCTCATCCCTCCAGAACCATGTCTAGGGCAGAGTACCCGCAGATAGAAAGCAACCTGTCAGACAGACACAGTCTACTGCTGATAGAGAGTAGCCTGTCAGTTACACACAGAATACTGCTGATCAGTGGCAATGATATCTGTAGTACCCACAGACAGAGAGCAGCCTGTGAGTCACACACAGTACATACTGCTGATAGAGCATACTTGCCAACTCTCCCGGAATGTCCGGGAGACTCCCGCATTTTGCGAGAGTCTCCCGGACTCCTGGGCGAGTGTGGCAATCTCCCAAATTCTGTCCACTTCACTAGGAAGTACCCCACTTCCTAGTGAAGTGGGCAGAATTAGATATCAAACGCCGCGATTCCCGTTTGGCCCCTGCTGTCAAATGACGCGTTTGCGTCATGACATCACATGGGGCGGGGCCAAAATGACGCGATTTTGGCCGTCCCGCCCCCCTCACGCCCCCCTCCACTGGCTGGCTCCCGGAAGGGAGCTGAAGAAAGTGGGCAAGTATGTGATAGAGAGCAACCTGTCAGTCAAACACAGTATATACTGCTGATAGAGAGCAGCCTGTCTGTCACACACAGTATATACTGCTGATCAGTTGCAGTGATACCCGTAGTACCCACAGATAGAGAGCAGCCTGCCAGTCACACACAGTATATACTGCTGATCAGTAGCAGTGATACCTCATACTTGCCAACTCTCCCGGAATGTCCGGGAGACTCCCGCATTTTGCGAGAGTCTCCCGGACTCCCGGAAGAGTGTGGAAATCTTTCCCGAATTCTGCCCACTTCAATAGGAAGTGCCCACTTCCTAGTGAAGTGAGCAGAATTAGGTCCCAAACGCCGCAATTCCCGGTGAATCGCGGCGTTTCGCCCCGCCCACGCTGTCAAATGACGCGTTTGCGTCATTACGTCACAGGGGGCGAGGCCAAAATGATGCGATTTTTGGCGCCCCGCCCCCTCACGCCCACCTCCACCAGCAGGCTCCCAGAAGAGAGCTGAAGAAAGTTGGTAAGTATGTGATAGCTGTAGTACCCACAGATAGAGAGCAGCCTGTCAGTCACACACACTATAAACTGCTGATAGAGAGCAGCCTGTCAGTCACACACAGTATATACTGCTTATAGAGAGCAGCCTGTCAGTCACACACAGTATATACTGCTGATAGAGAGAAGCCTGTCAGTCACACACAGTATATACTGCTGATAGAGAGCAGCCTGTCAGTCACACACAGTATATACTGCTTATAGAGAGCAGCCTGTCAGTCACACACAGTATATACTGCTGATAGAGAGAAGCCTGTCAGTCACACACAGTATATACTGCTGATAGAGAGCAGCCTGTCAGTCAAACACAGTATATACTGCTGATAGAGAGCAGCCTGTCAGTCACACACAGTATATACTGCTGATCAGTGCTTGTGAAGTAAAAATGCTCAGGAGTTTCTTCAACTGTCTACTGTCCAGTTCCATGAATTGGCTTCAAGGAACAAACCAATTTGTGAAGGGGGAGCAGTCCTATAGGAAAACGACATGCTCCTCCTCAGTTTTTGTATGTTATTATTTAAAAAGAAACAGACAGGCCATAAACAATCACAGCACAGAGATAATAGTATAACCACATTTGTTTTGACCCTGGCTAATGCCTCAAAACAGTATGGAAATTAAACTAATACGTTAATTTACTCGCTGGTTTTCAGCTTGCGGCTCCCTGAAATCCAACTACAAATTACCAACAATTGAATATGCCCCTTAATAATAAAATGATGTCTCATAATCATTGACTGAACACGCATGTAAAACACTGTCTCCATTAACTTTAGATCCTTCTATAATAAAACTCTAAACTGCAGGTAGATATATATTACAGTTTTCTCTCTATTACCACAAGGACCCTCAGTAACTAGTTATTCCCCAGTGGGGTACTTAGCTGCTAAGGACAGTGTCACACTGAGCACAAGCGGCCACCTGGTCTCTTTACCCCACAGATAATTTGACAGGTATTGTGAACAGGTATAAAATTCTGCGCAAGAATTCTTGTTCTTATCAGACATTATGGGGCATATTCAATTGATGGAGGGATCGCCGAAAATCCAGCGCTCCAAAAATATTACCGTTAATGCGGTAACATCTCGCTGGATTTTAGGGAGCTGCTGAAATCCAGCGAGTAAATTACCGTATTAACGGTTTTCCCGTGCAGGATTACCGTAATAACGGTAATATTTTTGGTGCGCGGGATTTTCGGCGATCCCGCCGTCAATTGAATATGCCCCTATATTTCTTTTTTTTTTTTTTTAAAGAAATGCAGATTAGGCAACTTTCACAGATAAAAATACAGTAAAATAATTACTAGTTGTGACTCTGGCTAATAGCCTCAAAGCAGTAATATAAATATCTGTGGTAATAATAATGTAAAAGTGGAAGATATTGTATAAAAATAGTGTAGATAGAGTCTAGTTATAACCCTATATGCCTTTTGTAAACACGTATATATACATATAAACAAACATATATATATATATATACATATATACATATATATATATATATATATATATATATATATATATATATATATATAAAACTCTGCTGACTTATATCATAAACAACTGGGGTACTTAGTGCAATTGCCAATGGAGTGAAGCCAGCAGCAGATGGAGTCTCCATTATTTCAATCAGGAGTCCTCTGAGGTAAACTCTAGCTGAATTTTCCCGCCTTTGGAGTGTACTAATCAGCAGGGGGGGGGGGTCTCCTTTACACTCCCAGCACTGGTGTTTTCTTTGTTTTTTTGTTTTTTTTTTAATATATATCCCCTATGGGGTACTTAGCTGACACAAGGAGGACTTGTGAGGAGAAGCCAGCAGCAGTAGAACCCTCTGAGGTGCCTCTGAAGTCCAACTGTGATGACAGGAAAAGGTGCGAATATCTTCCGCCTCGGAGCGTACCACTGACAGCCGGAGAGTCTCTCACTCACTCCCGCTGTCTGATGGTTCAAACACCCATAGGAAGCCTCTATCAGCTCAGGATGCCACATTGCATTGTGCTCCTGTATCAATGCCCATTTGGAATCCTTCCTAGGGCTCTATGAGATCCAAGTCCCCCCTCCTCCTCAGCGGGGGACTTGGTATCTCCCACTATGTCCGGTCCTCGGATGGAGTGAGGTACCTGTGGCAGCGTCGGCTGTCACTGCTCTTGATCAATAAACACCACACTGAGCTGTGCGGTCTTTCTTTTATAAATATTCTTATTCTTCTATTTTTTTAAAGGAAAACGGAGCATTGCTCCATTTTGAAACCTGTGAGGAAAAAAATGTTAAATACATCCATCCTCACCTACACGCATACCAATAATCTAATAAAAAATAATAAAATCTAAACCTAAGCAGCAAGTACTGCTAACCGCAGTACTAACCGCACCCCAACTCCTTGGGCACTTAAACAAAACTGAGGTCTGTGGGATTGCAAAGGGGAGGAGTCAGCAGCAAACTTAGTTGTTAACTATTTAAGTGCCAACTCCATGCGCCCTCATACAACCCCATGGTAGCAGTGTCTCCCAGAGTGGATGAAGGAGAAAAAACATATATGAAAAAAGAAAACTAGCACATGGGAAGGTGAGGACCCAAGGTGGATGCGGATGGTCTGTGGTGGGAGAGAAGCTTGGTACCAGGTAAGCCTGCATATTGATCGCTGCGGGGTGCACAGCCTGGGGGACAACAGGACAGCACCAGTGCTGAGAGCTGGTGGCAGGGGCCCCTGATGATCATACCATACCTTTAGATGTATCCACAGTGTTTGGCTTGCCTTGTCCAGGGGGAAGAGCAACTCACGGAAGGAAAGCAAAAATAGGTATGGTTATACAGGAAGGGGAGGGAGACAATGTCACGGGCTAGAGGATGCACTCAGCACACAGAGGTGCTAATCAGTCTATTACAGCAGTGGGAGAAGCGGCAGTATGACATACTGCTGTATACCGGCCCACTTCGAGCACTGGCATAGACACCATGGATCTGGTACCTGAATAGACACCAGGGATGCGGTGCTCTGCCTACCTACCAGAGATTTGTGTTTACGTTGCCACCAGAAACTTGGAGCTCGGCCACCACAGATTTGTGGGTCTGTATTTCTTTCAGCTGCCAGAGATTTGTGGGTCTGCATAGCCAGTAGAAATGTGGGGGTATAGATAACCACCATATAATGTTATTGTATATGGGTCACTATAATATTATACAGTATGTGTTGTAAAGTGATTCCTAAGATGGTATCCTGTGTTATATAGTTGCATCCCCTCTAGATGATATATTAGCCGTTAGCATACGTCATGTAATGTATATGATATACTAGAATGCCCACTGAATTTCTATGGGTCGCTAGAATGCTCTTTGGATTGTTTATCAGTCACTATAAAGCGGTATATATTACACAGAGATCACAAGATTGTTCTTTTTTTGCATATAGGTCACTAGAATAAGCACTCCATATAGGTCAGCTGTATTGTATTGAATTAGAGCTCTTTGGAATATCCATTTTTAGACAAATCATACCCACATGTTTTTGCCCATGGGCACAATGTGGATACAGGCACCACAGGAACTGTGGCTCACTGTATTTGTGCACTGCAATGAAGTCTGGTTGGAGCCAATCAGTTAATTATTTGAAAAATGTTTTTTTCCTTGAATAAAGTATTTTTGATATGTATACAGTTTTTTTAAAATGTTTTACATTTTTTCCATACATTTTATCTATTTTTACATTTTCAAAACATTTGTTACATGTAGTTCGTGTGACGTATATATTTTTTAGTATACTGAGAAGCTTTAAAGTATCAGACTTGCAATTATATAGCATATTTACTTTACATAGAAATGTAAGTCTCCCACATGAATGGACTTCGCTCCCTTGCACTAGAGAAGCCAGCGGTGAAGCAGACAGGCCAGAATATAAGTTGCAAGGTAGGTGGGCCTTCAACCAATTACACTTTATGGCCACCAGTACTTCATGGTGGGCACATACTATTTTATGGGGTTGGGTACGTGAAAACACCAACAAACATACCTAAGTGTGTATTTACGGGATCCAGACATTGTCACTTTAAATTCAGGTTTGTCTAGGTCGCTCTGTTAATTGATGTCTAACTCAATTGCCAGCTAGCAGTGTCTTCGGAATCAGTAGCTGTCAGCATGGCGGTGTTCGGAAACGTCATGTGTCGCGTTTCAGGTAAGTCTTTATTATATCCCTTGCATTCCTCCAGTGGGCCATTCAATCCCCCAGACGGACACTGTCCCAGCAGGGCCGTCTTTCCCATTGGGCACAATGGGCAGGTGCCTGGGGGCCCTGCAGCCCAGGGGGGCCCGTCGGAGGCAGCACCAAAAAAAAAACCTTGTGGTCAGCTGGTGATCCGGCTTCCTCCCTGGTCTCCTCCTCCGTGCGGCGCTCGCAGTGCATGTCGGGCGTGACGTCATCGCGCCGGCCCGACATCCATTGTGGAGCGTGACGGAGGAGGAGACCAGGGAGGGAGCCGGATCGCCAGCTGGCCCTGTGTCCCAGCAGTTTTTTTTTTCATTTCAAGGTGCCCCCATTTGCAGGCCACACCCGCTTCCCTGATGCACTTTACCAGGGGGGGGCTGGGTCCACGATATGCCTGGAGTATTGGACGCTGTAACCCATAAAGGCATTAAATCATTCTCAAAACTAAAATATTTTAAAGAGTCAACTGACAGCCTTATTCTATAAACTGAGTGGGGGGAATTCAATTCTCCCCGAAGTGCCGCTGCGCTAAAACTATTACCATTATTATGATAATAGTGCACGTAATTACCGTTATTACGGTAGATCTAGTTTTTGCTAGGAGAAAGCCGGGTTAAAATTACCGTAATAACTGTAATATCTATAACGCGGCGGTACTTCGGGGGAACTGAATTTTCCCCAATGGGTCTAATACATCTCTATATGAAACAAAGTTCATAAATCCTACATATCTCAATACGTCTTGTTATTTCACTTTGCCACTAGATGGCACCAAAAGGCAAGGACTGCATGCAAGAATATATATGGTATAGTACAGTGTTGGCTAACCTGTGAAACTCCAGGTGTTGTGGAACTACAAGTCCTAGCATACCCTTCCAGCAATAAGCTGCTATATATTGGCAAAACATGCTGGGACTTGTAGTTTCAAAACACCTGGAATGTCACAGGTTAGCCAACACTGGTATAGTAAATTACAATGTTAACCCTTCAACAAATAACAGGAGAAACAGAATCACTAGCACTACCTGGTAAATCAAATCAATACACAGTATATAAGTCCAGGGTATAAGTATTGTTCATATAAATGAAAATTGATTAAAATACAATAGTTGAAGTGACACTGGCATGTTGAAATATCTGTGGCTGTTTTACAGTATAATAGCAGCAAATCCTGGTTAACCAGAAACATTAGTCTCCCCTGTTCAGCGCTCTCCATCTGAATATATATTACAATGGATATGTATACAGTATAGTATATATATAAAAAAACCTGTAAATGATATGGATATTAGAAATCGAACAGTTCTGTGACCATATGAAAACACGAGGCTGTCCAGAAATCTAAGGTAATGTCTAATTTAGTATAATTTATAGTATTGTATAATAATTTATCATTTAGATGTTACACTGCTGTTCAGCTTTCTTTGTCACATTTTTTTGACTTTTTGTTACATTTATGTAATTCTAGTTGTCATCTGACTGTTGCACTACAGCCTAATATCTGTTCTGCATGCAATTCTGAATTGTTTTGCTATGCTGTATCTGTGGACAGCTGCACAGTACCACTTCTCTTTGTGTAATTTTCACATTAGTGCATTTAGTACATTTTCATAGACAAGTGCAATTCCATTGTTCAATATATTCTGTGTGTAGACTTCCCTGCCTTTCACACAGCAACAGCTACTAATTGCCAATCACATGGGGTGGAGCTGGATGTGTTAGACATATTTGCTGCATGCACTTGAGTGGAGTCATCGTGTCACCATCATGAACACTTCTCAGTAGCTGCTTCTGTGCGAGTTTTGATCAAAATATGAACCAATATCTCATGGTTTTTTTTTGCTAGATACACACAGATATGGAGTGTCAAGGATAAGCACTGACAACAACAGTCTTTTGTTGTGTGTGTGTGTGTGTGTGTATGTGTATATGTGTATATATATATATATATATATATATATATATATATATATATATATATATATATATATATATATATGGTCCTTTATATTGCCATGCAACTGGTATCATATATAATATGGGATATACCAAGCGCAGGCTTACTTCTTCTCTGGTTTTGTCTCAAAAACATTGCCTTTTGTTGTCTTAGCAGCTGTCTATCAAGCCTATTTAAGGCTCATTTGGGTGTGGCTTACAAGCCAGCCCTTGCTAGATGTAAGCTCTTATACCTGGGATGTGAGTACATCTGATTTTAACTGCATTTTAGGGGTGTTTGAAGCATATAGACCAGTGTAGGGCCTGCATACAATGAGGTGCCCTTGACGCTGGGATGCAGCGTCAAGGGCACTTCATTGTTTTTAAACAAGTGCATATTCCTCTATTTATGGAATGTGGTCGACAGCTAGACATTCAGAAAGTCGACAAAATCAGGTCGAAAAATCAAATGTCTACAGCATTATTACAACGTCAATTCACATAGTCGACAGTTTTATTAGGTTGCCAATTGACATGTAGACAGTATTATATGGTTAGGGATAATAATGTTGACCTAATAATACTGACTAGATTTGAATTGCCGACCTAATAATACTTTCAATGTTATTATTGTCGACTTTCCAACCCTGTCTATATTATGGTGTCGCAAAATGTAACTGTCGAAGATATGTATCACACCCGTATTTGTCTGGTTATTACAGTTTTATTTTGCCATACATTGTTGACTGCCAAATGTTCAGTACTAATATGACTTAATCCATGTTAAACTGAACTGATACTATTAAGAAGAATTGAGCTGTAGGTGCTGGCTCCAGAGTCTCAGACACCTTTCACACATGAAGCAAACATGCGGAAGCTGCAGTACATTGGAATGGGTACATGTTCATATTTAAAGGGATATGCACATTTTTTAAATTCAAAATGGCAAGTGCCGATATCCAACGTTTGCAAGGACGTGAGTTCAAAATCCTGTGTTTTACATTGCATTTTACATTGCATGTGCACGTTTGACATGTCATGGGAATGATTACCCATTATAAATAATGCATATCATTTGCAATGTACATGTTTAACCAATGTGCATGTGTATGCCCATGTGAAAGAAGTTTTGGGGGTAAATGTATTAATGTCCGGATTCTTCAACTCCGGCGTGTTCAGCGTCTTCGGCGATTAAATTTAAAGCGGCGCTGCATTGTAAAGGGAAGTTCCCCGTCACAGATCTCTAGAAACATGTATCCATCCTTAGCTTTTGAAGCACATCGAACACCCCCACCATTAAGGGTACCACATAGATTTTAGGCACTGAGACAGTTTGTTGTTTTAGTCCCATACATGGTAATAGTAATCCATTAAATCACATTAAATGGCATGCAACTACGCAAAATGCAAGTGCCGTTATTCATGTACTGCTTTAGGCTTGCATTCAAGAATCTTCATGGAAATTGTAAGATTTTTTTTCCTCCAGTTACTTCGTTCATGCTGGTGATTTGGCACTCAAAGTGTTCACTGCTATTGCATATTAATTTCAATAAAACAATATGAAAATTAGTTATTTTTAATGCATACGGCCACTTGTTGTTGACATTAGGACTCATGTAGAGTTGGACGTGTTTGCGCCTGACCTTACGCAGGATAAGCGCATTAGTGTGCATATGTTCAGTTGGATGCATCTCTGTCCCCCAGAGCATCATTAGCATTTGCGTTAGGTGTATATCAGGAGTAATAAGCGTGTATACGTATGCCCCACGATAGTGCAGGGATGCAGTTTGACAGTCTTAACAGTTAATGCGACTTTCGCATTATCCTATTTGTACACAATATAATAATGCAATGAAGTGTCATGTGTATGTATATATATATATATGAGAGATTAGTGTCTTAACTGCTATTAATATTTGTGAAAGTCACATTTTCAATATAAAATGCATTTGAATACAACCACAAATATAACATGCAAATTAAATTCAGTTAAATACAAACATGTGTTGATTTTGCCTTAACAAATCAAATGGGAATCTTCTTTCTGCAGTCCAAATGGAAATATCAATTAAGTAATTTGAACAGATGGATGTAGCTTCATATAATATAGCAGCCACACTTACAGTGTGATTTAAGTACTAGCTAGAGAGGTCAATCCATATTCAGCCCATCTAAAGTGGTTGGCTAGTGCTGCGGCTCATCATTGTCATGAGTGCGTATCTGTAGACCTGCCTCCCAGCACCCACAAGAGATACGCCTCCTGGAAGGTGCGTCCGCGTCTACTTGAGTCGCAATTACGTGAAGATGCCCTTACTGTACTTGGCCTAAGCTTGCTTACCCTTGCCATTCTGCCTCTCCAAGTGTAAAGACTCGTAAGTGTGAGAAGTGCTAAATCTGCCTCCGTCAATATGGAGACACATTTTTTACGCATGTGCAGTCAACCAGATATTGTACATCCAACCTTACTGGAGCCCCTTTATGTATTTGTCACCGCCGATGGGGACTACAGCAGCGGCATGTCTGTCCACGGTCCGGACATGCCACTCCTTACCTGTTAGAGCAAGCCTCTTCCTACGGCTTGCCCATCGCTACAAATCTTCAGCCTTCGCCTGTCTTGCCCAGGCTCTCATGTGTGAACGCAAATGACACTTACTACTGCCTACGACTTGAAGACCGAATTGGGGGAGAAGGGGCGGATGAATGTAGGCAATGTACAGTATGGGCGCACCGCTGGCATGACAACAAGGATACGGTCGACTCAAGCTCTGGGCATCATGTACGTACATGTCTTTTAGCCATGTAATTTGCAACAGCTATAGAGCAGGTATAAGTGCCGACTGATAGTGATGCCTACACGTATGCATGCCACTAGACAGCACAGAACACGGGTATGCTAGGAAGAGAACCTATATTGGATTGTATGTACAGTACGTATTAAGATCATCCTGATATATATGTATTTAATGCATAAAAAGAGATCCGCTTGTATTTGAATATGGGTATACCTGCGTACAAGTTACTTTAAACTGAAGTTGCATTCACATTGCATTCAAAGATGAACTAGGCCCATAAAAATCTGCTTTTTATAAATAATAAAAAAATATTTAAAATATGATGGAACAAGTGGCAGCCTGCCTCGGCTTGGGTCTGTGTGGCCTTTAAACAAATTCAGGCCTGCCAAGATTTCTTCATTAATTAAATGTATTTGCTTGTGTGCATTGTGTTAGTGTTTTCAGCATAACTCTTAACTGGTCAACCACCGAGCTGTATCTCAGTCCTATGGGTTAAAGTCAGCAAACTGACATCTCTGCTCATGCAAGCTTAATAACAGGAGAACTGAAACAGTGCAAATGCAGCATGTGCTATAATGCACTGTTACCAGTGATGAAAAGAATCCAAACCAGGTCATCTTTGCTGGATAAACTATTTATATAAATATATGTATTTATAATCTCAATATACATCTCATGCCTTTGCTTTTAAACACACTGCAGCACAAATCACTTTCCTCTACACTATTTTGTAGAAAGAACAGCTTTGCTCACTGTTCAATGTCTATAAATTGTTGATTGTGGCAGTCTCCATTCCTGAGTCGCTGACGCACAAATTTCACATTAGCCGTGCACTCTAGCTCTTGACTCGTACACAACTGTAACTATTGAACGTGTAATGACAGCTCTTTCTGGTACTTCTCTTAGTGTTCACTAGTACAGAGCCCTTTCACATGTGTATAAACAAGTGTATTTTTTAAGTGTACCACTTGTTAAGACACGTCCTTGTAACGTTGGATTTGGGCACTTGTCAATCCGAAATTAAAAAAAAAGTGCATACAGCTTTAAATATGCACATTAACCAATTGACACATTGGGCCTGAGTCATTAAGGGAAGTAAGGCAAAAAAAAGGAGCAAATGTTCTCCGGAACAAACCATGTTACAATGCAAGGAGTGTAAATTAGTTTATTAATTAACATCAAAATGATTCTATTCTATTCTAAAATAAATGAACAACAGTATAATCGTTAATAAAAATCTGGATTGTTAAAAAATACTGTCACTGTCCGGAGACTGGATAGGAGCCCAGTGGCAGGGAGGAAGGCTGGCCAACAGGAAAGGAGATGGAAGAAAGGTCAAACAAGCCGGGTTCGGTACACAGAGAGGCGTAGAGGTCGAAAGGGTGAGGCAGAAGCGAAGTGGAGGGCAAGCCGAGGTCGGTACACATGTAGTAGATGCTGGTAGACAGGAACTAGATCACAGGCACAGAGCACAATAATCAGGCACTGGAGACAGGAACTGGCCAGGCTTTTATAGGAAGTCAAGGGGTGGAGCTAAGGCATGCTGGAACATCAGGAGATCACAGGAACTGATCTAGAACACAGAATAAAGGCAAGGAACTGTCCAGCAGCCAGAATAGCTCAGTCAGCAGAGCAGCAGTCCACAGAGTTAGAAGCCCTGACAAATACATTTTTAGCATTTTTCTTATACCAAGAACATAAATCAAGATGTTCTGAATGCATAGTGTACATACAAAGCATCTTTTTGGCTTTTCTTACTTGCATATAGGGCCTGATTAAAGGTTCAGAGTGACCAAGGCTAATACTCATGTGGTACCCCCTCGTCTTCCAAACCAGGAGAATACATGGTAGATAAAAACAAACTTGTCCTTAATTTAGCATCCAGCTTCTTTCACATTGTTTATGTTCATGCGCTTTCAAAACTCAGCTTCACTTGGCTTTTTAAAAGAGTCATGGCAATCATTGTCACTCATTTAATTTTCATAAAAATCAGTATTGAGGCATGAATAAGTGCTACCGAGGGTGAAGATGTAGATGGGGCTGTCATGTCTGCTCCTGTCATCATTCTTGTCTCTCCTACATGTTTATTCTCAAGCATCCACCCAAGGATGATTTATAGTCTGCGGTCTTTACCATGAGAATTTGTCAAGATTAAAACCTTACTACATATTATTACCATGTTTTCTTTTTACTGCTAGAGCAACTATTATAAAATTAAATTAATTTTGAAATTTAAGATATCTCTCCTATTGGATAATCAGGCCCTGCTTGCATACAGTTGTTCTGTGCTAGCTAGTGACACACATACATGTAGTTTTAAATACAAAGACAATGCCGTGTCATCACTATCAGTCGGCACTTACACCTGCCTGTAGCTGGTGCAAATGATATGGCTGAAACAAGCGTACTTACAAGAAGCCCAGGACTTGAATCTGCCGCATCTGCGCAAGAACACCCTCGGCGCACCCTTACTGCTTATTGCTAACATTCATCCGCCCCTTCCCTCCCCTGTTCTGCTCTTCATGTTGTAGGCAGTGGTAAGTGTCCTTTGCGTTCAGACACGAATTCCATGCAATTACGTTCATTGGTGTAAGGTCTGTTTTGGAGCATGCGCAGAGCTATTTCACGCAAGACATGGCATGCAAACTGACTTACATCTGAACATGAATCAGGCCCATTATGTTGGGGATGTAAAGCCATGTAATATGTCTGCCTTACTCCCACTAGTCTCTCTTTTGGAGGGACAGTCCCAATTTGAAGACCCCAAAAGGGGATTGACCTTGTGATAATTTATACAAGAATAGGAAGCTTGGGGTTAAATGCTCCGCGCGGAGAACACAGCCAGTACCTCCCCCTGACATGCAGATGGGAGACCTCCACCCTGTTCCGGATTACATTACATGATGTGTGGAATAAGAAGTACACAGATGGGAACTGATATGTGATCAGTTCCCTTCTGACTATTACATGGATGACAGATCAGAAACAGATTAGTGGGGATGAAGGAAGGAATTAATTTGGAGTTGATTATGAGGTTGGAGGGGTTCTTTCTAGGGTAGATTTGATGAGGCTTTGATCAACCACCTCCAGTCTAAACACCTCTTGCCACTCCAGAATTCAAGATTGCTCCTGGGCTGCCCCCCTCCTCCTGAATGACCTCCCACCTTCTATTTGTCTGTCTCCTAATCTGTGCACCTTCAACCAGGCACTTAAAACTCATCTATTCCTCAAAGCCTACCAGCTATCCACCTAACCAGCACTCCATGCTCAATCTCTCTCTCTTCCCCCGTCCCCTTACTAGCTCCACTTGCATTTGATCCCCTCCACTGACTACACTTTTTGCCTGTTGTCTGTTTGCCCTCCCTTTAGGATGTAAGTTTTTAAGAGCAGGACCCTCTTCCCTCCTATCTCTATACTTATTCTTCTGCTCCATATTCTCTGCACTAGCTATGCTTCGAGCAATTGGAGTCTTAGTATTACACGTTTATTGTTCTGTACTGTTTCACACTGTATGGTCTACTTCTTGTACTCTGTATGGTGCTGCGGAAATCTTGTGGCACCTTATAAATAAAGGGTAATAATAGTAATGAGGCTGAGGGAGGTAATATTTAAGGACCTTAATGATTATACATGAGATTACTTAATGATTTTGGGATTAATTATGGGGTTGAGGTAAGAGTTATTATTTTTGTTTCACTAATGTCAAGTACATGGGGGTATGGGAATTGAGTATTGGGGGGAGGGTGGTAGCTTGAATCTTTGCCTAAGGTGCCAAGAATCCTTGTACCAGTCCTGGGTGTGAGTATGGAGAGAGTGGATCAGACATTTACTAGGTCTTCTGGAAAAATAGTTTTATAGTAATGTTCATAGCGTGAGTTCCTGTAAAGTTATACGGGGCATACTAGGTCCAAGAATGTCTTCACTTCCTAATTTAGTAGCACACTATGCTGGCCTTCCTGCATCACACTCAAGTTTACAGGAAAGTAGTTTAGCTGTGATTAGCTGAATTTTAGATACGGAAGATAATAGATTATTGCTCATACAATTCAGAAGGAATTTAAAATAAATCAATATTTATCAAAGACATTTTTACACTAAAGACAGCACTAGGATATAATATCTCATCCATAAACAGTTATCTTATTTAAAACATATGTGTGATAATATCCAACACTCATAGCAAATGAAAAATATTTCAGAGAATAGGCTCACACCATCTGTATGCATAATACAAGTATTTATTAATATCAAATATATATATAAATATATATTAGTAAAAAAATCACAGTGTGCTCAGCTAACAAACATAAATGCTACACACTTGTAGACATACAATCATACAGATATCGTGCTATATAATGTCCGTGGTCACTCCTATTTTCCCACTGAGAACGTAACCACCAGCAGAGTTTGGTCTGAGTGTCTTCCCCTTCCACTACCCGGTCTCCACAGGGAAAGCAAGATTCTTAAAACAGACGAGGGTGCTTCCATAGTGCTTCGTCAGGAGGAGTCTTATGAGACGAAACGCGTAGAGCTGGTTGTGGATATACAACCAGCTCTACGCGTTTTACAAAGAGCTACCTCTCTCATGACGTCTGGGATAGGAAATTAGAAGTTTGCTGCTTTTGTGATTTATGCCTGAAACCTTTTCTTTTCCAGTACGTGCAAATTCTGTTATTTCAATAAAGTGTACTTTGAATAACGCACAATGGAAGCGCCCCCGCCTGTTTAATGACACACACACACAATATATATATATATATATATATATATATATTTAGATATAAAAACACACAACCACTATAAATGTACAGTTTCCTCTGGAGACTGTTAGAGATGATAAATACGCGTGTGAGTCCATTAGTCACAAATATACATATATGCAGATTTGTGGAACTCTCCTTGTGTTTTTAGGTGAGACACTCCATCAGTTGTATTCTGCCCAAACTATAGGTCTCGTAATCTGTTCGCATTAAGAGCACAGTTAGTAAACAATGTTAGTATGTAGTAAATAGATCAAAAAAGATTCTTATCCACCTAACACCAATCGCAGGATCTCTTGCAATTCAGCCTGTGATCCGGTAGATAGATGTAAGCTCCTGTAATATAGATTGTCAATGGTATGTGACGGGAACGCATTTAGTCACAAACCTCGGCGCTTAATCTTTCATTCCGCATGGACTCTGTAGTAAAACACGCACAAACCTGAAAATCAAGGTATTCTGGGTTCTATTTATCATTAGAGGCTAGTTGGCGGCAGTAAATACAATTTTGCATTGCAGCATACCACAGTGATGTCTGGCTACGCTCATTTCCAGGCACTGGGGTACCTGGATGTCACAGATTTTCCTGCAGACCTCTATAAGATGAAAGAAAATATCTGTGATGCTACATCGCCTCTGGAACACACTCAGACAAAGCAGGAAAATTAATTCCCCACCATGATTCTTACCTCTTCTCCCCCATCTTCACTCATGGCTAAAAGTTTTGAGAACGACACAAATATTGGTTTTCACAGAGTCTGCTGCTTCCGGGTTTTTAGAACTTTTTGTCAGATTTTGCTATGGTATACTGAAATACAATTACAAGCATTTCATAAGTGTCAAAGGCTTTTATTGACAATTACATTAAGTTTATGCAAAGAGTCAATATTTGCAATGTTGACCCTTCTTTTTAAAGACCTCTGCAATTCGCCCTGGCATGCTGTCAGTCAACTTCTGGGCCACATACTGACTGATTGCTGCCCATTCTTGCCTAATCAATTCCTGGAGTTTGTCAGAATTTGTGGGGGTTTTTTGTCCACCCACCTCTTGAGGATTGACCACAAATTCTCAATGGGATTAAGGTCTGGGGAGTTTCCTGGTCATGGACCTAAAATTTTGATGTTTTGATCCCTGAGCCACTTAGTTATCACTTTTACCTTATGGCAAGGTGCTCCATCATGCTGGAGAAGGCATTGTTCATCACCAAACTTTTCTTGGATGGTTCTGAGAAGTTGCTCTTGGAGGATGTTTTGGTACCATTCTTTATTCTTGGCTGTGTTCTTAGGCAAGATTGTGAGTGAGCCCATTCCCACCAGTGCAGAGCTTGCTCAGGAATGGCAGCAGGCAGGTGTGAGTGCACCGGCACGCACAGTGAGGCGAAGATTTCTGGAGAATGGGTTGATGTCATGACTGTATCCATCAGCAAACGTGCCACAATTATGCACTATTAATGAAATAATGATTTTCCACTGTCAAAAATAAATTATTATTAACCTGTTAGCAATCAAATAGTATCGACTCCATGATATACTTATAAAATTTTATTACTTCTTTAATATTATGTTGAAATAATATTACCCACGTAATATAATCATATATTAATCTGGCACTCTTAATATATTCGTAAAATAATTTTGCAACCATAAGATCAGTATTCATTATTTTTACAGTTACAGGTAAATTGTGTAAAAGTCACAAAAAGCAAAGTACTTAAAAACCAACAACAACCATATAAACAACCATATAATTAACATGGGTAAAATAGCAAGAAATGTGGAGAGAGCAGGTCAGACATTTACCATCTGTACTGGAAAATAGTTTCATAGTAATGCTCATAGTGTGAGTTCCTGCGAAGTCTTTGTTTTCTATGTAATAAGATGATAACATCTGTCTTGATACATTCTAGCTCCAAGAGTTTCCTCAATTCCTGGTCTAGCAAAAAAAATGCGCTGGACTTCCTGTATAACACTCAAGTTACAGTACAGACGGATGTTTAGCTGTGATTAGTCATGTTTTAAAATGAAAAATTTTAAAACAAAATTTTTCTCACACCCTTCACAATAAATGTCTAATAAACTAATATTTATACTATTTTTATACTCAGTGGGCCTGATTCATTAAGGAGAAGAAAGCAAAACATTTGAGTAACTTTGCAACTTGGCAAAACCATGTTGCATTGGCAAGAGGGAGGCATATTTAAAATGTGATGGCAGATTTATAGTTGGAGTAAGGCATATTCTAGATCAACTTTAAATTTCAGTGTAGAAATAAAGCTATCAAGTATTTGTGTGCTACATGAAAAAACAGCCAGTATTTATCTTATGTGCAAAATAATAAAATAATTTGCACCCCTTGCATTGTAACATGGTTTTGTCCCAGAGAAAACGTAACTTTTTTTGCCTTATTTTCCTTAATGAATCAGGCCCAGTGTGTTACCTGTTATATGTATGAAAATCAGATACTACATAATATAAGCAGTGGTGGAAGTGGGCTGGTATGCGGTGGTTTGCCTTAATGCCACTTCTCCCACTGCAAAATTATCAAAATTCACTTACATTTTCCATACCACCACTTCTAAATTTCAATTTTGTCCACTGAACATATGTATGTATCAGTAGAGAATTTCATATTGTATTTTCAGATCTAATTCCTGAATAGACAGGAAATGGATACATGTGTGAGTGTAGATCAGAGCAACTCATAGGTAAGCAAAGGGATAGATTACATGTACCCAGAATCCCCCTCCAGACCAGGAACACGGCAGAAGTACTCTTGTGTGTGTGTTTTTTTTTCTCTCTTTCTCCCTCTCTCCCTCCTTCACTACACACAGAGCACAGGTGGAGCACCTGGGTGTGATTTAGCTAGTTGGCGACGGGGAGGAAGCTTAAATAGCTGGAGGGGACTCAGGGCCGGATTAACCATAGGGCTAACTGGGCTACAGCCCAGGGGCCTATGGCATCCAGGGGGCCCTTGAAAGTGCTCAGCAGCAGTATTGATTGGTCGGCGCGATCAGTGCTGCTGAGCACTTTCACTGCGGTCCTTCCCCGGCGCGCTGTAGTCTCCTTATTGAGGAGATCTCGTGAGTCGCACTCTCACGAGATCTCCTCAGTAAAGAGCATACAGCGCACCGGAGAAGGAGGTAAGTGCCGGGGGGGCGGGCAACTCGGATTACGGGGGGGGCCTCATGGGGAATGGGAGCCCCCTTAGCCCAGGGGCCTCCATTCCCTTAATCTGGCCCTGAGGGGACTCTGTGTCTAACTAGCAGCAGGGTCACATGGAACTGTAAATACTTTAGTTTGTTTCTGTGAATTGCTGGGACTCCAAGAATTGCTGTTTCTACCATCCTGACCATTCCTGAAAAAACTACAGCAAAGTGGCTCAGCATACTTGTGTCAGCACCATTTGTTGGCGGCCTTCTCACTATATGGACAAAAGTATTTGGCCACACCTGTTAATTTATTAAATTGGGGTGTTTCAATCAGACTCATTGCCAGGGGTGAATAAAATCAAGCACCTAACCATGCAGTCTCCATTTGCAAACATTTGTGATACAAAATGGGTCGTTCTGAAGAGCTCAGTGACTTCAAGCGTAGTACTGTGATAGGATGTCACCTTTCCAGCGTTTAGGAACAAGCAACTCAGTCACAAAGCGGAAGACCACGTAAAAACACAGGACGGGGGTCAATGACTGGAGAGACTGGACTGTGGAGCAGTGGAAATATGGTCTGTGGAGTGATGAATCACACTTCTCTGTTTGGCAGTCCGATGGGCGAGTCTGGGTTTGAGGGATACCGGGAGAATGTTACCTGCCTGACTGCATTATGCCAAGTCTAAGTTTGGTGCAGGAGGGATAATGGTATGGGGCTGTTTTTCAGAGTTTGGTCTAGGCCACTTATCTCCAGTGAAGGGCAATCTTAATGCTTCAGCATACCAAGTCATTTTGGACAATGCTATGCTTCCATCTTTGTGACCACAGTTTGGGGAAGACTCTTTTCTATTCCAATATGACTGTGTCCCAGTACACAAAAGACTACAAATACATAGTTTGATGAGTTCAGTGTGGAAGAACTTGACTGGCCCGCACAGAGCCCTGACCTCAACCCTACTGAACACCTTTGGGATGACCTGCAATGGAGATTGCGAGCCAGGCCTTCTCGACCAACATCAGTGCCTGACCTCATAAAAGCTCTACAGAATGAATGGGCACAAATTCACACAGAAACACTCCAACATCTTGTGGAAAGCATTCCAAGAGTGGAAGCTGATCGCTGCAAAAGTGGGACCAACTCCATATTAAAGTATATGTATTTGAATACAATATCATTGCAGTCCCTGTTGGTGTAATGGTCAAGTGTCCAAATACTTTTGTCCATATGGCATGCATATATATATATATTATGTAGTATAATCAGGGGAACAGGTATCATCTCCTGGGTGAACAGCAGCAGTAAGACACATGAGTCCAGGAGTTACTGAATAACAGCCACAGCCAGTTTATTCACCAGCTTGGAAATAGGAACAAAACACAAATAAAATCCTAGCCGTCTGGCTTGTAGCTAATACATTTATGGAGGCTCTCTCTCATGTGTAGGACCTTATGTCCCACACATTCACCAAACTACATGTAACTGTTGCTCCCTGCAACAGAGTGTCTTGGGAGGCACCAGGTCTGAGACACTGGCTGCATATCCCAGCTGCCTTATTACAAGCACCTCACAGGTGCATCCCTTGATTGTCTGTTTAAGACTGATAGAACAGAAGACCCGGACTGGGCCTTATGTATACAATGCTGGAAGCCTGGGACACATACCTCTGTATCTAGGCTCCTTCCAGTGACTGTCACATATCCTCCCCCCTTTGTTTCAACCTACAGGTGAACACTTGTAACCCTAAATGCTCCTCTAATTTTTTCCATAAACGTTTTAGCTTTATGCTGCAAACTGAGTGCAAGGGTATTGGTTACAGATCTTTTCCGAACCAAAGGAACACCGGTTAGTGGGGAAACTGGGGTAGTTGCCATTGGACTTTTAGACTGAGGTCTGGAAACATGACATTCACACACAGAGCAGGGTGACCACCAATCAAAGACATCTTTTCTAACCCCTGGCCAGAAGAACTTCTGTAAAACTTTATCTAGGCTTTTTCCTATCCCCTGATGCTTGGCAGTTGTCGAACCATGAGCCCAGTCAAATACTGCTTTTCTATATAGTTTAGGAACTACCAACCGCTCCAAAATGTCTTTTCCTCGTTTAAATAACTGACACAATAACCCCTGGGTTATCGCCATGTGGGGGTATGACAATCTATTAGCAGGTTCTACTGGCTTCATATTAATAATTCTCACACTTTCTCTGGCCCTTGCCAGGGTGGGATCTTTTAACTGCTTTAAGGCAAAAACATTTTTCCTTACATTAATCCCGGGTACACAATCAACAGGTTCAACCATATTTCCCCCTTCAATAGGAGGTACAAAATCCTGTACTCTACTGCTGCCCTTGTCATTTCCTGACTTACTCAGCACATTAGACAAAGGGGACACATTTGACTTGGGGAACACTCCTGCTACCACTGTATGTGTAATATCATCACGCAGGACTGGTCTATTTATTTTTTTGCAACCCAGTGGGTTTCCCATAGCTTCCAGAAGTGGGAAAAGTCTCTCCCCAATATTGCGTCAACTTTCAAACCAGGAACCAGACCGACCGTGACTACCCCAAAACCATACTGTGTTTTTATGTTTACTTCCGTGGTAACGGAATGCCGTGTATCGCCGTGTATGCAGGTTACCCCAACATTTCCCTTTTTACATTTTAAGGGGCTCACTAACTCTGCTTTCACAAGGGAAACTGTACTGCCAGAGTCTAGCAGAGCCTTTATCTTTTTACCTTCTATGGTGACTTCACACATCAATTTGTCAGCCTGTTTGTCTGCGTCACAAGCTAGCTGGGCATATAGACACATTCTACGAGCTACATAAGCATTATTACATTGCATAGATTCAAAGGTACGGGAACAATAAGCAGCAATATGGCCTAAGCCACCACATCTGAAACAGGTAATCACATTTCTGTCATATCTCTTATGAGGCCGGAACCTTCTTGGCATAACTGGCCAATCTCCAGGTTCTGAGCCTACTGTCTCTATACATTTCAGTTCATTCAACCACCCAGCACCCTTTTCCCCTGGAACAGTCTTACCAGAATCCACTGGAGATTGCCGTTTCTGAACTAGAGGCTGGCGGGTGTATTCTTCACTTCTTTTGTTGCTACATACTTGGTCTGTACCACTTCCAATGGAGCCATAGACAAGGACAGGAACTCAGCTTCCTGGCATGGCTGACTTTGCAACTCCTTTAACTGTTGTTGAGGAAAGTCAGTAGTAATCTCAGTCTGCTGTACCTTTTGAAGCATATTATTAATTTCCTGAGTGCTTGTAATTTGAGGCTCCGGTAAAACCTTGGACAATCTTGGTTTATTTAGCTGCTTAACTTTTCCTGAAACCGAAGTGGAAGGTGTCTCAAAGCCACAGGAAAACCTCTCCCAGTTATCCTTAACAATTTGTATTCTGCTGACATTGTCTTGAATAAATTTAGTAGCGTAACGTAGTTCTTTTTGAACTGTGGACAATTCTGCCAGAATTTTTGGGGTTTGCTCCCGTTGACCTTTGTCTTTCTTTCCTTTTCCACTTATTGACTCTTGTTGGTCTGCAAGTGCAAATATCTCTATTTCAGCTTGGTTATGGAAATTTTTTAACTCTTGTACTTCTGTTTCAGAAGCTCGCTCTTCTGATGGTGCTGACTGAGCTAAGAGAGTTTTATAGTTGTTTTAGGGCTTGTCCTATATCAACTTTAAATATCAGTGTTACAATAATGCTATCAAGTATTTGTGTGCTACATGAAAAAAACAGCCAGTATTTAATTTATGTGCAAAATAATAATTAATTTGCACCCCTAGCATTGTAACATGTTTGTTCAGAAGCAAACGTACTCCTTTTTTTTTTGCTTTGCTCTCCTTAATTATTCAGGCCCTAAGAGTCTCAGCTTTTGAATTTAATCTTAGTGGTGATGGAACTTTGGATTTAATAGTGAGAGTGCAGTAAAATTTTGGCTGATTCTAGTCATTTTTCTACAGAGCAGGTGGCTTTGCTTGTATCAACCAATTCACATCCACACCAACACATCACACTCATGCCCAAGTGGGTCAGGTTGTGACACCTGGTAAGAAAGGTCATAGTGTTACTGCCACTCAGTGTCGTAGTGTTATCCGCTAAGTTCATAAATTGGGAATATGAATGCTATCTGAACATGGTGAGCTTGTTGTCCCTGACTTTTTACATTTTCTGGATAATGTGACGGTCATTGTAAAGAAACTGGACAACAACAGCCTGATCAAATCCCTCAACAACATGACCAGTCAAATTGTTATTTCGACCTTCAGCGGTTTTGGATGTAACTTTTCCATGACACGATCTCTGACTCTCCCAATTTGTTACCATTTAATTACTGCTTTTCTGGAGTTTATATTTTATGAAAAGACATCTGTGAAGACTGTAAATTAAGAAAGGTGTTGGCTGCACCAGGTATACCATTAAACCTCCTCCAATTATATGGATCCCTCTTTCACCAACCCGGTGTAAATATCTAATAAGGAGGGGTGCCCCTGATCACAAAGTTAAGTACCTTAATTAACAGAGAAAAAAAAGAGAGAAAATGACCTTAAGGGGCACTCACAATCACAATTTTTAATATTTCGTTACTAGATTAATATTTTTACTATGGTACTAATAAAGATTTATTTTAACAATATTCAACATATTAATAAAATTCAAATATATATGTTTATATCCATTAATGAGTGCCCCTTAAGGTCATTTTCTCTCTCTTTTTTTCTCTGTTAATCTGGGAAGACTGTGCCTATTCACTTTGACCTTGCTAATATTAACTGTAAACGTATCCTGAACTTTTCAATAGGGGTTTTTTTTTGTAAACTATCATTTTTTTGCAACAACATTTTATTTGTAAACACTGGAAAAAAACGTTAATAAGACAAGTGTCCCTTTATCCTGCAGTATATTAGCTGTGCCTATCTATAAATATTTTAACTGGCTCTGAGATATTTTCCTGCAGATAAAGCTCAGTATGTTTCATTTTTTTAAACTACAGGTCTTATGCAACATTGCTTGCAGGCAAACTGTTTTCATAACAGCTCCTTTCAAAAGCATAAATAGATATGACATAGACTGTGGTTTTTGTTTGAAATAAAAGCAAAAATCCTCTTCTGAACCCAATCAGATGATATGATGTTGATAATATATATGTTACATAATATATATTAACTATTTATAGTTTACTGTATATGATATTGAATACTTTTGTGCCAAAAAAGACAAAAGTATTATAGGATGATACCTTTATTAACTAACCAAAATATTTTTTTTATATTTGCTAGCTTTCAGAGCACAGAGGCCCCTTCATCGGGCAAGTTTTTAAATTAATGAATGAGAAAAGGGCCCAACATTTAAGAGATGTTGCATCAAGCAATTTGATAAGCTAGCTGACTGTAGAAAGGTACTATCATCAACAATCCCTGCATAATCTCACACCTACATATAGTTATATTATTGCTCCCAGTCAAAATGTACAAGGCAGCATTCTAGCAATTAGTCACTTCTAAGGCTGCTTTCCATTAACATGTGTCAGCACCTCCTAATAATACTACTTCCTGTAACCAGGTGTCAGCACCTCAGCATTACTACTTTCTGTCACCAGGTGTTAGCAACCCAGCAATACTGCATTCTGTCACCAGGTGTCAGCACCTCAGCAATACTGCATTCTGTCACCAGGTGTACGCACCTCAGCATTACTACTTTCTGTCACCAGGTGTCAGCACCTCAGCAATACTGCATTCTGTCACCAGGTGTACGCACCTCAGCATTACTACTTTCTGTCACCAGGTGTCAGCACCTCAGCATTACTACTTTCTGTCACCAGGTGTCAGCACCTCTGTAATAGTGCTCACTGTTCCCAGGTCTCAGCACCTCTGTAATACTGCTTTCTGTCAACAGGTATCTGCACCTCAGCAACACTACATTCTGTCACCAGGTATGAGCATCTCAGAGATTCTTCTTTTCATCACAAAGTGTTAACACCACAGCATTGAAATTTTCCACCAGCAGGTGGCAGCACCTCAACAATGCTACTTTCCATCACCAGGTGTCACAAACATTACAATCCATCACTACTGTACCTTGTGATAAAATTTTAAAGTAAACTATAACCATTTATCATTGCACAGCCGCCTTTCATTCCTCTCCAAGTTTTTTACAGCCTGACATCAAGTTGTTTTGATTTTCATCAACCCCCTTTTACTACCCACTACTCTCAGCCCCCTTTCCTATCTGAATGTGAAGTGTATGTAACAGTGTGTGCAAGAAGTTAATAGAGTGGGAAGAACACTAAATGTCTTGTATCGGTGTCATAGCAACATATGTTAACATTTGTATGATAAAGCTGAAAATTATACCTAAAAGCCCTTGTAACACTTGGAAATATACCCGTAAACTGTTCCAAATCATTTTCTGTGTTGTGTTAACATGTTGATGTAATGCTTTTTTCCTTGCACTGCTTAGTGTTTCTCAAAGTTTATTTAATTATATATCAAAAATTGGTATTCCCAAGAAAATTGTGACATTTGGAGGGTATATTACATGTCAGTTTTTACATGTGCAATCGAAATCTCCCTGCACACCTGTGTGCTACGTCCACACTGCCTAATTCTGTTTCTTTGACCCATCTCCTCCTTTAGTCAACATTACCCATTAAACAACTCAGGGAAGTAACTTAACAAAGCAAAATGTATTTAATGTTGCTGGTTTCTTAGTATTATTTTAGTTACATTGCACACAAGAATGGGACATATAATTTAGGTCAATTGCATGTCTTCAAAAATGTGCAATCCATTGAAAAGCAATGGGGTGCCCCAAAGTGTGCCTGGTCGCCTTCCTTTTTTGTTTATTTGGCAATGTAGTCCAATTTCTGACTGTGACTAAAATGTCAGACTGTTGGAATTATGTTGACATGTTTTAAATGTTGACATTGTGACTGTCAAAAGTAGTAATATTAACAGTCACAATGTCGACATTTAAAGAGCAATACCACAGGCAACGCTGGACCCTCCGGCAATACAGCCACCAACAAAATAGTATAAAAACAGAAAACAAACACAAATAATAACCCAAACCACCCCCGTCCCCAAAGCACATTAACCATAGCGCTGCACAATACAGTAAATAAATAAATGTAAAAACAACGCCCCTGTCTCCCCAAACAGATTCACCCTAGTACTGCCAGCCCAGCTGGCACTAGCAAAATTGGGGGAAAAAAGCGTTGGGTCCCATTGAATTTACTAGATCCAACCACTAGACTGTGCCAGTCGGGGCCAGTTTGGGCATGCTTGTGCTTGTAGTACTACAAGCACCAACATACACATGACTGCCAGGGCATGCTGGCACTTGGGGAACCATAAGTGCCAGCATGCCTTGGCACCCAGGACCCACTGTGATCTGTAGCACATGAAGACAAATTGAAATAAACCATTCAACTCATTTTTCTAATAATTTATTTGAAAAAAAAAAAACAGTAATACTCACCAAATGTCTTGTTCTTCATCTGTAATCATTCCAAAGGTCCGTTGTAGTCCCTAAAAAAAGTAACGAATACAAGTATTTCAATGATCCATGGTTGTCCCAAAAACGGTAACTAACATTGTGCTGGAGGGTCTGGGGAAGCTAATTCCTTTGAATGTCGACATTGTGACTGTCAACATTACTCCTGTCGATGGTCACAATGTCAACATTTTAAACAGGTCGAAAAAATTAATCTGTTGACAGTCTGACTGTCGATATTTTGGTGTCGGCAGTTGGACTGTCTACAGATTCACCATCGTCATATTGTACCCATCCCGTTTATTGGAATATCAGAACTGCATCCATATTTTTCATTCCATTGTATTCTTTCTAGCTAGCTCTCTGTACTCTGGAGAAGGAAAAAGTGGGATAATGTCACAACCAACAGATCTTGACTTTCACGTTGACTTATATACTGTCCAGTTATTCTAAACCTTTTCAATTACTAGTCATTATGCAAAGTGACCTACTGTATGCAAAGCATCAAAAATATTAAAATATTCTGTGATTGAACTAAACCATTGTATTCCATTTTTCTTGTCCTACTTTGTCTCATTTCTAGAAGTAGCTCCGTTCTCATACATGTCTTTGTGGGTCTACAGACTTTGTTCTTTCAAGAGTTGTATTGATGGTTTAGGTCAGTGATGGGAAAAAGTTGGCCCTAAGGCTGGATGTGGCCCCCCGAGTCATCTGCTGTGGCCCCAGCTCCTTCCTCATTTATTATCAGATTTGCTTTTTATAGCTTATAACACTTAAAATGCTCGCTGATATGTTATTAAAGAGAGGTGACTCTTTAATTAAATGATTTAATTAAACAAATTGTTTTAACTTATTACTGAGATTAAGGATAATGTATGTTTTGAAGCTTAGAGGGTTGCAACATATAGCCCCTGAAGTGTACCAGGTTGCCCATCACTGGTTTAGATGAATGCATAGAGAATACATTGATGCAAGTTCTGGTTAAGATTTTGTTTGGACCAAATCCAAGTGCTCATTCTTTAAATAATATCCATGTTTTCAGTCTAGTGTCCTGTATATAAATTTTAATGAATTAACTCTTTCATCAGCCTCTTTTATTGGCCTCCAAAAGAAGTGAGTTTACTAATTTAAAATAGCATCCACCCTTATTATTAGTGCTTGTGGGGTTTGGCTGGTTGCAAGTTGTCTTCTGTGTGGCCCCAGATTTAAATGTGGCATTCTACACCACTGTTGCTATGCTAACACTGTGTCATACGTGACTTTATTCAGTGAGTGAAAGACAATAGCACTGTATGGTGATCATTTTGTGCATATTTCAAACTACTGCACCATATTGTGTTTTTTTTATTGTTTTCTTTTTATAGTGTAAATACACAAGACACAAGACAATTGGATTTCATGGCAAAAGTATGCCTGAGTCTCGGTCGCAGCCTGACAGTGATGTCCATGACTGGGTATTGATTTGTACCCACTGTTTCAGTAAAACCATAGTACCTTATTTCTGTGGACCTTATTACTGATCTTTAAGCCTCCAAAGATTTGGTTTGTGGCAGATCACTTTTTCCGATATGTCTTTTGTTGATCAAAAGTCTATTGTCTACACTTCTTGCAAAGATCTTTGTCTAGGAAATCTTCCACACCTATGGTTTACCATTTCATATCTATTGTGACAGGTTGGTGTAATTTTTCATTAACTTTTGTAGGAAATAAATATTAAACTCGACTTTTCTTCTGTGTTTCATTTCTAGTCTAGTGCAATGATGGAGATAGTCATTCAGGTCAACACAGGTGACCTTTCCCAGTCTGTTGCTTTGAAATAAATCCCTGCACTGACCAAGGAGACATCTATCTTAAAGAAAAAAGGTAGTGTGATATCTGACCAGTAATAGTAGTAGAGAATGCTTCATATAGGAACTGAAAGGCAGACACTGCTTCTTATCGCCAGACTTGACAATTTGATCCTTAGTAAATAGCTGTTATGAGAGCAATTGCCTTCCCCTGGTACCAGGCCTATGAGTTGTGGGCAGTTTAATTTTCCAGGTATATTACCATGGTCACTTTGAGGGCCACATGCAGACATAATGTATCCCAGTAATGGAATCTATCATTGATCAAAGATGAATTTCTTGAGTTGAATAATAGATTTGACATTGAAATAGTGTGAAACTAGACCTGAAGGTTGTCAGGATATCAGGCTGTTAGGGCAGGAGCCCACTTAGGTAACTCTGGTAACAAGGAGTTCTAGATCCCACAGGCAAAGAGAGTGAGATGATACAATATTATATTTATTACAGTACACAAACACACTGTAACCAATACCAAAGGGAGAAGTATTTCTTAAAAAAAACAACACCCAGAATATCGCCAAAATTTAACAACAAAGCACCAGCACTCCACAGTAAATTTTAAGGCAAGCAATATAGTTTTAAATATGAATAAGTTCTGACCAAGTCAAATGATAAAGGATAGTTGTCAGGCCAAGTTGTAGTGTCCAAGTGGTTACCTTCACAATGGAACACTCAGGTCCGTCGGGTATTTCCCATGTTTTAGTCTCTCCAGCCATTCTTTTGATCCCATACCCTCCAATTTATATCCAATCATATCGCAAAATTCACCCTACTCCAGTTGGCACACCAGGAACACCAGGTGGACAGATCCACAAGTAGCTTGGGATGGAGAAGCATTTCTTCCAGGTAACAGGTATGGCATTTGGTCACCCTTTAGACCTGTCTCTTGGAGACAGGACTCACCAAATCACCCACAACCCCTGAGTCCACTTGTAGGGCCTTCAGAAACAGTCTATCTTTCCCATGGCTGAAAGTCCACCCCACAAGGTCAATCCAAGATGTTATAGGCTCATACATCCATAGGGGTTAGAGATGGGAGTAGGAAGATATCATCTCCACTTTTGTTTCCCCCCCCCCCCCCCCTGCTGTTCTGGTACCTAGGAGTCTGAAGCATTTCCAAAGATAATAATAGCAGCTCAAACCAGTTGATGACTGACTCAATCCAGGTTTAGTAAGAAAGTCTCCTTGTTTTAACCCCTTTCAAGCTTTTGTGATATGGAAGAGGAAATAGATGGTCAAGGCTTCCTGTTTGCAAGAGGGGATAGTGGCTTGGCCATTCATCCACCATGTTGTAAACTGATATGATGTCCAGATGAATATGTGCATCTCTTCTAGCCATATTTAAGTGTGATGCAGGCACAGGTGTGCAACTGCGCATGTACCAAGATGGGAGAAAAACTTCCAGCAAGCTCCACTGCTGCTTGGGAGAAGCAACAGGAGGAGAATATGGTGCCAAAATAGGGGGCAGAGGGCCTGAAACATTAAGGAGAGCAAAGCATAAAAAAGAAGTAACTTTGCCCCTGAGCAAAACCATGTTGCTTTGGAGGGGGAGGCAAATTTAAAATGTGGGGAGCTATTTATTGTTGGGGAAGGGCATGTCCTAGATCAACATTAACTTTCAGTGTAAAAATAAAGCTATAAAGTATTTGTGTGCTACATGAAAAAACAGCCAGTATTTAACTTATGTGCAAACTAATAGCCTAATTTGCACCCCTTGCATTGTAACACGGTTTGTCCTAGAGAACCTCTACTACTTTTTTTTGCCATACTTTCTTTAATGACTCAGGCCCAGAGTTTGTGAGGAGAGATCTTAGAGAGAAATGTGTGAGGGGAGATCTGCAAGAGAAGTTAATGAAAATAGAGAAGCTGAGGCAAGAAGACACAGAGTATCTAAGAGGAGATAAAACAGAGCTGAAGCAGAGACAGCAGCTAAGCAGTGAGAGAAATATATTGTGAAGAGAGAAAGAAAAGAAGCCTGACACTCCCAGGCTCCCAGTATAGAACAAAAGAAAGAAGAAAAGATACTATTCTGTGAAAGGCACACCTCACATGTGTGTATTGTATGTGCTTATGTAGGGTAATTGGTCAGAATGGAAGTTTATCCCATTAAATCAATTGCTGTGCCATTAGTCACTGCTTTGAACGAAGAAAAAAAAGAAGAAAACACATAAAATAACCTTTATTAAATTTCATTTAAAACCAAAGGTGAAATTTTAAAAACTTAAATCTGTGGAAAGCTCAGGAGTATGATTTTATAATCAAATTTCTTAATAGTAATTCATTATTATTAGCAAGGATTAATCTCTTCCCTAAGCCACTCTCTCAGAAGTAATCCAATACTATAATGTTACATGTTACAAATTGGAACTACTGATGTAATAATTGTTAGTATGTGTCTCTATACGAAACTGATGCTGTTCCTTGGGGGACCAAACTTACATGCATAATGCAATCACTTTGAGACAGCTACTATTAATTCAGTATATCAGTATATTATATTCAGTAAATGTCTCCTGTCATGGTTTGCATGATCCGATGTCGGGCAGCAGAGTATATATATACTATGTGCTTCTCTATTAATATAGGATCGTAATGTTCTCAAATGACAGCATATATATTAAGGCAGGGTAACCCAAACCCAGTCCTCAGGGCTCCCTAACAGTGCAGGTTTTCCGGATCACATGTGACATAATTAGGACCACCTGTGGATCTGTTACAATGTGTCAGTCAGTAATGAATACACCTGTGCTCCAGCAAGGAGATATGGAAAACATGCACTGTTGGGGAGCCCTGAGGACTGGGTTTGGGAAACCCTGTATTAAGGGTTAAATCTTCGAGTGCAGATCATGTTAGTTTTGGAAACTGCAGTGGCAGTAATAATTGTAATTTGCCAAAATTTTCTAATACTAAAGTCAGCTTAGTCTATGGCATTACGTTGTGGGTGTACAAGAATTTATACATTAACATTATCAATCACCTAGTATAGGTTGTTAAATATTATTGTCTGTTTTGAACACCTGGGAAATTAGCCGTTTTCTGATATGTATGTAATAAATCTAACACAAGGGCTAATCCCTATTAAAGTATGGAACTCGTATAACTCTGGTACAGGCCTGATACAATTTAGGATCGGAGTCCTAACAGCTTTGGAGTAGAGACATTCCAGCTAAGTATAGCTGGTTATATTACTTGTTTGCTGGTGGACTGAGATACTACTCTTACGGGTAGATTTACTAAACTGCGGGTTTGAAAAAGTGTAGAAGTTGCATATAGCAACCAATCAGTTTCTACTTATCATTTATATGACAGCTAGAGTCTGATTGGTTGCTATAGGCAACATCTCCACATTTTCAAATCTTTAGTTTAGTTTATATACCCCTTAGAGTGAAGAGTTTAGAGATAGTGTGGGGAGTCCTGCAGATGTGGAATTTTCTTATGCCCTGTTATTAGTGCTGGACTAAAATATATTTTGCAAGGGAAATAGAGATTAGCGAGAGAGGATGGTTAGGTTTGACAGAATGAGTTTAACCCGTTTTAAATTATATAACTGCTAAGCTAAACAAATTGCTACTGCTGTCAAACATTGAAAGACTACAGGAATAATAAAGATGCTGAACAGAGAGAAGTGATTTTTCTACTCAACAATTTGGATGAATACAAAGTAGCCCATGAGGAACAGTCATTTTTAGATTGCAGAAAAAGTTGTGCTATTTGCTATGGAAATCTGTAGCTGCATTGATTCAAGAGACCAGTGATTTATCCTGTTACTTGCTGTGTGTGATTACACATCATTTATTCAAGTGAATGTGTTCAAATTCAAGTTGTTCATATACATAGAGAGGTTTCAACTGTGCTATTGTTTCTAGGGAAGAGTGATAACTGGATCACCAGGGATGTAACAGGTCCCTATTCAAAGGCACATGTTAAGTACTGTATCCAATTCAAAGATTGTCTGCCCAGTGTAAGCATATGCATAGATTGTGAATCATCTCAGGCCACCTGTATGTACTAACAAGAGAGCTTAAAGTAGTATTGTGTATTTACATATTTAAAGGGTTTGGGTGTGGTCAGTGTCGGACTGGGGCATGAAGGGCCCACCGGGAATGCAACACTAGGGGCCCACCAGAGGTGGTGTGGTCAGCCATCATAGAGGCGGGACCAGACACTAGAGGGGGAGTGGTCAGCCCACAAAGGACAGCTAGCACCTTAGTGAAGTATATAAAGAATGCAGTGTGTGTATAAAGAATACACAGTCTTGACCTGCCTCTTAGATTGGGCAGAACAGTCACCAAAAATCAGGATTGTCCCACTAGACCAGGTTTGGCTAACCTGTGGCACTCCAGGTGTTGTGAAACTACATGTCCCAGCATGCTTTGCCAATATATAGCAGCTTATTGCTGGAAGGGTATGCTGGGACTTGTAGTTTCACAACACCTAGAGTACCACAGGTTAGCCAAGCCTACACTAGACTCAGAACATTTGACAGACTGTCCTACCTGTTGTTGTCACTTTTACCACCTGTGGCTGCTGGTTTCTTTAGTTGCGGCTTGTCTGCATCCTGGAATGTTGAGGGCCCTATTTGGAAAAAATAATGGGTACATTTAGAAACGCCAACCATCCCTGCCATTAAATCAACAGCACCCACATTTAATAATTAGGCCTCTCTCCAGGCTCAACATTAAAGTAATAGCACTCACATTTGATAAATAGATCTATTTCCGTCCAACCAACCCCAACATTAAATTAATAGTATTCCCATTTAATAAATAAACCTATTACCCTCCCTCCAAACGGCCCCAGCAATAAATCAATAGCATTTACGTTTAATACAGCCATTTCCCACTACCATTGCTAGCATTAAATAATTAATATTCACATTTAATAGATAGCCCCCCTCCCCACACTCAGCCCCACATTCAACTATAGACCCAAACCAACTCAGCATTTAGTGTTCTCTGTGCAGCTATAGTACTCTCAATTCACACATATATATATATATATATATATTCTTTATTGTTTCCCAGGAGTTGTGGTGTTTTTAACAGTGTATAGAACCAAAGCAGGGGAACTCTCTTGCTAAGCCTTGTGACAATACCGTTTGGCTAAACCATCTACAGAATTTTACAATGATAATGTTTCCGTGATGTATAAAACAAAAGTTTTTCATTAATTGTGTACACTGGTATTTTCACATCCAGGCAAACATCTGAATAATGAAAACTTAAGTTTATTTAACACAACGGAGCTATAGTACTTTTTATTAAAAGGTTAAACAATTATACCATAACAACTGAATACGTTATAATTATCAGTCTCTCTTTAGCCAACCCCTGGGCACAGTCCTGTGGTAACTAGCATTCTCCCCCTCTTACAGCCAGCAAGGCAGTCCTGCTCCAATGACAGCCTGTTTTTGGGGCACACGCTTATACAAGGCTCACAGGCAATGAGGAAAAAGATATCTGGTCCTTGCAGCCTCTGCATCTTGTTGGTACATTATGAGTCGTAACCTCTTGCTAGTACTGGTTAACCTGGGTCCCCCTCCTGTGGAGGCTTCTGGGTACAGGTTGGGCACTCCCAATTCTGGCTCCTCGATTGGCAGGGAGTGAGGTGCTACGCATTACTTCTGGACCTCACATTGGTTGTTGCTCCATAAATTCTGAATGTAATAGACTCCCACAATAAATGTCAACAAAGGAGTCTAATCACTGCTGATTTTACTTAACCCTTTATAGCTTTTTCCTAAGATCCAGAGCATTGTACACACTTATGGTGAATGCTAGTCAGCTATCTGTGTGCATTTTAACAGTACCTGCAGTACAAAGAGGGGGCAAAAAAAGAGGTGAAAAGTATCCCTCATTCACTGTGGGAAACGAGTAGTAATAGTAACCCCTCGTTTTGCCACTTACCTTACCTTGAAAAGCTCCGGCATCCTGCTCCTCTGGGCGGCGCGGCTAGTGACAAGAAGACAGCCGCGGTAGAAACTCCATCCTCTTCCCCTGCTGAAGTTCACAAAACACTACCGCGCAGGCGCAGAGAGCCAAGGCACGGCTCTCTGCGCCTGCACGGTAGTGTGTTTCTTACACTGCCGCCGCAGACGACCGTCTACAAGGTGCTCCCTGCAAGCTCCGCCCCAATGTCGGAGGGGGCGGGGCTTAATCACGGCCGGGCCTACCGGTCTACAGCCCGGCTGGCCGGCAGGCCAGTCCGAGGCTGGGTGTGGTACAGTGGGATGTGAACTGTATAAAATGTTGTGAAACTACTGCATAACCTGTGTAAAATGTTTAACTGCTAAGGGAAGTACTGCTGCAGACCAGCTGAGTAATTAGAGTGCCAGATGTACCTAATCTATAGGCACTAATAGAGGGGTCTTCTATAGGCACTAATAGAGGGGTAAACGTAGTAATGCTAAGGGAATGATAGGAGTTGCTATTCAAACTGCTAGCTTTTTGATATTCAAGTAATTGTTCCTGTTATTATTGTATATTGAATTGTTTTATGCCTTGTAGTTATTTCATGTTAAAGATATATTTTTGCTATAAAATACAGAAAAGTAGTTGCTTCCCAATCCTCATCTAGTAAATATGCTGTGAGTGGCTTCTACACCTTTCTTGTGTTCCACTAAAGTGTTTTAGTGTTTGTGGTCATAGTTATAGTGGTGGGCTAGGGGTCCGCCATGGCTCCCATGGGTGTCCATGGCCCCGGACACTCCCCAGAAGAGAAGCCATGTGTCAAGAGTTTGGTGGAGGCACCGTTTTGAATAAGTGAGAGTAAATCTTACACCCATTTACATACAGCAATTCCCAGAGGAGCCTAGAAAAGAGGTGTTACATAAGAATAATGAAAGTAAACTTAAGTTTATATTGTTAGGTTTCTATCCACAGCCAGATAGTGTAGTAAATGAGGTTAATAAATTATAACACAAAATTCAAATAAACAGTTGACACAAGAATATTTTCATCCTAAGGGGCATATTCAATTGTCGCGGGTTTCCACGGCGTTAGAACTACTACGGTAGTAGTTAGCTGGATTTCAGCTCGCGGCTCAGGGAGCTGCAAGCTGAAATCCAGCGAGAAAACTATCGTAATAGCGTTTTTTAGTGTGCCGACAATTGAATATGCCCCTAAGTGTTTAAAATGGCAGATGGGGAAAATGATGGCTGTAGACCCATTTTGTCACAAAGTATAAATCAAAATATTGTCTATGTCACTGGAGTACAACACACAAGTAAAACTAAACTTGCTGTCTAGGAGAACAGGTGAGTATTGTGCAATAAAATATTTGCTATAGGGGGCTAGGGTTTTACTACAGGGAGAGGGTGAATTGTGCCACTACAGAGGTGATGGTGGGTGTTACTAGAGAGGCAGAGGAAGGAGGAGGACTGTGTTATTACAGTGGTGAGGGGGGTAAAAGACTAAAGAGAAAGGGTTGCCACTAATGTGTTACTACAGAGCTGATGGGGAGGGGGGGGATGTGTTATTGCAGATGTGGGGGGAGGTGATACTTTAGCAGTGAAGGGGGGTGTATTACTACAACAGAGAGAGAGGAAATATGTTACTAAAGAGGCAATGGGGGGTTGTGTTACACAGGGGTGAAGCCCACATGTTTTACAGTAGAGGCGCATGCAGGGCCGGTGCTAGGGTCCATGGCGCCCTAGGCATTTTGAAAAAATCGTCGCCCCCCCCCGTAATTCCTTACCTTGTCACACCACCGCCGCCTCTCTGCTCTGTCTCCTCCCCTCCACTCACTGACACTAGTGAGTGGAGGGGAGGAGACGGAGCAGAGAGGCGGCGGTGGTGAGCAATAGCCTCTCGCCCCTCCCCTGTGTATCTGAATGCTGTGCGGCGGCCGTGACAGGTATGGTCAGCGGTCGCCGCACAGTTTTAAAGTAATTTACATTCTTGTGGCGCCCTCCAGGCGCCCTCCAGAGCCCGGCGCCCTAGGCAAGTGCCTAACCTTGCCTAATGGGAGCGCCGGGCCTGGGCGCATGGCTAGCTTCCACTCAGTGGGGTGACCACTACCCCTCTGATGGCACACCAGAACTGGATTAAAGCAACAGGAGGGCCTGGCAGGAGAGACCTGGCAAATTTTAGCCTGGGGCCAAGACTCGACTCAGCAGCCTATTAGCAACATTTTAAATGGAAAAAATTCAGATGGGCCAGTGGCCCAGCCCAGAGTAGCCCACTATGGGACTGGCATGGAGGGCAGATGCCCCCTGCCCTCTAGCCTAGCCAGCCCCTGGGGCCTGGACTAGAGAGGCCCAAACTTTATAGCATCTGATCATGAGAAACAAAACCTTGGTCGTCTTTATCTACTCAATGAAAGTAGAATATTGCTAAAATTTTAGCATTGATAAAAAGATTATAAATTTATAACCAATAACAATTTTCTGACCTTTTGACTCAGGAAGCAAGAAATGTTTTAGCACTGCCCATCTTTTTGTGGAAGCTGAGAAAAAACAATAAAGCTCATTTATTGTGCCAAAAAAATTCACTGCATCCAGGCACGAGTCAACTGCAGTTAGTCCAACTAGATTTAAAGAATGTCAAGCGCAGAGATTACACTTTACAAATCTGTTCCTTTCCAGAACTTTTTATTGAACAATGTTATACTTTGTACTTAGTAACCATCTAATGTATTGAAGGTAATTTCCCACTCAACTTCTTCTTTGATACAGATTAAATGGTTTGCACACCCCAATGAATCTAGTTTAGAGAAGATTAAGGCTTCATAAATCAATTGAAGACTTCTGAGATCAGTGTAAGAGGGAACCAGTTTTTATAGTAATTTTGTTTAACTACCTTAGGCTTGTTCACTGGGCCACCTGCATTTTTTTCTCTTAAAATGTTCCTAATAGGCTGTTAAGTTGTGTCTTGACCCCTGGGCTAAAACTTGGCAGCCCTCCCCTGTTGGCATCTGCAATTTTTCCAATTGAACTGCATTTGCGTATCAGTAGCATAACTGTTACCATGGATTAGGTTCACAAACATATATTTTTCTGAAGCTTCTCTGCCATTTCTCCGTTCAATCTGCTATTTTGTCCAAGTCTTCCTGTAGTGGGTTATTAACCTGCTCTGTGGGTCATCTGCAAATATGGACATATCCTTGACTATTAATAATAATCATTAACCAGACAAAAAAATGGACAATACTGACATCATCATAACCACATTAAAGACTTTAGCCTAATCTTCATTTAGTTACCTCCATATGCACAGAAAAGCATGATTCATGACTAGTATTGTGATTTGGTGTCTCTTGAAATGAGAAAGGGTCATCAGCCATGCTGAACTAACAATACTACTATTAGACAGATGATAATAATAACCTGTTATATGGAACAGTATCAAAGAATATAAAAAATCCAAAAACAAATCACATGAACTGCATTGCCAAAATCCCGTTTACAACATAGCACCTCATAAAACCTGAGCAGATTAGTACAGCACATTCAGTCCTTTAAAAAAAAACTTGCAGAGTGTTGTTTTCAATAGTTTTGAATATAAACGCTTAGAAACCCCAACTGAACCTAGAACCCCAAACACACCCCGAACCAAAATTTCCTTGTACCCTGGTGTCCCCAATACAAACATTATAGTTCCGTGTCCCCCTGAAATCTTCACTTGTGATCTTATGTTAGAGTGACTATGAGTTTCATACAGCACAAGTTGAATTATGAGCAAAATATTTAACTTAGTCAACTAATTCAGTTATATTTAGGGCCGACACCAGAGGAAGACAATAGGGACAGCTATTTCCGCATAGTCTCATAGTCCCTGTCAGTGTCTCTTCTTTGTTCCTCAGAGTCTGTCCTCTGACCATGCTTTCCTACCATTAGATGCAGGTAGTGTCAGTCACACTGCTTTGGGATGTGCTGGCCATGGGAAACCCCATAGCATACAAATAGACCTTGCGTCTGCAAATATTTAACTCTGCGCAGGATGGAGGATCATAGTTTAGCAAAGTTTTGTTTATGGGGGTTTTTTTTTTGCCAAGCAGGATCCTGTGAATTATTTTGGCTTCAAGACAGAAGAAAAGAAGATTATTTTCAACTACCTGTGGAATATATTTTTAGCTTTTTTTTTTATGGACATCTACCGGACCTTGGAATATTATATGTTTTTATGATTTCAAGTTTTATTGGATTAAAAGCTTACAAGATTGGATCAATTACAGCTGAAGACATCAGATAATAATTATATGGAGATTTATTATTTTAATAAAATTATGTGGTTAAAAGGTGTGGTGGATTTATTTACATTTTAGTTTGCGTTTTTTTATTTTTAATAAACCAATGTGGTTTTAATGAGGAGTGTGTTTTACTTAATTTTACTTTGTGGAACTCCAGGCTCAGTGGACCCTGGGTGTCAGGGAATAATGGAACTTGTAGTTCTCCAAGTGCCAGTATGGCCTGGCTGCCATGGGTATGCTAGTGCTCACAGTTCTACAAAGACCAGGATGCCCAAACTGTTAATGGCAGCTGGCTGAAACACCTTTGGTCAGACACCCTTACAGCTAGACCTCAACTAGTAGTAGCACTAAAAAGTATCTTAGACCGACCAGCACTTTGAGGCACCACTGACCAAAAAGTGCTGGTAGATACCTCGGGCTGAACAGTGCTAGGAGACACCTTGGGCTGAACTGTGCTGGGAGACACCTCCAAGGAGACTGGGAATTCAGGTTTGCACAATTGGAGGCTCTCCTTAGCATTTACTAGCCCCCTCAGAGAGGATGCCAAAGCCACAGCTTGGTCACATTCCTCCACATACTTAAGAGAAAGAGTACTTTCGTCATAGAGCACTTCATTTAGATTTTCATGCTTTGCCGCCAGATGAAGCCTCTCTAACTTGCACTCCACTAGTTCCTTTACAGACTCTCTTGATGTATGCACCTTTTGCTGTACCATGACAAGCTTTTGCTTTAAAACAGCAATGTATTGGTCTTTCTCTGCTGCTATCTCATTAAGAGCTCTCACTGCCTTTTCTCTTTCTTTATAAAATTTCTGTAACTCTTTTAACTCCTCTTTCAGGGATTCAAAGATCACATTTCCTTGCTCTCTCTGCTGCAATCTCTCTGCAGTTTCTTTTAGAGTCTCTACTGGTTTTTCTCTTCCAACACATCATTTTTTTAACCTATACAACTTGATTTGAGCTCCATAACTTTTTTCAAGCCAGGAGTTTTGTTCTCTAAAAGTTTTCTCCATACACTCAAACTCCACCCTGCCCATATAATCATCTCCAGGTAATAACATCAGGTTTGTGCAGAGAGGAAGACATTTTTCAACTTAATCTCCCCCACTGCAAATTCCAGTGCAGGTTTTCCAATTCACCCTGCTGGGACTGAATTTCAGGCACACCTGTTTGTAAATGTTCTTTTTGACATATTTTATTCTTTCTCTTGCCTATCTTGGCTGAAGTAAAGAAAATGTGTACTGGAAGCAATTACTCTTTGTTCTATTGGAGCCTTTAAACATAAAACTTTACATATATCTAGAACTTTCCACAGACAATTAGCAAAACAAACAGGTGCTTTAGTATCCCACACAGGCAAACAGCAGACTTCTGTGCAAAGGTTTTTGTATGGACCACACCCAACTCACAGCTCAGTGAATAATCAAGGTGTGGCACTACAATGCCCAATTTTTAAAATGTTTGGTTTCTTTGCAAAAATACATGTGCTGAACAGTTTACAGTAATATTGCTCCTTTTCTGTCTCTCCACTCCAAGGGCCAGATTTAATTGTTCCTATGAACATTTCGGATGCACTTTTTACCGTTACTACGGTAAAAAGTAATGCTGAGTTTTGCTCGCACCTCTATGGAGCGCAAGTAAAAATCAGCATTACTTCTGTCAAAAAATATCCACTGGAGGTGTCACACGACCGTTCTGGAGGCACCTCACACGGATATTTACAGAATTTAATTTGCCTCCAATTTTTACTTTCTCTGCAATACAGCAATTTCCCCCACCACCACAACTGGCAGCTTTAACAGTTTGGTGTGTGATAGTGGCATTCAATACATTTCACTACCACTGTTGCATCTGGTTGGCTAGGTGGACAGCTAGGCTTTGGTTATCCTTTGCGATCCCACAATGACACCACTTGTAGAACTTCTGACACCCTTGTGACACTGACACCAAGCAGACATCAGTCACAAACAGCTTCTTGCTTGAAATCAAAAGTGCTTTATTGTTCACATCACAGTAAAGAACAAACTTTCGTCAGGACGACACCAGTAAACAACATCAAGTTGCCTGCATCTCCTTGTAACCCAAATGCTAACTAACACAGTGCAGGTCTCTAGCCATTGGCCAACATGTAACCCCTTATAACTAAAAAAGACAGGCTTAAATGCACAAGGCTCCTCCCTTTGGTCTAATTACCCCATTAGACCCTATTCTCCACAGGTGTGTATTAAACCTAACGTTCTTGGTCTGTAAGAGTGTAACCCTTTTACAGCCTGCACCTGCAGACTTCCCGGGACCTCACCAGTACCTATGCAGGAGAGGTGTGAAAAATAGGCCCCTTTGCCACTATATATATATATATATATATATATATATATATATATATATATATATATATATATATATATATATATATATAGTAACAAAAGGAGGCATTTAGCTGGCAATATGCAAGGAAGTAGAGTAAAACATTGGCACATTTATGTACCTAGATGGAGATTAAACCAGGTAAAAACATATGTGTAGTTTAAAATTGGTTTACTTACATGATTTAAAAGCTGCTTCCTCTCAGCAAACAGACAGGGTGGGTCTGATAGTCTAAACAGAGCCAGGCATAGGCGTTTCCTTTTAAAGAGAAGGTGGGTGTGTCACCTGTCCATCAAGCTAGGCCTGTGGGAGGAGTGTCAGGTATAAAACCCTGCTTTTTTCATTGTTCAGGGAGATCAGCGCTGGGCTAGCTGGCTGATCTGGACAGAGAGCTGGACTATGTATAGTAAGCGTTGAGGGTCTCCATAATTGCTGTGCAAGTATACGGTGTCACAACATTATTACCATCCTGACAATAAAGAACCATAAAAAGGAAGAAGTTGTACGCGTGTGCTTCTGCAGTAGCGGGCTCTTGCCACTATATATATATATATATATATATATATATATATATGTTACCATTTGCTTTTAAGCCAAGGAAAATAAGGAAAATGCTTCTGTGCTTTCATAGTATTAAGAACTTATTTTACTAAGACATTGCAGAACTATATATATATATATATATATATATATATATATACCCATATATTTCATCAATAAGTAATATATGACCTTGATAGCATACAATACTATCACCAAATTAAAAAGAATGTAGTAGATGTTCTCATTACAGTTTTGGCTATAAGGAAGCTTTGTAATGCATCTTGGACTGCGGGAGCAGTGTCTCATTTCATTTATTTTTAAATTTTTGTAAAACTGCTGCAGGCCGTATAACCTCCCCCTCCACTTCCTGTACTCTTAACATTTTCCTAGGATACAGCTCAGTGCCAGAAGCTGAAACATAGGTATTTTTAGCATAGTGGGTTCTCAGAATGTTTGCTCTTCACTCAACCCACGTATCATTAGCATCACCCCGTGACAGGGAAGAAAGGTCCAGAAATAGGAAAAAATTTGTTCTTTCAATATTTAAATCTGGGATGCTAGATTTAAATAGCATTTGTGGAGTCAGAAGAGATCATTTTAGATGCATGCTTATTTTTCGTTTCTAATGATTTTACATGGTGGCACAGTGGTTAGCATTGCTGCCTCACAGCGCTGAGGGTCATGAGTTTGATTCTGACCAGGGCCCTATCTGTGTGGAGTTTGTATGTTCTCCTCATGTTTGCATGGATTTTCTCCATGTTCTATGATTTTCTCCACATTTCCAGAACATACTGTAGGTTAATTGGCTTCTGACAAAATGGACCTGTGTATGGGCAAGGGGCATTTCTGACATAAGTTGAGAAGAGTAGCTGACCTCAGGGGACAGAATGTAGGAGGCATTGGGGCGGTGCTGGAGTTATTAAAAACAAATGCCAAAAAAACCTTTATTGTACGTTGAGCCCCTACCAATATACTTGGAGCATGGTGATTGGTAAGTGAACGATGAGATCACTGTGCTCCTCCTATATTGGTGTGTTGGCAACAAGAGGAAAATATTTTAGTCCTGGTTCAACCCAGCGAAAAATATAAATACATTTTTTATTTTTTTTGCTAATACAAACTAATTTTGTCCTGCTGTGTGTGAAGGGTAATAACATTGCTTAACCTCAGGAGGTGCCATGCCCAAAAACATCCCTGACCAGGGGGTAAATGTATCAAGCTGAGAATTTTCTGGTGGGTTGGAAAAGTGGAGATGTTGCCTATAGCAACCAATCAGATTCTAGTTATCATTTTGTAGAATGTACTAATTAAATGATAGCTAGAATCTGATTGGTTTTTCAACCCCGCTGGAAAACTCTGTGCTTGATACATTTACCCCCAGGTCTTTATTGAAAGTAGTTGATAGTGCTACTTCTGAGGTCATATTTAAATCAAGAGGTTTTGGTGGTAAAAACAGCAGATCTAGGACATCCTGCAAATTCAGGAACAAGCTCAACTTTGAACTATTAAACCAGTTGTAGTAGATTACAATATCTTGTGCAAAACAGAATCTTGTTTCAGATATGCAGTAGGTGTGTATAGCTGTAACTAGATAATTAGGTATACTGGGTAATACAGGCAGACAGAGAGATAAGAGGGCCCTGCTCGCAAGCTTACGATCTATGGGACAATGGTTTGATACACAAGGGTAAGTGCTACATCATATTGAATATTTGTGCAGCTAGAATGCAAAGGTTACAAAGTATTTAGTGAGCTGTATGCTCAGTCACACAACTATATTGATCAGAAGGCTGTTGTCTTGTGTTAGCTGTGTATAGGGTGGTAATAGGGTAACCTAGGGAGATTAAGAGAGCACTAGAGGAGAATTATAAGCTTGTCTGAAGAGGTGAGTTTTCAGAAAAGGCTTGAAGGTTTGAAGATTAGAGGAAAGTCTTGTGGTACGAGGGAGTGAATTCCATAAAATGGGTGCAGCCCGTAAAAAAGTCCTGTAACTGAGAATGGGAGGAAGTGATGAGAGTGGAAGAGAGACATAGTTCTTGTGCAGAACGGAGGTTAGTATTCTGTTTTGCACATAAGTTAAATACTGACTGTCAGGAACACGAGACACAGATGTGAAAGATCAGGAGAGGATAGATAAATTTGTGTATCATCTGCAGGGAGATGATACTGAAATCCAAAGGAGCTTATTAGTTTTCCAAGAGAAGCGGTCTAGATAGAGAATAGCAGAGGAGCCAAGGTGGATCCAGAGTAATTAGCACTGAAAGAGCGATTATCTAGGTAGATGGAGAACCAGGATAGGACAGTGTCTTGAGGACCTAGAGATTGTAGTGTTTGTATGAGGAGAGAGCAGTCACCAGTGTCAAATGCAGCAGAGAGATCCAGGAGAATTAGAAGAGAGTAATGGCCTTTAGTTTTAACTGTGATCAAATCATTGACAACCTTGGTCTGGGCAGAATGTGGAGTTTTAAGAGCGAAAGCCTGACTGTAGAGGATCCAATAGGTTGTTTGCAGAAAGAAAGCATGTGATCAATATAGATATATACAATAGACATTGTTTTTCTATATATACTTAGATTCAAGTTTCATTTTTTTATTAATTAGTTTTAAGCACCCTGTATTTTCTTCAATATTAAAACCCTCAAAATTAGCATTTCTCATGTATCTTTCTGTGAAAGCACTTTATAAATCCCATACACTGGCTCGAATTATTTCTAAAACACAGTACAGCTTTGAAATAGAGATGATAGACATGCCATACTCCACTTCTGCTTTGGCTCCTATCATGAAGTGGTTCAAGTGGCATTTATACATTACAGAGGGAGCAGGGGCAAATACAGGGTCATCTTCCTCCTCTCCCAGCCACTCGCTCCTGGCTTTACCTGATTCCCCCCAGGAGGATTAGTGGTCCCATCCCCCCACGGCATCTTTTGGGCGTCCTATGTTTCTATGATGTGCATTGCAATGTTTTTTAGTTTTGTGTGTCTTTTCTATTTTCAGAATGTCTGGGTTTATATTTGTTGTAACATTTATTGGGCAACCCCCCCCCCCCCCTGTCTGTGAAGGGGTTCTTCCCTGTATCCCCCCCTTGTTGATTTCCCTCCTTTTTTTGTACCCCAAATATTTTGCAAAAACTTCAATAAAAATTATTGATGGAAAAAAAAAGAACTTTATAAATAAAAATAATCAGCCATTGTATTTTTGTCTTCAATGTTCAATAAAATAACATAACTTTACCTCTCAACTGTCCCGATTCCATCAGGATAGTCCTGATTTTAGGGGACTATCTTGATTAGCCAAGAGCTTGTCTCAGCAAGAGGAACACCTGGGTTGTAGGTGGCTGGAGGAAAGTGCAGGTTATGCCCTCCATGGTGCTGGACATACTCACACACATCTGGCCACACCCACACTTAATCCGGCCCTGGGGTTAACCTGCAGAAAGCTCCTCTTTCATCTTGGCCTACATCAGTCTTTGCTGCTCACTCACCAGTGCTGAGGTTTTTCTACCTGCATCTAGTGGCCGGCTACCACTCCTCAAGGTAATTGCCTCTGATTATCTAAGGGAGTATCAGCTCCAGCACTGGGGCTTATTTAGGATTGGACATATTACAATTTTTTGGTGTAAGATATGGACTTATAAATTGTGTGTGCCCACCAGAAATGTGTATGCATACTTCCATGTATAACTTTTGCATATCATTGACTTACGTCTTCTTATGCCCATAGAGTAGGAAAAAAGGCTGACAAGTTTAGGCTGTGTATAATAAGGGCTTGTACATGTAATTGCAACATAATTAGATGCGGCACATCAGCAGATATGATTATATTACCATTGAACCAGAGCAGCACTTGACTAAACAAATGGATTAACAGACAATTACTCTTCAAAATCTGCCAACACTTCATACTCATTCATCATCATTTAGGCCTATATAAACTGCTTCCTGCAATTCATTCACTGTTCTGTAATTTTGGTATGTTTCTCCTCCCTGAAATGAGTATGTCTTTATGAACTTGTGGTCAATCCTCAAGAGGTGGGTGGACAAACAAAAACCCACAAATTCTGACAAACTCCAAGCACTGATTAGGCTAAAATGGGCGAACCATCAGTCAGTATGTGGCCCAGAAGTTGATTGACAGCATGCCAGGGTGAATTGCAGAGGTCTTCAAAAAGAAGGATCAACACTGCAAATATTGATTCTTTGCATAAACATAATGGACTTGTCATTAAGAGCCTTTGACCGCTGAGTGTACCCCTGCACAATGCTCAATCCTCTGCTCTATTCTATTTATACTACTTGTCTTGGAAAACTACTAAGCTCCATTGGATTTCAGTATCATATTTATGGGGATACCCAAATGCATATATCTTCTCTGAATCTCTCGTCATTTATGTTAGCCTGCATTACTGAATGTCTTCCTGCTATGTGATCTTGGATGTCCTGTCGCCACCTTAAACTCATTCTTGCAAAACTTACCAGTAGAAGCAATTTACCTGCCCTATCTATTTATCTCCCAGAACTCCAAGGTGGAAGCAAAATCAAAGGGCTGCATTAGGTATAGGCTTTAATTATATTACTTTTGGTTGGGTTACAATAATAATACAGATTTACATTTATCTTTTCACCTTTCTGTCAGGATAATTAAAACAAACAATCTATTGAATTACGATGCCAGGAAAATGGATTTAGAGTTAATCCCCACTAAACACAGCACACAATTGTCATTTCAAATGGAAGTAGTTACGGGATATAAAGGGCAGCCATTTACCAAAACTTTGTCTATCCTGTGGTGCTGCCAAGCAGTAACATAATTTTAGTAAATATTATGAAATACAGACCGCAGTTTATTAAAAAAAGAAAAAAATTAAATACATAGACTTCAGTTGACGCAGGTACGTGATTTCAGGCAACATTAGATTTAAAGCTGTATTTTACCTTGGATAACACATAACAAACGCAGAACCCCTCTGCCAAAACACACGTGTGTCCCGCATGAAAATGGCAAACTGCCCATATCACGTATTGACTCGCTTGTGTTCAAAGTATATTTAGATGCCTCCACATAAAAACAAATACTTACTAAAATACATGCTTATGATTTGCATTGTAAAATGACTGAAATCCAAATGTAAAATTCACTGACAATCCTGGGTTATGTGTAAAAAAACGAATGTCTTAAGGGAGACAAAAATGAACTTTTCACAAGGAGATTTCTTGTGACAACTTTCCTTTTTCTTATTCAAAAAACAAAACAAATAATTAAGATAAAAAAATATACCAAAAATGAATTGAAGAAATCAGCAACGCAAATATTAAAATGTATTTTCCCATTGTAAACAAAAGTAAATAAATAAAAATATTCATGTATTATAGTGAATAATCTTTTCTCCCCTATTTTAAAATATAAGCATAAGATTAGTCACCTTGGACTTTTATGTTATTTATAAAAAATAATGTCTTTATATGAAGCTATGATGTGACTTTTAATATCCATATAGAAAATGTAGCAGTTTGTTAATTATATAATAATGTGTTTGGTTATATTTCAATATTCCAATTTTTTTTAATTAGTAATGACTAATGAGATCAGTAACTGTTAGTTTCACACTTGCCAACATTCCAGTTTGGGCTGATTGGGGTGTAGGCTATTTTGTCCCAGATTTCCAGATCACTCTTCTTTACCCGATAGTCTGTATCCCTTTCTACATCTAAAAATCTGGAATGTTCTGGTAAGATCATAAATATTGACAGATATTGCGATAACCTGCATTGTTGTAAATTCGCTGATTCTCTGTGAATTTGCAGTCAGGATTTAAAATGGCAATCTAATTAAATTTGCCGTTTTAAATCTTGCAAGCAAAATCAACTCTGCAGGTTAAAACATTTCTCCCCTCGAATTTCATGACACAGCCACTGGGTGCTCAGTGAATATTTAGGACATCATATAGATGGTACAAGCTACCTCTGGATGCACAGGGTTCTAAAAGACAGGTAAGTCGAGGACCTAGGACAGAATGTAATAAAACCTGTTTCTCCATGCTGTTTTAAATTGCAAAGACACCTGATGTTTTTTTTTTTAAGTCACAGAATGTGTTAAGTAGTGATTTGTGTCTGTTTGATTTGAAAACTCCAAACCGCATCTGGAGCAAGTCACAGTTTTTACATCTAAACTGTATGGTAAAACTGGGTGTGAAACTCCACTGGCAATGAACAAAATGTTTAAAAATTACTGCCAGCTGTGTCAGCAACATCCCTATTTTTAAAATAGGATACAATAATACCCCGACTCACTATTGTGATGATTAGACCATTTGTTCATATTCACATGCACGTTTTTACACATATGAGAAGTTTTCTATAACTAAGCCAAGGTCTTGAGCCAAGCTGATTTGGACAAACACCAGCACAATATTAGCAGGAACTCCCTTGTCAATCAGTTAGGAAATGGGTCACAATAGGCACCATTCATAAATTATCTGAGTAGAATCTGTACACAAGTCGTCAGTGGATTCTTCTTAGGTAAAACACAAAGTTAGAAATAATCTCTCTATAGTGTACTGTATAATGAATTGAATGTCGGACTAGGCTACCATGTAAATCCAGCTACAAATGTTAGTTTACAATAATATATTACATATATAGTAGGCACACATATTTCCATTAATATTTTATAGTCTCCCCTTATTTAGATAAAGATTTAGCAAAATCACAGGACAAATGCTGTCCACAAATGGGAGAATCCTGCCGTACCGCCACACATTCAGATCAGTGTCTAATATGGACACGTATGTTGGTCTACAATTTGGCCAAGATCCTGCTGTTTAGGATTCAGGATCACTTCAGACTTACACGGGTCCTTTTAGTTAGTTTAGAAGAAACAAACAGGCCAATAGCTATCATCTGACAACGGTATTAGCCAATATGCCAGACAGTTGATCAACAAATTCGGATATTTGTCAGACTCATTTTGGAGATACACATACTGCCCTATTGGGGCAATTGTTCAATATTACAGCGGACATGACAGTATGTGAGTAACCAGTTAAAGTCCCTTTTCCCATACATTCTATAGAAACCATCTTAAGAACCTCTTGCAAGTTTAATAGTCAGAGCCTTGAGAATTGAATTGACATTTAATCAAATTGACGTGTATAAAGAGGTTGTCTACTTTTGGACAATCTGCCTTCAATGTAGTCATCCAGTATAGAAAATAGGTAGATTCCTTCCCCCAACAGCCCCCTATTACCTGACACTAAGAGCCAATATGGCAGACTCCATCTTTCTAGTTTTGCAAGTGGTTACCAAAAATGCATTTGTGTCCGATGAAGGGTTTATCTTTTGCTACTTATATAATAACACACAGTAGAAACGTGGAAAATTTGAAAACAAATGAAAACAAATGAGACCAGTGTTTCAAATTTATTGGCAGTACTCTTTTGTTTCAAAGCCAGTCACATCTGCAACATATAACCTCTTGGAGAGATTGTTGATATTGAGTTGACATTCACGTTTTTACACCACATGAGAAGTTTTCTACACCTTAGCCAAGGTCTTGAGCTACACTGCTTTGGATAAACACCAGCACATTAGCATATTAGCAGGGACTCCCTTTTCAATAAAACATACAGAAAATGGTTCACAATAAGCATCATTCATAGATTATCTGAACAGAAATCTGTACACAAGTCATCAATGGAATCTTACAGGTAAAACAGAAAGGGGAAGTGGGAGATAATCTCTTTCATAGTGTATTATATAAAGAACTCAGTGTCAGATTGGACTAACAATTAAATCCAGTAACAACTGCCCATTGTTCCATCCAAAATAATATGTTTCATGTACAGCAGAACACACATTTTCATGATCACAAATGTTTAATAATCTGGCCATTTCTGGTAAAAGATTTTGGAAAATCACAGGGCAAATGCTGTCCACAATCCGGACAATCCTGCCTGACAGTCAAGCAACTGGATCAGTGTCTAATATAGCCACACATTTATGTGGGCGAATTGGCAAACATCCTGCTGATAGGTAATTGAGATCACATCAGACTTACACTAGTTCCTTTGTGTTTGGATGGCCACACACATGTATTTTAGCAGTCATCTTATAATTGCATTAACCGATATTTCAGATAGTCAACCAATCAAATTCTATTGGATTAAAATCAGGTTAGTTTTGCCCCTATTGGAGTAAATGTCCAGTATTACTGCTGAGATAACAGTATCCCTTTCCCCCTGCTTTCCTTGTGTCAACCTCTATATTGGGATGATTGTAAAGTCCTCTTGTACGTTTATAGTCAATAAATTGAATTGTCACTTAATCAAGTGGAGGTGGAATTAAAGATGTTGCCCACTTTTGGACAAATACTTTTAAAAATAACATGTCCATCCTATCTGGTGGCAAATAGGTTTTGCGACTGTATTATCCAATATGTCAGATAATGTGCCAGTCAATTTTGATTGGCTTGTTATTGGGCCAGTTTTGGAGCTTTTCGTGGTCACTACACAAAACACAATGCATATTAGTTACTACTATTCACAATTCAATGTGAATAGTAGTAACTAGTAAGCATTGTGAATATAGGCACAGGAAACATTTTAGATAGTCTATCACAGGTATAACACCATGTGTAGAAAATTATATATGTAGTTTCTTTGACAGGTGTGGAAATGGAGCTTGTGGCAACTCCATCTCTTATATACTCCCAGCGCAATTTGTCAGATGGGGGACCTAAGTCCCTCTTGCCTTATTTCTCATGACAACTTTGAGATTCAAGGATGACAACAGATTATATAGGGATGAGATCTTACCCTTCTTCAGTGGAGACTTCAGACAGACATCTGCTGAGGGAAGGGACATGAGTGTCTCAACTGAAAGCAAAAGAAAAATCAAAGGTGTGAAGGAGAGGAATCTGTGCTGAATGTTTTGCAGAGATGCCCAATGACTATGGACTGCCAGATCACTGACAACTGTGATGTCTGCCAACATCCAAAGCTTAAAGCTGGGACCTAACATTCTCAGACAGAAATAAGAGTTGTCCCATAATGAGCACATATTTGAATTCTCATAGATGAGTTTATATCAGGTATGGCATTAATCCCAAATATATAGAGAAATTTTAGGGTGAAGGTTCGATTGGGGGGTGGGGGGGTCTTCTGGTTCTACGTAGATGCAATAAAGTTTAGGCTGTGGAAACGTGTTTCAATATCCAAACAAGCAATTGTGCCATGAGGGGAAAATGTAGCAGCTATTTGCCCTATATGCAAGGCTAGATAGTTTTGCTTTAAGTCAGGAAACCCCCTACCAACTCTGCTTCTTGGTTTCTTAATAAAAGAAAGGGATGTTCTTGGAGCTTTGTCATACAATATACACTTGAGAAATGCTGACTGAACTCCTTGAAGACCAGGTTTGGGTCTTTAACTGGAACTGGAAGGGCTTGAAAGAGATACAATAACTTTGGAACACGGTTAATTTTGAGTGTTATAATCCTACCCAGCTATGAAATAATTAGCTTTTTCCAGGATCGCAAATCTGATTTAAGTGTTGATATAGAAATTGATATGGAGAGATATGAACTGATTGGATAGCTGTCTTGGTTTGTGATGGGACATGGAGAAGCATAGTTTACGACTAAGTACAATTCATTTTATAGCCTGAAAGTGCACCATATTCATATATTAAGCTATATATAGTTGGGTAAGAGACAGGAGGATGTCATCTCCACAGAGAGAATTTTTAAATTGGCTCCTTCCCACCTCCACTCCGTGAAAACTTGAGGAATACCTGATTAACGACGCTAAGAGTTCTATAACCACAGCACCATCAGATATATTTTGGTTTTATAATAGAGGCCAGTCCTTATCTCTACTGGTGACACAATTCAGGCACCAGAACTCTGGGGCAACACAAAATAATAACAATAAATATCCAAATTATAACAATATAGTATCCAAATGAATTACTTACCCCTGCTAGTATCCCATGCTGTCCCTCTGTGTCCCATATTTGTAGTTATATTGACCACTCCAGCTCATACTACATAAATCAGAGTAGTCCTAGTCAGATTCTACAACCACACTTATAACCACACACCTGGAAGAGAAATGTTGCAAATCAGAGGAGTAAAGAGAGGATGCGCTACAGAACTCAAGTGTCCTCGATTTGGAAGCCATCTAACCTGGCGTATGGCACTTATCCTAATTCTTGGATTTCGAGGTAACTTTTGGATAGGATTGTGTACCCCTGATTGCACAAAGATCTAGGGCCTGATATATTAAGAAACTTAAATTAAGAAGTTTCTTATTTAAGTATCCTGGACAAAACCATGTTAAAATGCAAGGGGTGAAAAGTAGTTTTCTGTTTTGCACAAAAGTTAAATACTGTCTGTTCTTTCATGTAGCACACAAATACTTGATAGCTTATTTGTACACTGAAATTTAAAGTTGATATTTGTGTGCTACATGAAAAATATAGACAGTATTTAACTTATGTGTAAAATAGAAAACTAACTTTCACCCCTTGCATTTTAACATGGTTTTGTCCAGGAGACTTAAATAAGAAACTTCTTAATTTAAGCTCCTTAATGAATCAGGCCCCTAGTGTGGATATGGAGAGTTAACGTGTGGAAAGGGCTACACAACTGTTTGGATTAACCTAAAGACTGATTTGTTACATTAACCCAGGAACAAGTAATTTGGTAAATAATACACAATCAATGAGACTTCAATTTCACAAACTGTGCATACACTATCAATAATGGAACTTTGCCACCTATTAAGATATACTGTGCAATTACTTGGGCAGCTCCTCATACACAGAGGTGTACCATGCTATATATTGAATAGAGACTTCACTATTGATATAGAGTAGACTGTGCATATACTAATATACTAACAGCGATGGAATATTGATATCTATTAACAGACTATGGAAGTAATTGTGGAACTAATTGAGACAATTTTGGATTCACTTTATATTAATGCAAATAGAGAACTCCACATATAGCGATACTAACTACTGTTAATAGGGGAGTTGACTCGCTGAATGCTTGTAATTTACCTGATTAATTGTAACTGGACATCTCAACATTATAGCCACTATATGCACAAAATAATCCATAGTATATCAATTCATACTTGCCGACTCTCATATAATGTACAAGAGATTCCCAAATTGCAAGTAACTCTCCCTGATTCCCGGGACAGCAGGATGCCCTCTCGCATCCTGTCCACGTCCTAGCGAAGTAGGCAGGATCTCGACGACGCTATTCTTTGTGACATTTCACAAAAGGGCCAAAACAATTTGCGGCACTATATCCCCCTACAATTGCCATTTGACCTCACCTCCTGGAGACCCCACAGCGTAGAGTCAGAAAGTTCACAAGTACATATCAAACCAAGCAAAAAAAGTAGAGAGAATGTTTTACATATTGTAATATTCATGTGAGTTGAAATCCGCTTTAATATAACATGTTAGTATATAAATATATATAATTCCCACATTCTGTTTTATAAGTGCTCATTATTTATTTCAAAGCTGCTCTGCACTTATTTGTATAGATTACTCATCTGACTATATCACATATTTTGACCTTGAACCACTACAGTATCAAAATTACTCATTTGTACACACAACATTCATTTACAAATTACTTTTTGTATAATGAATTGCAATATGTGCCTTACAGAGTGTTCCCTCTCAATGCAGGTCATAATTAAGTCGACTTTTATGCCTACTGCTGTCCATTCATGAATGGGACTTATGTAGCCCTTTTTATGCCAGTAACACACTGACATTAAGAAAATGGTAGTGACACAGCATGTCATGCACTTAAATTGCAGTGTGTGACCAGTGCTTACACCTGCGGATGGGGTGCCAGGGATCCATGGAGCACATTCATCAGGGAGTGGGCAAAAGACGCTTCTTCCTGACCGCAGTCACAAGGAGTAGTGGGTGCAAATGTCTGCACTCATTATGTATTTCTAAATAAATTGTATGAGGATGATCTGTCAGCAGCACTTTTTTCCATTAATTAACCCTGGCACTAGCATTGCTTCTTGTCTCGTACAATGTATTTAGATCTGTGGGTCTTTCTGAGCACATTTGCCTTTTTTTGCACATGCAAAATTTTAGGGCCTATTTATCAAAAACCTGGAATCCTTAATGGGCGTCTTTCCAGGATTATAGCAAAATATAAATGTCTGATCTTTATATTAATCCTGTAAAGCTGGAGATATTAGAGAGACTGGATATTGGGGCTCCCCAATTGAATAGGGGTTTGAATTAGCAAGGATGAACAAAAATCTAGTTGGATAGAGAAGGGGACGTGCCCTTTGTTTAGTTTTTGTACAATGAATGAAATCTCTTCCATCTCCAGTCGGGATATTAAGAGTGGTAATCACCACCATGCAGCTTAGAAAAATGAATTAATTCAGGATGGAGAGATCTAAAAAGTAAGATCACTTACATTAAATCCTGTAGGTAAAAATATATTTAAAGACTAAATCCAGTATGTTTCACATTTATGTAAAGTATGGAGAGACTGGCTTTTTTCGAATGGACAAACTGACTAGTGATATTAACAAGTGCAGAAAAAAATAGGATTTGTGCTTAAATCAGTGCATAGTAAAAATTGATATGACAATGTATTGCCTGGGTATTTGTATACCTATATAGATAATAGCACTAATGACAAATGGAGATCAATTTTTTTTGTAATAGCCACTCCGTGTTTGTGAGTGCTTACATTCTAGAGGGATGGGTGGACACAGAGTGGGTGAAACTGTCTGGAGGATCCGGAGGTGGGAGAGTTAGAAGGTGGGCTCATAGGCTTGAAACAAAAGATGAGTTTTCAGGGCACGTTAGAAGGCTTGGTGATTGGTGGATAGTCTATTTGGGTGTGGGTGTACGTTCTAGAGGTTGGGAGCAGCTCAAGAGAAATCGTGAAGGCGGGAGCGGGAAGAGGCAATTAGTGAGGCAGCAGTTATTGGCAGAGTGGAGTGGGTGGGAGGGCATGTGTGTAGAAATTAGGTTGTATACGTAGAGGGAGAGGTGGTTGAAGGCTTCGTAGGTGAGGATAAGGAGTTTGAATAGGATTCTGAAGTGAACAGGGAGCCCGTGTAGTGACTGGCAGAGAGGAGTAGCAGAGTTTCTTTGGTTTTTACAGAAATATTTGAAAACCAATATTCTGGATGCCTTTGAACAATGGGAGTATTTATCAAGACAGTCTAGGAATGAATTAATGAATTAATCAATAAATGAGGGAATGAACAAACAAAGACAGGCACTTTGAGTGTCAATTGAATGGTGCTGTCTAGCTGACTAGTCATTTCCACATTATCAAGGCAAATCACATAAGGCCATCACTGGCTATAATATAAAAGTTTAAATAAAGTGATTCCCACCTAAACCAATTTCTAATGAAATGTAAAAATTTAGTCTGTAATATGTAAAATGTAACTGGTCACGGCAGAGACAAATATAATTCTGATCCATCTGTGCTAACGTTGACAACGATTGAAAACATACCACTCTGTAGAAGGATTGTTTTAGATCTTTATGGCTGCGGAAATCCTTTTAGATTAAAACGCTAAATTCTATGACGCAGGATGGATTAATTGAAGCTTTAGATTTGTCAGCATTTTATCCCCTTTTCAATGCATTTACTATATACATGATAAATAATGTCATGACACACAAGTATCTTAGCTAACCCACCTCAACTTTTGCTTTTCCTATTTTGACATGTATTAGTTGTTTTCTTAGTTATTTTATATTTCACTTAAATTATGATTATTATCACATATGATGTCCATCAAACAAGCTTTTATTGTCGTCACTCATACGCATTTATTTTTCCTTGAGCGACTTTATAGCTATATAGCATTTAAATGGGTGTTTGTTTCCATATAGTACTTCACTAATTGCAACTTTGTAGCTTTAGGTTTTTATCACTTATACAATTCACAGTCATTTTATTTATTTATTTACTGTTATTGTCTTTTTGTTTTCATGTTATGCATACAAATGTTCTCTTAATATTCTGACCTGGTTGCAAAAATGAACTCTAAACCAGATTATGGGCTCTCTAGACAGCTGTTCTTCTGGTTTTCACAGCGTTGGGTATCTCACATGAACGCTGCATGCTCCCACATGATGGACAAGACACTTATGTCCCTTTAATTAGTTACAAGCATGCATTTATTTTTATTTATTTTTTGCATGTTAATAAAATATTTTACTATGCAGTGGTGCAGCTTTAATACAACAGGATACAACAGAGGCAGTTTTCCATGTATATAACATATGCAAATAAGATTTTGCTGTAACTTTAGTACTTTTTAGGGTTATAAAAGCTACACAAAATTAGGATAAATATTTTTAAATTTCCATGATTATTTTCAAGCGTCCTTTAGAAATTTCTCTGTATCTTTGTTCCTTTATTTCTTTATTTGGATACTCAATGTGTTTTGTTTTCTAGTTTAAATAAAGTTATGTTTCATTTTCATTTTATTAGCTAGCTCTAAACAGTTTTATTTCCTGATTTGTACACTGTGAGCTAACTGGGATATTTTACAACTAGTAGCTCTCTCTCTATCTCTGTCTCTCTCTATCTCTGTCTCTCCCTCTCTCTCTCTCTCTCTCTCTCTCTCTCTCTGTGTTTTTAAATATTTGCTACCATGTTCTATTTTTTTAACTGCTTTCAGGAAAGTTAAAATTAATTGTTTAACTTAATGTATCTCATTCCTTTCAATGCAGAACCTGTGTTTCTCCACTGATGTTTGCTTTCTTGGTGGGACATTTCTCATCATCTGCTTGGGCATGCGATCATGACCTTGTAAACTCATCCTAGCATTTCACAATTGGACGAGTATATTTCTTGTAACTCACTCCAAATATGAATAACGTCAGAGGATTTGTGATCCTTTATATACATAGATGTAGCATGGTATGCACTTATGTCCTTTTCATTTCCTGGACATTAGTAGAAATGTTTAAACAACTTGGAAAATGTTTGTAGAAACAGATGAATCAACGCAAAGTTTCAAATATTTGTAGGAAATTGTAGAACGTTTGCAAGTTTGAAATATTCGACCACGCTTCAACCTGTTCAAGCCTTTCCAAATAAGATTGAGCCTGTTCGAGAAGGTTTGATCGCTCTTGGAACTTTAAATTGCAATTTTACATGTAGTCTAGTGTGACAGATTGTATGTGAAGTAGGAGGATAGAACTGATACTACTAGTAGCAAGTGCCCTCTAAACCAAATAAACAGAAAACAAAAAAATATAGCACACACCATCTAAGAAAACTCAAACACATTCACTTAAATGCACATTTCATAGGGTTTTATTAAGGGGAGTAGTTTACAACAAATAAACCTGTTAGCATGGATGTGTGGTGGTAGTGTCCTTCATGACACCTTCCTGTTGATGCCCTTATGTCAATCACATGGCTGTAGCATACATCTATCATCTCAGCATAGTGTAGGTCAGAGTAGGAAAACACAAGCCGCATCAACTGTGGTGTGATATGGGGGAGGCTGGTGAAGTGATGCACAAAACACAAACCGTCACAATAACGTGCCCCAGGTCATCTTGTCATGTGAATAAATTAGGTAATATTTAATTAGTCACTGCACATCTCTAGGGCAGAATGGGCAAGAGCTGTGCTTTCCCCCCTTTGGCCATGGGCTGTTTCCAGATCCACCTAATACACCACTACCAGCCCCAAGTTAAACCCGTATCCTGTTTTTTTGCATCAACTTCCTTTATACCCCAGACTATGATGAATGGTTTCCCCTTTTAGCCTCCATATAAGTATTTCCTAAAATGCACCCACACTTCTTCTGCCATAACTATAGCACTCAACTTCCCTCCTACATCCCTCTTTCTTGATCCAATGAGTCCTCTCTCCCAACACTCTCTCACTCAGGGGAGGGCTGGCAAACTTTAGCCCGGGGGGGGCAAGACTTGACTCAGCAGCCTATTTTAAATGAAAAAAAAAAAAATGCAGGTGGCCCAGTGACTCAGCCACAAGTAGCCCACTATGGGACCGACCTGGGGTGGGCAGATGCCCCCCTGCCCCCCAGCCCAGCCTGCCCCTGCTCTCACTGCTCGCCCCTATTCTTATTTCATCTCCACCCACCCCAAGAAGTGTGCACACTTTTACACCTTAAGATAAACTTTTTTTTATACAGTATTTGTTCACAGAAAGGGATTTGAACCAGGATCACATTTTTTTGTCTCTTGTTTATTTTTATGTATGCCACCACTGAAGATGTTTTCCACAATACACTGCTACCTGCCAGTTATTGCTCTTAGTGTGCTTCCAGATTTAGTGGGAGCAATATGTGCAGATCTGACTTGGTGGAGGGCTTCAACTCCTTTAATCTCAGCTCACAGTTATAAACATAGCACTATCTTTGAGAAAGTACTGGTAAGTGAGGATTTGGCAGAGACCGGTGCAGCTCTTATATTAAGGTGGGAGTGATCTGCTTTCAGAGTTGATAGTTAAAATGTCATTACCTGTAACTGTGTTACCTCTTTCAGGGACAGACAGTGAAGTTAATGTGGAGACTGAACAGATGTTTACTGTATGCTGTGCTTTGACATTTGGACTTGAGCTTGATGTTAGTACTTTTGTTTCTACAAGTAGTGAGTGCCCTATGTGAAGAAGGTGCTGACTACATTACTGTTGACGCTACTGTGCACTCATGCGATGCACCAATGAAAGCAGCCTGTTTAATAGATCAAGATGATTTATCAATATACTTAAGGAAAGCTTTGTGGTAAATTGGAGGTAAAAGTAGTAAACTGAAAGTTCTGATAACATGGTGATAAAAGAGGTGTTAACGCTTTTACTTCTGGTTTATCATCACTTATTCCAGTGGTTCCCAAACTTTTGCAGTTCGCGGCACCCTTAGAGTCTCCATAATTTTTTAAAGGCACCCCTCCAAAATAATTATCGAGCAGTCCTGTTTTAAGTAATTGTGTCAAAAAATGTAATAAGTATTTAGGTCAGGACAGAAATATTTATTCAGTTGTGTGCAAAAATAATACACTTAAATCCAAGGGAAAAGAATATTTTTATATATGTTTTTCAATTAAATTTCTGTCAAAGAATAATTTACAGCTAACTCACACTGTGCCCCCTCTGCATCTCCACATACTCTGTGCCCCCTCTGCATCTCCACATACTCTGTGCCCCCTCTGCATCTCCATACACACTCTGTGCCTCCTCTGCATCTCCATACACACTCTGTGCCTCCTCTGCATCTCCACACACACTCTGTGCCTCCTCTGCATCTCCACACACACTCCCTCCTCCCTCTGCATCCTGGGGCCAGGAAGAGAAATAAAAACAAAAAAACATACCAATCCGGCGGCGGCCAGGACCCAGCATCCTCCTCGGGACCCAGCAGCCTCCTCTCTCCTTCCGCTTGTCACTGAATGTCGGGAGTGACGTCACGCCCGACATCCAGTGACAAGCAGCAGGAGAGAGGAGGATGCTGGGTCCTGGGCACCACCGGATTGGTAAGTTATTGTTTTTTGGGTTTTTTTGCTTCTCTTCCAGCCCGCGGCACCCCTGTGACAGCGCAGCGGCACCCCTGGGAGCCGTGGTGCACATTTTGGGAACCGCCGACTTATTCCATAGATTTACCTCCAGTTTATCACCACAATTATGTCCAATTTATCATCACTTTCTCCTCCAGATTATCACTACTATTATCTCAAATTTATCACTACTTCTGTCTCAATTTTAAAGCTGCCTTGACATCTAGGGCACCCTGGGACCTGTAGTGCACCTGTAAAAAAATACAGTAAAAAATACACAGTAAAAAAAAAAGTATTTTAGTAAAAATGAAAACACCCCCACACACACTCACCACTTTATTTCTCATCTAAATCCATAGGGGGAAGTGGTCAATTTTGTGTGGCTTTTAAATCCCTTGGGAAAAACTAAAAAAACCATTTAGGGCACTTGGAAATGACAAGCCGATGTCTATCACTCTAGTCGATGCTTATCACAGAACAGCCTCGCTCTGATTGGTTAGAGCTTGGGAAAGCCGCTCTGCATTGCTTAGTAGTGTTGAGGTCTGACTCTAAGGCTGGGTACACACTACAGGCTTTTCAGACGATTATCGGGCCAATCACACGATAAACGACTGTTCGGCCCGATATTGCATTAGTGTGCATACTGAAACGATGGACAATGACTGTTCCAAAGATCATCATATTGTTTCATTGGATTTTTAAACCGGACTAAAAATCTCCTTCAACGATAGAACGATGCTCTTCCAACTCTGCAGTGTGTATGCTGATCAGGATCTCTATAGAGTTTACAGAGTCACAACCTTTTCAGCACATGGTTATGACAGATGAAGAGCACAGATCTGAAGGTAACTTGTGTAAAATGTGGATAGTGTGTACACATGAATCAGCATGCTGATTGGGACTTTCTTTTCAGACATTGGTAAAATCATTACTAATATGGCATTGGGAGAAATTTTCTGTAGTATGTACCCAGCCTAACACTAACCGCAATGAGTTACGTTACAATATAGTTCATTGATATACGAGCGCTGGTGTTGGCATCCCTTTTGGTGGAGGGATCAAGCCTTTTTTTATATATTTCTTTTTTCTTTTTTTGTCATGGATATTTGCACATGCCCTCAGGCACCGGCAACAGATAAGTCTGATGACAAATGTATCTGTGTGTTTCTGTAAGTCTGCATGAGTTGCATTGATGTGAACACGCCCTTACTGTACTTGGCCTACATCAGACCACCAGTTCCCTTCCCCGTTCCGCCTCTCTAGGCGTAAGGAGGCGAAAGTGTCACATGTGAGCCACTCTGTATTCACGCTTATTCTGCAATTTACAGTATGCAAAGAAGCATATGTCCAACTCTGCATTAGGTCCTTAATACTCAATTGAAAATATTGTCTCTATGTCAACTTCAGCTTCTGCCGCAATTTTGGAACTAAAGTGCACTTGCGTTCTCTTACACAAGTGCACTTTAGTTCACTTGTTTTTCATTTAGTGCAATGTTTTCCACTGCATCCTCTGGATCTCATCACTGGATGAACTGTGAAGGGCTTTGTTATTGCATTTCTGTGCCTGTCTGTAATGCCCTGTTCATTTTAAGGTACATGCCTATAATTCTGTCATCGAAGACTCTTTGCAAACTATATTTGTGCCTAGATTTGTGAGCAGGAAGAAAAAACTTAAGCTAAACACTGTGCCACATGGTAAAAGTCACATCAAAGTACAAACTCCAACCACTTTAAAACCACATCTTTCATTTAATAAAATCCGTTTATTTCCTAAAATATTCCTTGGATGATCATGAGCATTAAGGAATGTCGAAGTCGTATAATTGGATGAATGAAAGTATATTGGTTAATATTGTTTTGCCGTGCGATTGCGATCATTATGCCACGTAACACGTCACATAGCGCGATCGCACGGTAAAATGCGCACGCACACACACGCACTCTAACATTTCGTTATTTATATATTTCATATTTATATTGATTCCATTCCACAGTGATTTGTGAGCAGATAGTATTTAGTTTATTATCAGTTTATATATTATGATTATATGTACAGTTTAGTGTTATTTAATGTTCAGGTTACAGGAAACGTGTCATGTCTGGTATCATTTTAATCCCTTATTCATCAGCAGTTGTCCAGTTCCTTCGCCGAAGAGATCGCACATTGCATACTCTAGTTAGCGATGTTAGGGAATAAATGTTTAAAGAAATACTGACTATAAAATGCTAATAGACTAGTTGTAACTGGATTCTTGGCGGGAAAGTCAGAGCACAACCCATGGAGAGATGACCCCCACCTTTGGATATTTTGGTTTGAACTGGCCTATGACCTGCAGCACTCTGGACCTTCCTGATACCTGGACCAATAGAAGCAAGCCACACCATCTGCATTGTTCTCACTGTAACACTGAGTGTATATAATAACAGCTCTCACTGGCACTGGCCCCAGTCATTCTCTGACCACAGTATTCTGGAGTGAAGTACTGTTCACTGGTACCAGTGGGAGCGCAGCTAGCGCAAGCGAACGCAGCGGTATGTATTTATCTTTTCGTATTGGCTGTACTTTATTATAATTATGTATTGAACTGTTAAATTTTACATCTGCTAAAATAAATTTCTTTGTGCTTTGGAAACACAATACATTTGCTTGGGCAATGCTTATTTGAAAACGATAAAATTACTTTAATAGGAACATCACAACTTTATTAAATGTGGGTTTGTTTTTTAAATGTGTTTGAATTTTTTCTGCAAGTTGTCTACAGTGCGCCTAGAAATGCACTTTTTTGGAGGAAAGGAAAGGTGTAAAATTCACCACGTTGAGAATCAGACCGGATCAACTCTGAGCTGGTACAAAATTCAAGTCTGTTATGGAGTGTAAATTGCTGTGTTCCTGCTGGAAAGCAATAAATGATCTTAAAAGTATACCTTATCCATCCACTTCTCTAATTTCAATAATCTCATTCCGCAAAATGGATTTAATTTTTGCACTGCTCCACAAAAATAGGTGCAATGGTGTGCCCTCACTTCAGCCAACTCCCATGCAAATTTCTGCTCTACCATAAACCCCTCGATCTTCCTCAATTCATTGCACATTGGTAGGAATTTTAGTCCTACAAGACACTAGGGGTATAGTTACTAAACTGCGGCTTTGAAAAAGTGGAGATGTTGCCTATAGCAACAATCAGATTCTAGCTGTCATTTTGTAGAATGTACTAAATAAATAATAACTAGAATCTGACTGGTTGCTATAGGCAACATCTCCACTTTTTCAAACCCGCAGTTTAGTAAATATACCCCTCTTTCAGTAACATAAAAGTAACACCAGCCTTTTATGTTTTTAAAATCACATTTGGATCTTACCTAAATATGTATTAATAATATTGGCACATGACAAAAAACACATTTGCTTGTGACACATGACTCATTTTATCAGCGAAGGTATATAACCTAATAAAATTATTAAATACATCTATGTCTAGCAGCGATCTTTTTTTTAACTTTACAATTTTTTGTCTGTACGCTAAAAACATACAAAAAAACCCCCACAATTTCTTTCTTCCTTTTTTTACTAACTTTACAATGTTCTCTATTGCAGGATAGACAGAGAAGATGTACGTGACTATAATACTTGATCACCTTTTAAATCTGGACTCCATGCCAGGACTGTAATAAAGGATTTACTCTAAATAACAGTGCCAATACTGACTGACATTGACCTCTTTTTCATTGTTGGCAAATATGGAAGGAAACAGACTGGTAATCATCCAATTTAATTAAATAAATCATGTTGCAGTCTCAGTTCCCGATGAGGCATAAGCTCAGTTGAGAGCGATTTATGTAAGCTCATGCTTAAATTATACTTATATGGGAAAATATGAAAAAAAGTAGCAATCACTCGCAATTAATACGAAAACAATAGTTATGGCACTAATATTGATTTCTTTTCATAGCTTTCCAAGAATGATTGACGCTATAGATGACAAGATTACTACAACCGTGACCAGACATCATTGGATTTTAGAATTGTGTGCCTTTAAAAGGCATGTTATAACATTCTCAAATATAGGCATATATGCAGAAGCGCACGCAGGGGGAGTTTCTGGGTCTCCAGAAACCCCTCCCCTCCGCTAACGAAGTGCCCACATAGCAGCACTGTACTATATAGCAGCCGCAGCGCTGTCAAAGAAGCTTCTTTGACAGCGCCGCGGCTGCTGTATAGTACAGTGCTGCCGAAACGGAGCTGCTGCAAGCTCTCTCGCTTTTTTTTTTTTGGGTGGGGTGGGGGAAACCCCCCTAAAAAAAGTGTGTCCCTGATATGTACCACACAACATTTTTGTAAAATTGTGCTAATATTTATAGCAAGTGCATAAGTTAGTGCATCAATATAGTGGCACATGCGCGTAGTGCAGAACTTTGCTCTTCTAATGGGAGTTGCTGGTGGTCTTTGCTCAAGGCACGCTTAATGCAAGCTCTGCACCCTCATGTAATAACAACATTTCATGTTGTGGGGTGAGATGTGGGTTGGTGGTTACACTTTTTGAGGGCATTGCTTGATTATCTTTTCTTCCTACTTCCCTACTCACCTGGAATGTCCGGGACACTCCCAAATTTTGGGTAGCAATACCGAACTCCCACATCGAATGGTATAACTTTGACCATGTGTGTCAATGGGGCAGTTGCGGCTTCACGCTGCAGGGCTGGGCGAGATATAATGCCCGTGAATCGCAGTTGCCACTTGACCTAGAGAATGTTGGCATGTATGCCTTTCTTCCTGCAAGATGACCTGCTTTCCACGGGTGATCTGTAGTGCCCGTTATTTAAAAGTCATCTTATTTCTATTTGGATTCCACTAAAAGGTTGCACAGAGCATTTATACGGGAACAGTACCAAAAAGAGATATGAGGACATTCACATATCTATGTGCTCGGTGGACAAATTGGTGCATTTTCAAATATAAAGCGCTTTGCGTACACAGACTTCAAGAGCTTAACTTATGCCCGATAATACTCTTCACACTCATACAACCTCACAATCGTCCCAATCTCAACTCTAAGCACATTTGCTCCTCTTGTTTCAGCTGTGCCGTCTTCCACTTAGAAGAGCAGGGTCCTTCATACCCTTTGTTTTCATGTCTGCATTTATTTTGTCTACCTTACATGTTCCTGATTTATGTATTTACTTTATTCCTTAATGTACGGCGCTGTGGAGCATTGTGGTGCTTTAGAAATCTGCGATAATAATCATATATTCTGAAGTTAGTAAATTATCCTTAATGACAGAATTTAAAGCAGTATTATCAAATAGTTATTAACTGTTACTAACCCAGTAGTTGCATCTAATCTGTGGCCGCAAACCAGGGCTGTGCGATGCTGCAGAGGGGGTGTGAGCAGGAGGAACAATCAGAAGCAGTACTCACACAGATTTTGGCTTCTGATTGGTCCTCTCACTCAGACATTTTAAAGTGTTGCACTTACATTTTTACTTTACATCTGTTCTATTTTGCAGAAACTGAGTAGCCCAAGGAAAAATGGATACATACAGCTGCCCCCAGGCCTCTCACCAACACCTTTATCCATTTTCTGGTGTTTGTTTTCAGTGGTTTGTCAAACCACATCTTAATAAATCTGACTGTTTGTATTTGTTCATGTTAACAATTGGCATGGCGATTTGTAATGTGGCGCTTTGTTAAGCTGTGGTTTTCACTTTTCAGGTGGTTCTCTAGCAGTTTGGCCTTTAGTAAATTCAGCGTTTTTTTTAACCGCTGAAAAAACCCCAGAGTTTGTGCAAACCGCCGTTTAGTAAATCTAACCCTTAGTGTATCTGTCAATGACAATACTGGGAAGAGATGGAGTACTGCAGCGTCTCTCACTTGATTGAAGTAATCTCTGTTATCCAGTTCATGAAGGTCAGGGGTCTCCCTCTCTAGCTGCCACAACAAATACTCACATGTCTCTCCTACTGTTAAACACTCTGCATTAGCATGGCAGTAATGTGTCCTTCCTTATAGGGCTCTCGAAGTGGGAGTTGGAAGCTCTCTCACTCTGTCCTGGCTCCTCTGCCCTTGCTCGCCTCTGCTGTACTCTGGTGCTAAGCTCCATGTTGTGTTCCCGCTCTGTCTTTGTGCTGCAGGGTAAAGGCGGCACCCAATCTTCTGGATTCCAATCCACTCAGCTGTCCCCTCTCTCACTCTCCATCTCCTGCCCACTGACTTCCCGTTGGATTCAGCTGTTGTATCTCTCGCTCCCTCTCCCCGAGCACCCCTTCTCTTGGTGCGCATTCCTCATGCCCCCCTCTTCCTGGCACCACTCTCTGCTGCAACCTCCTCTCTTCTCCGGACTTTCACAGTGGCATCTGCAGCAGCTATCTATAGGCAAATCTACAGTATTTGGCATTACAAGTCAACAAAAACATAAAGTTTAATAAAGGTTTTGTTATTTTCTATGGTGGTCTAATGACAAATGGTGTTGGACCAGAAGTACAACTTTGAGCCACTTTAGTGAAGATAGATGATAGCACAATCTTCATCCAAATTAATTATATTGTGGCCGCAGAAGAAAAAAAAGAAGTAAATCAGTACAAGAACTGCACATCAGATGCTGCTCGTGTGGAGATGGTCACCATGGGCAGAAAACATTGTCCACCATTCAGGGAAACAAGAAGCAAGTGCAAAAAACATAATATGTTTTTCAGTTTGTAAGCAGAAACTAAGTCACATAATTTATATGACTGCAGAGGTGTAAAACAGATGATGCAAAACAGATCAGTTGTGCTCTGCGTACTGGATACCTTTGTATCTACACAGGCCTTTGTAACTATGGGCAACAAAAATAAATAACTCTGTCTGGATGGCATCAAAGATGAAAGCGTAAAAAGGCAGAAAGAAGCCACATAGATAAAGCAATGTATTCAGTAAAAGTTGCAGAAGGAAATTTGTCCCCAAAAATATAAAGTAATGTAATTTGAACACAGAAAATCCCTTTAAAAATATGGGGCTCTATAATGTACATGGAGCCACTGAGTCTAAGCATTGTTTTTTGCATAAAACTCAGCTCTGCTCCAAAAACGGAGGACAGCTGACTTCCACTGAGTATTCTCATGTACAAACAAGGGGTGGGATCAGTGCACACGCAACCTGGTTATGATTAGTCTCTCTGAGGGTCGCATGTCCTAGTGGATTAGGTGAAACCACCTAGGAAGATTGTTGCGACCAAAACACCGTTTATTCCGTAGATGACAATACAGACATGCGAATATACAATCACCAGACAGATGCGATTCTTTGCAGGTACAGCATACACCTGTGATGGAAGTACAGTCAAAACATAGGTTATATCTCCTTCAACATTCCCACAGTACTGGAGCTAAATGTGGGCAGACTAGGGGTCTTAGGCAGGTTATGATAGGTGGGTCAGTGATAATGCATCACCCTGAGGGTCCTCCCCCATGGTGATTGGGAACTGTTGGCTCCCAATGCTGCCTGTTTTTAAATGTAGCCCACAAATATCAACTTTAAATTTCAGTGTACAAATAAGCTATCAAGTATTTGAGTGCTACATGAAACAACAGGCAGTATTTAACTTATGTGCAAAACAGAATACCTAATTTGCACCCCTTGCATTGTAACATGGTTTTGTCCAGGAGACTGAAATAAGAAGTTTCTCAAGTTAAGATCCTTAATGAATCAGGCCCCTAGTTATCATTTACTTAGTACATTTAACAAAATGATAGCTAGAATCGGATTTGTTGCTATAGGCAACATTTCCACTTTTCAAACCCGCCGGAGACTCGCAGCTTGATTCATTTACCCCCAGGAGTCTAATCCAGGGATACTATTATAACAATGACCGTGTTGACTAAACAATAGAGATTTGATAACATTATCCATGCATGCAACAAATGTTTAACCCAGACATCTCGTCCTTACTTATCCCTGATTTACATTCTACCTGGCGTCATTTAAAAATACCTTGTCTGGTTTATGTAGCCATGTGCCTATTAACAAAAATACGCACAGCATACAATAACATATATTAAATACACAAGAATAATAAATGCATATAAACTGTAATGCAGTGAAACATTTAAAAAGTTCAGTATAAATTGCACTGTGGTTTCACAGTCTCATTACCATACATTTACACTGTTGCTGCGGCCTGACTCCTCCTCCAGGACTCTGGTAAATGGCTGGGCAAAGCACCAGAGAAGAACTTTGGAGTCTATGTACTAAGACAACTCTTGAAGAAAGATTGGAAATGCACCACATTTTCCTCCATATTTGCCTTGGTAAATATACCCAATGGAATTTATTTATATAAACAGAAGGGCAAATCCTGTTTTAAAAGACCGCTCTGAAGCTAGGGGCCTGGACTGAGTTTGTTGCCTGGCCACATAGGCCTGAGCCTAGGTCAGCAGGAGAGAATGAATCACACATTCACTTCACCACCCACAGCAGCTCCAGATATGGTGCAAACACTTTCAAGGAACTAAATATTTGGCCCAAGCAGTTTCTCTGAAATCACCTTGTGTTGTCACTGCTGGGGGCAAGAACCACCTGTCAGGATTCCCAAAATGAAGACCACGCAGTTTCTCTGAACTCACCCTGTGTTGTCACTGCTGGGGGCAAGAACCACTTGTCAGGATTCTCAAAAATGAAGACCACGGAGAGTAGCATAAATTAAATTAAGTGTTTTATTTTAACACAGTTCACACAGGAAAAAATGAAATGCAGTAAATGGTAAGCTAGTTGGCATAGGTCCATAGAACCTTTATACAAGGATAGCTGATGATCAGGAGTACTGGATGCCAGGCATAGAAGAATAAATGCAGGTACTGGATATCAGGATACCAAGTTTAGCTGGGAAGTTGGAGATGCTGGATATAAGACAGGTACAAGTTTGTCAGGATAGCTGGGTGTAGCTAGGAAGCTGGAGACCAGACATAACCGGATGACTGCAGTGTCACACATCGCACCAGTTAACCATTCATTCTGGTCTCTGTTCATACCTGTTCCCTTGTTTTTCACTCCCTGCATTCACTTGCTGGTCTGAACTGAGCATGCGCACACCTGGGGGTATATTTACTAAACTGCGGGTTTGAAAAAGTGGAGATGTTGCCTATAACAACCAATCAGATTCTAGCTATCATTTATTTAGTACACTCTACAAAATGATAGCTAGAATCTGATTGGTTGCTATAGGCAGCGCTCCATTTTTTCAAACTCGCAGTTTAGTAAATATACCCCTTGGTCTTTTCAAAACTTCCTGCATTCACTTGATTGGCTAATTGCCTGTCAGCCCTGTCTATTTAAAGCACCTGCATCCCTACTAAGGTGCCAGATCTTCAATTCTCCTTACCTGTTAGGATATCTCACCTCTCCACATTATTCGTTAGATTCAGCAAGATCATTGCGCAACATCCTTCAGCCTGTTGCTCTCCTGTGTACTTCTGTATCACCTCTGCTGTCAAGACCCTGCTGCCACTTTGCAGATCGTGCGCATCACCTCTGATACTGCTACAGGGCTTCCAGCTCATCAGGACCTCAGTGCTTCATCATCCTGCAGCCTTTTACTCTCCTGAGTAGACCTGTATCTCCTCTGCAGCCAAGACGTTGCCGCCACTCTGAGATCGTTGCACATCACCTTTGATCCTGCTCCAGGGCTTCCAGCTCATCAGGATCTCAGCACTTCACCATCCTGCAGCCTGTTGCTCTTCTATGTACTTCTGTATCCCCTCTGCAGTCAAGACACTGCTGCCACTCTGCAATCATTTTGCATCACCTCTGATCCTGCTCCAGGGCTTCCAGCTCATCAGGACCTCAGTGCTTTGACATATCCGCACTGCCACTTTTATCTCCTGTCCATTCATTTAGTATCGCTCATTGCCCACCGAGAGGACCATGACCTGCGGTTAGAGAGTCGCTAAGTCCATATACCCTTGCGGGGATCCCTGGTGAAAACCTGTCTTCTATTAAACTCAACGCCTCTCTGGGGGTAGTATTCACCTGAGCAGACTTCGAGGCCCATCCTGTCTAGGAATTCATGACATGCGGGTAAAGGTTTAAGGAGACTGGATTACCTGGTTTAGCCACTGGAGCAGGAAATACTGGTGTCGAGGTATAACTGATGAAATCCAGGAACAAGGAGACTGTATTGCCAGCTTTAGCCACTGCAGCAGGAAATGGAGGGTACTTGCAGAGAGATGATCACTTGGCAATGCGGGGTATTTGCAGAATGATATGCACTTTGGAAATGCAGAATACTTGCAGAAAGATGATCCCTTGGCAGAAGTCAAATACCAGGGAAGTCAGGATCAGATCTCAGACATTACATAGAAAAAGACAATTGATAACCTTGCCAAACTACAGGGAAAGGCAATCTCTTAAAGGCCAGAGACAGGTGATTAGGATAAGAATATATGTTGGTGGTTTAACCCCTCACTGGCAGGAAGGGATGGCAACATCTAGGGAGGAGATGCTGAACTGCAGCCAGGGGCAAATCATTATAGTAAAGGGTAAATAATAGGTGCCCAATAACATGAAATTTTAGGATCGGTCAAAAAAGTCAAAGCCATAGTCTATATTTGGGCACATAGCTGAAAAGTCTTCCTCTAATATTACATGATATCCAAAGAATGGAAAATGTATGGAAAACATGCCCTGGAAAAACTGAAACCCAGAAGCCCCTCTCTTCTTCTTCCCTTTCTTTTTACAAAACTTTTTGGGCATAGCGGACTGCTCAAATTGGAAAGAACATGAAGGCAATTCCAAGGCTTGGGTAAAAGGAGTCATTAAAGATGGCACATATGAACTGTAAGTTGAGTCTGCAAGTGATGGAGTAAATTCTTTAATTACTAAATCAGTAACAACTGGCCGATTAGATAACAGGAAATATTCTTGATTTCATTGATTATTTAGGAGATTGGTGTCAGGATCTGCCTCGCTTCCTATGTAGCATCGTGTCAGGATGCTTCTTCATCTCAGCAGCTCCTGCTTCTGGGACTGGATTGGAATTTATTATTGTGTTTCTCTGAATGTATTATCGGCAGTACCTCTGATCCACCAGGAGATTGGTGTCAGGATCTGCCTCGCTTCCTATGTAGCATCGTGTCAGCGGTAGCTGAAAGGAAAAGTGGTGCAAGATGGAAGTGTCCTTGGGCCCTCCCACCCACCCTTATGTTGGATCTTAAAAGGGCATGCACACTTTAACAAGCCAAGCACATCATCGACAAGTACTGCCAGCTTTGTGGCTGAAGTGCTTGGTTTGTTTGGGTGCCCACAAAACAAGCTAACAATGGGCTTAATGCAGCTAACAACGCTGTCAATGAACTAAGACTGCAGTGAGCTACCTGGTTGCCAGGCCCGGCGCTCCCATTAGGCAAGGTTAGGCACTTGCCTAGGGCGCCGGGCTCTGGAGGGCGCCCTCCAGAATGAAGATTACTTTAAAACTGTGCGGCGACCATACCTGTCACGGCCGCCGCACAGCATTCAGATGCACGGGGGAGGAGGAAAGAGGCTATTGCTCACCACCGCCGCCTCTCTGCTCCTTCTTCTCAGCTCCACTCACTAGTGTCAGTGAGTGGAGGAGAGGAGACCGAGCAGAGAGGCGGCGGTGGTGAGGTAAGGAAATACGGGGTGAGGGGGGAGGAGGGCGCCGATTGTTGCGGGGGGGGGGCTGGGGCGCCGATTTTGTAAAAATGCCTAGGGCGCCATAGAGGCTAGCACCGGCCCTGCTGGTTGCTCTGTCGATTAGTAATGGCTGGCTGTGATCTGATTTTCGACTGGGTGACAGCTTTCATAATTGCTTCCTCTTGCAAAGGATTGTTTAACAGTCAACTGTTGTAAACTACTAGCAGTCTTTTTCTTTGTCTCCTTCAGGGATGAAAATCCACCAGCAGCAGCAGCAGCAGGACTAACGCTCAAGAATTCTTCAGAAGAATCCTGGATTGGGGAGTAGTCATCTAGCCTTAGTAACTTGGATGGAGGACTAACTCCAATCATTAGTGAGGATATTGATGAGGAAGGTGTTGTGGGTGTAGATGGCAGGTGCCGGGATCTAGCTGAGAGATGGCAGCTAGCTGATGCTGGACTGTTTGTTGTTTTTTTAGCATAATTTCCTGAATTTCCCAAAAGCATCCCATGAACTCACTTGAAATGGCATAACAAGGATGAGGTTCCTAGATGGTTAAGATTCCTGCATCTACTGACTGTAGCTTAATAAACGCAACAATAACTAGACAACTTGTCAAGATTTGGATAAAAATAATTCAACACATAAGAGCTGGATTTTTTGGTCATACGTCCACTCATGGCAATGGCCTTCTTCTTATCACTGGCAAGACCTGTTTCCACTGGTGCAGGACTTACACAAACAACATCATCGTCATCAACTTCCTCAATAGCACCGTTGTCAGCTACACAAATATCCCCCTCTCCCTGTTGCAAATCCAAAGTGGCATCCCAAATTTGTGTATCATCAGCTACACGTGGGCTGCTCATCCACATATCTGCGGAAATGCTGAAAGGAGGCATCTTTATGAGTACAGTATCAGAAAGGTCAGACGTAGCACTCTCTTCAGGGATCTGTGTCATTTCTGAATCTGAATATACAGTTTCTTATACTGTATTTATGATTTTTTTCCAGCTCAGCTTTTACACTTAAAAGTATTTGGGCACCTCTTTTTGGGTCAGAATGACAAGGTCTTGCATTCTCATGACTGACCTTACAAGAAGATGCCTCAGTGACAGTTGCAGAACTAGCACTCATACAGAAAGGCCTGATTCATTCCTTGTCCCTGCGTGTGTAGAATGGCATGTTGGCAATTTTATGTTTATCTGCAGTTAATTTTGCCTTGATTACAGGTGTTTTTTTCTTTACCAAGGTAAAAGCTTTTTTTTTACATTTGTTTCCCTGACTTAAAACCACTATGCACTCGAACATAGGCTTTAGCAAATGACGTAGAGGGAGTAGTATCATCATGACTGGTGCCAGCAGCTGCTTGGGGCTCCTGATCTTCTGTGGATCGATGTGAATCCATATCGATGGCACAGAGCATTGTGACTGGAGACTGTAGAGTGACAAGAACACTGTCTGCTACCCCTGTTTCTGTGTTAGCTATGGCACTTAGCAGTGTCACTGGAGACTGGAAAGAGACAAAAACACTGCCACCTCTCCTGTTTCTGTGTGAGCTATGGCGCAGAGCAATGTCACTGGAGAATGACAAGAACGCTGCCACTCCTATTGTTTCTATTTCAGCAATGATGCTGAGCAGGGCCGGACTGGGACTAAAAATCAGCCCTGGCATTTAAAGCACACAGGCCCACCTCTGTTGAAAAAAATGTGTGCGACAGTGCAGTGGCGGTGCCGCCAAGGGCGTAGCTACATTATGTTGGGGGCGTGGTCAAAATGGTGCGTTGATACATACATTATAATAAAACATTACATTTATCAGACCCTCCCCATCCACATTACGCCACCCCCCCAGATACATTATGACACCCCCAGCCCACTGTACTTATCTATGCTTCTGATGCTGCTGACATTCCTGTAGAGTGAGCAGGGAAGCTCTTAGTTTCACGAGATTAATAAATCTCATGAGAGTTAGAGCTCCTCGGCTTGCTCTGCAGGCTGTGACCTGGGCGGAACTGGGAGCACAAATTCCTCCTGCTGACCAGAACTGGATTAAGGCTCGGGGGCCCGGCACTTAAGTCATAGGGGCTCCTATAATGTAATTTGGCTACTAGACAAATTTTTGACAAATACACAGGCAATACTGTGTGCACTACTGTTAGGTGCACGCAGTTCTGCCTTAACAAGCAGTACAGTGTGAAGTAGGACATATCTCCCAACTGTTCTTGTAGTCAGACCAAATCCTGACTAAGCGGGACAGTCACCCACCAAATTCAGAACAGTTGGCAGACTGTCCTGGTCTCTCCTACCTGTCTTGTCATGGTCACCACTTGTGGCTGCTGGTGTCTTTAGATCAGTTGCTGCTTGTCTGGATCCTGGAATGTTGGATGCCCTATTAGGAGAAAAAGTACATGAGTAAATGAAATTTAGCCCTGGTGTTAAATCAATATAGCATCCACGTTTTAAAATTAGGCCTCACTGCAGCCACTCATTAAAATACTAGTATTCACATTTGATAAATAAATCTATTTCCCTCCAACTAGCCCTGACATTAAATAGCATTCCCATTTAATAAATAAAAATATTTTCCTCTCTCAAAACAACCCCAGCAAGAAATTAAATAGCATTTAAGTTTAATAAATATATCCATTTCCTACAACCACCCCAGGCATTAAATAACTCATAATCACATTTAATAAATAGACCTCATTTTCCACACACAGCCCCACATTCAATTAATAGCTCCCAAACCACCCCAGCATTAAATTAAAAATCCAATCACCCCATCTTAAATTGATAGGCCCCACTATTAAATTGCCCCTCCATCCCCCCACAAATTGAATAGCACCCAATAATTAGCCCCTACCTGCAATTCACCAGTAGATTAACCAGCCTACCTCCCACATTATATTAAGACCCCCCCATCCACACATTATAGTCATACACCGATCCCCCCCCACACACACACACACATTATAGTTGTACGCCGGCCCCCACACACACACACACATTATGGTCATACACTGACCCCCCCACACACACATTATGGTCATACACCGGCCCCCACACACACACACATTATGGTCATACGCCGGCCCCCACACACATACAATAGTCATACCCTGTCACACACAAAACATACTATATTTTCACTGTCACACACGTACACACTATAATCATACCCTGTCACACACACATACTTTACATACCCTGGCACCCACATACTTTACATACCCTGGCACCCACATACTTTACATACACTGGCACCCACATACTTTACATACCCTGGCACCCACATACTTTACATACCCTGGCACCCACATACTTTACATACCCTGGCACCCACATACTTTACATAATCTGGCACCCACATACTTTACATACCCTGGCACCCACATACTTTACATAATCTGGCACCCACATACTTTACATACCCTGGCACCCACATACTTTACATAATCTGGCACCCACATACTTTACATACCCTGGCACCCACATACTTTACATAATCTGGCACCCACATACTTTACATACCCTGGCACCCACATACTTTACATAATCTGGCACCCACATACTTTACATAATCTGGCACCCACATACTTTACATACCCTGGCACCCACATACTTTACATAATCTGGCACCCACATACTTTACATACCCTGGCACCCACATACTTTACATAATCTGGCACCCACATACTTTACATACCCTGGCACCCACATACTTTACATAATCTGGCACATAAATTACCCCCCCCCCTCCCTCCTTACCTTGTGCGCTCCGCGGCGCGCTGTGCAGTCTCTCCTATCACATGGGACGGCACCTATCACGTGGTGCGCGTCCCATGTGACATAGCCAGATCCATTCATAGAAGAGGAGGGGAGAACAGGACGCGCGGCCACCAGGAAGTAAGTATACAGCCGGCCCCATTTCTCAGCGCACAGACTGTCATGCAGGAATTCTGGCATGACAGTCTGTGCGCTGAGCGATGGGGCCGGCCAGCTAGCAACCGGCCCATCTGGCCATCGGCCCTTCTGGCATTTGCCAGAAGTGCCAGATGGCCAGTCCGGCCCTGATGCTGAGCAATGACACTGACACTGTAGACTGGGAGATTCTAGTAATTGGCACCTCAGGTCAATAATGCATACGGTAAGAGAAATTACCTAGAACTATGTGGATGACTATTTGCTGCAGGGTATCACATGATCTCCCTAGATAGTTCATTGACTGCTTTGGGTGCTTTGGGCATGGAGTAAGCGGGTAATTCCACTTGGAGTGAGTATCAGTGTTTCTCTCTATGTTGTATGCTGTGACCTGCTATTCTCTGTATTGATTTATTTAATAAGTGTTATTATTAGTCATGATGTGAGCTAAAACTTCTACCATTTATTGATTCTCATTCCTTATCTTCAAGCCTGCTAAAGTTACGTGGTCACTGGTAGAATCCTGGGGGACTAACTAATGGTACTGGTCCTCAACTAATCCCTCCCACTGGGTACCAACGTAACTAGTCACCAGACTGGGGTCTGTTCATTACTCTAGCCACCAAGATTAAATAGACGGTTGACGTTGGCAGTGAAGATCGCACGCCATGGGAGTGAACCATGGACTTAATCTAGGAACCAATGCCCCTTTTCCTATACATATAATTGTCTAAGCCAATAATACATATATAATAATATCTGTTATATATGTAGTATCAGTTTTATAAACAAATACAGATCTGCATATTGAAACTCTACACTGATAAAGAGATAAGAATTTTTAATATCTGACAATTTCACATCAACATAGATGCCACAGAATCACATGTCTTTTTGACGAAATAACAGTGCCCAGCTTCACATTCTGAGGATTTAACAAGTTCCAGGCAGTGTGAAGAAAACTCTAATATTAGAGCTTCTATTATTTCTCCTACCACCAACTGACAGGTATTGGTTAGAGTGAGAAAAACATTTTAATGACTTGTCAAGATCGCATATAGTGTAGGTGGCTGTGAAAATGCCTTGTGATCAAAGTTTCTTTCTTTAACCTCCTCCACATTGCAGTATACTTCTTCCCGCCATCAATCCTAACATTGAAATCATGTAAATGACTGTATGTATTCAGCGTTCAAATGAATAGAATGTCAAGGTTAGGAGAGCAGCATAGCCACATCTACATTGCACCTCTCAGTAGATGGGGGGGGGGGGGGGGTAGTGACAATATAGTGAAGGAAGCTCGAACAATTGTCAGTATTTAAATCAAACATTAGATATACCATGGACACAGCTTGTTGGTCTGCCCTACATTTGTTACACTGCTGTTCAGGGCCGGTGCTAGGGTCCACGGCGCCCTAGGCATTTTTAAAAAAGCGGCGCCCCCCCCCTCGCAAAAATCGCCGCCCTCCTCCCTCCTCTCCTTACCTTGTCTCACCACCGCCGCCTCTCTGCTCCGTCTCCTCCCCTCCACTCACTGACACTAGTAAGTGGAGGGGAGGAGACGGAGCAGAGAGGCGGCGGTGGTGACAAAATAGCCTCTTCCCCCCCTCCCCATCCATCTGAATGCTGTGCGGCGGCCGTGACAGGTATGGTCAGCGGTCGCCGCACAGTTTTAAAGTATTTTAGAATACTGTGGCGCCCTCCGGCGCCCTAGGCAAGTGCCTAACCTTGCCTAATGGGAGCGCCGGGCCTGCTGCTGTTAGTACTGTAACAGTTTTTGTTATTATGGTTGATAAGTGGTGAAGCTGCTTTCACCTGTTAGTGACTGCAGGGCTGAGAACAAAGGTTGACAAACTAAAGGATTTAAAGTCATTTCTCATAGCATTGTTCAGAGGCAAATTGACCATAGACCATGCCATGAGTTTCACGGTAGGGCTGGGCCCTCTGTAAAGTTATAGGGCAGATGACACGTCGAGGACAGCCTCAATCAGTTCAGGTCTGAAGTTTGAACTGATTGAGACTGTCCCCAGTCTAAAGGGGGTGGCCCCTTTAGTGAGAAACCATTGACAAGTTTCTCTAAAATTACGTGATCACTGGTAGAATATGGCAGCAAATCAGGATAAGTCAGCTGCATTCTGATTTGCTGCCTCAGTGCGGCCACTGAGCATTTAGTCTTGCGAGCTAGATGTTGACATTTTCATCTCCCGAGACTGCAAGAGAGATCAGACCTCTGCTACACTGCAGGAGCCACCCTAACAGGCCGAAGCCATGAACAAGTACAGGGGCAAAGAAATTTAAGGGGAAATATGATATGGGGAGAATCCTTTAGATGGAGAATCAATACAAGGGGCATTCTATATGCAAAAACAATACATTTGATGATATGGGAAGAATCAATACAGGGGGTATGGACTGAAGTCAATAAGGGGGTGTTGATATGACTTTGTGATAATCAATACAAGGGATCCATGATATGGGGGAGAATCAAAATGGGGAGGTTATGATATGGGACAATGTGTGACAAGGGGAGAGTTGGAAGGCACAATGTCTAATAAAGTGAGCATTCTCATTCTCTGTATTGTATATTGGTCCCTAGAATGATCTATGGCGGTCACTAGGATGATCTCTTTAACACTCCCTGTGTTGTAAGACATGAGAATGCTTCCTGCACTAAGATACTGATCACTAGGATTCTCTCTGTATTGAATGAAAGTCACTTGGATGGTTTCTGTTTTGTATGGCGGACACTAGGATGGTCTCTGTAATGTATGACAGTCAATATGATGCTTTCTGTATTATATTGCAGTCACTTGGATGCTCTCTATTTTGTATGGGGGTCACTTAGATGCTCTCTGTATTGAATGGGGATCACTTGGATGATCTCCTTATTGTATATTATATCGGTCACCAGGATTTACTTTGTATTGTATGATGGTGACTTTCATTCAATACAGAGAGCATCCTAGTGATCACTATACGAAACCAATGGTTGATATATTTATCCCTCAAAGTCTAGTTAAGTGGAATATTTTTAAAGCACAAAATTGTCATGCAGGCAGCTCTACTGTCAAGGACAGGCTTTCACGTCTTTAACAATGCATTACTCATTTATTTTTGTAAGGTTATACTAAGAAGTACTAGTATATTTAATATATTGTAATACACAATGACACTGCCTTCTTTTAATAAAAGTGCAGAGATGAGTCACAGAACACAGTTTTCATACTCTTAAAGCTACAGCAGTTTTTCCATTTATAGACCCTTGATTAATAGGGAGTCTGAATGCCTGTTAGTTGGTAAGTAACCGTCTAATATATTTAATATATTATGCGACATTAACAATTTTACAGAACATATTACTCTATTAGGGGGTGATATAAAATTGAATGTAGGTTTGCAAACTTGCACCCATGTAAACATGCAATAACAGAAATGTTATGTACGTGCTGGTCAAAATACTGACGCAAGCTATGCGCATGGTGAGTGCAACAAACTAAACCAGGGCCTTTGCATCGTATTTGTTATCTTGTTGATTGTACTGATTCACAAGAGCATTGCTTTAAGCTATGTCAGGTCTGCAGAGTCTTAATCATTGGTGGAGTTTTAGCAAATTCAGACCTAAAGGGGCATATTCAATTGTCGGCGGAATTGCCGAAAATCCCGCGGTCCGCGCACGATTACCGTTATTACGGTAATCGCGCTGCGGAAAAACAACAATTGAATATGCCCCAAAGACTTAACTGTTTTAGCATTGTATTAATTTGTTTTTATTCTCATGCATACAGAGGTGCAGCATTGAGCCATGGCGCCCGGACTAAGCCCATGCAATGGCACCCCCTCCCCTTACTTCACACGCTACATCAGCACATAACATAATATTGGTACATCCGACACCCAGTGCCCGGCATCAGGGATTCCTCTGTGCACCAAATTAGTCCCATATTCTGATGCCCCACAGTACCCCTTTTCTCTGCTAAGTAAAAGAAGAAGGCGGGGGGGGGGCAAGTGAAGTGATTTTGGCGGAGAGAGGATAATTAAAAGGGTAATGTACCCTATAAATTGTCACTGCTTGTCAGAGCTGTAGCTAGACATTTTAATGCACTGGGCAAGAGAGAAACCCAAGTCCCCTTCCCATATATGTCTTGGTGTGAGTAGATGCTGCCTCCAAGCATCAGCACCTAAACCTTTCCAAACGCTAGGCCGCTCTCCATTCCTGCAACCCTGTGTTGCTCTCTCCTACCTGTTCTTTCAGCTTTGACTTCCTGGCACTGCTGCTGGTGTCTTAAGCTCAGCTGCTATTTGACTATATCCTGGGGGCCTGCTTGGAAAAGAGATTGTTATTATTTACTTCCTGGAAAGCAGAGCAATAAGTAATCACTCTAGGCCACCCAACAAGCCATCAAAATAATATATTTTTTGTTTAATACGTAGGTCTTTTTCCCCCGAACCAACCCTAAAATGAAATTAATGGTATTCACATGTAATAAATAAGAACTGAGATCTGCATAGGAACGAAGGATAATAAAAGTTTTGCTGTATCTTTAACTGAGTATACTTTGGAGTGTTAACAGTTAACTATTTAGATTTGCCCATCCGGTGTCATAGGGGAGGGGTGTCAGATGCTAGAAGTGGGATGGGCTGAGTTGTACTCAGCCATTGCAGATCTGGATGTTGCCCACCCACCCTCCCTGCTTCATAGATTCCTGAGTTTCGTGAGGAATCAACTGGATATCGTTTCTGGATGGGTATCATATGGAGGCTGTCCGTGAATATGGATGGAGTTTTGGCCGGAAAACGCAGTTCAGTCGACGACCAGTGGTTGTTTGGGCGCACATTTACGGTATAGGGCACATTGAACCCGCCTCTCTTCGAGTGAATCGGCTATGGCAGAACTCTCACTCTTTCCTGCATGTGTCATGATTTCTGGCGGCCCTAAAAAAAATACAGTTAAACGTTCCCAATAATAGAACAGTACGGATATATAACTGTATATAAAATACAAATCCTTATTGTACAGCGAATGCTGCTGTGTTTCTTTATATAATTTAAATTACTTTGCTGTATTCTTTTTTTTAAATGTGTACTGACTCATAGATATTCTAAATACTTGCATTGCTATGAGTCATCAAAACGGCAAGTTGAAAATATTGTAAAAGTATGTTATTATATAAGGGTATGACATGACAGTTATAACATTTCTTACAATAACATGTAGTGACTGGCCTGTCACATGTAATTATGACCTCCCAGGAGCAAAATCATGCAACTGATATCACGTAAATGATTGCTTAGACAAGGATGACAGATAAGGCCTTTGCATGGATTTTCTTTCCTGCAGTAAGTTTACCAGATCATTTGATTAATCAAGGACATATATTAGAAATACCGGAAACAGTGCCATAAGAAGGAGAGCAGGTTATGCAGCACAACTATATGTATTAGGTCATACTTGCCTACTCTCCCGGAATTTTGGGGAGTCCTCCCAGAGGAGTAGGCAAACCTCCCGCATTCGCCAAAATTAACGGCATTGAATGGCGGGGGTGGGGCTTAATTGTGTCCTTAAGCCCCACCCCCACCATTCAATGCCGTGAATTTTGGCATTTTATAGTGGGGGCAGGGCTATGGTGACACAACGACTTCACTGCACCCCCTCCTACCCCCTGTCACATGATCTCCCGGGGAAGAAGTTTTGAAAGTTGGCGTGTATGTATTAGGTAACCCTAATCAGTCAATTCATCAGATGGTATCTTGTGAAAACATCAAAATCGCCAATACAACACTTCAGAGGCAGCTAAAGTACCTATACATGTACAGATATGGTCTTTCCAACCAAGTGTCAATTAGCCAGATCTATGTCTGAACATACAGTCATTCTACACACAGCCAGATGCAATCTTCACACAACAGGATTTTCCAGCTGTTCCAATTGACCATTTAAAGATCTGAGGCCTGATTCAATAAGGCATGCAAAATGAACATATTGGGCCTGATTCATAAAGGTACGTATCTACCGCTTTTGGGCGTATCGTACACAAAATCACTCTGTGCAGCCAGCAGATGTGGCTGTGAACGCATCCTATTCCATGCACTTACGAGCGCAAATGAGTGAACTGGGCAGAGAAGGGCCGTTTTGCCGTAGTCAATGTACAATAGGGGCATGCCAAATTCGAATGCATGCAGGCACGTCCGAATCAAGCCCTATGCAAGTCAAAGTTACTTGTTTGTGTTTTTGCAGTATTAAAGTAATTCTATCGTTTTCAAATAAGCATTGCATAGGCGATTGTATTGTGTTTTCAACGCACAAAGTAATTTATTTTAGCAGATGCAAAGTTTTAACAGTTCAATACATGATTATAATATAATACAGTACAGTACAGCCAATACCAAAAGATACATACATACCGCTGCACTTCCATGCACTCCCACGGTTACCAGTGAACAGTAGTTCACCCTTGAATACTGTGGTCAGAGGAGACTGAAGCTAGTGGGAGCGCAGCTATGATATATATACATTCAGTGTTACAGAGAGAACAATGCAGATGACGTGGCTTGCTTCTATAGGTCCAGACTTCAGATGGGTCCAGGGTAAAAAGGTCATAGGCTAGTTCAAACAACCCCCTCAAAGGCTGAGGTCAACATTCCAGATGATTCTCCCGCCCAGAAACCAGTAACAACTAGTCCATTAGCATTTTACAGTCTGATATCACTCTGACTATTTATTTCCTAACATCAATAAATAGAGTATGCAATAAGCGATCTCTTCAGCGATTGAACCGGACAGCTGCTGATGAATAGGGGATTAGAATGATATCAGACATGACACATTTCCTATAACCTGAACCTTAAATAACACTGAGGTGTACATATAATCATAATATATAAACTAATAATAAACTAAATACTATCTGATCATAAATCACTGTAGAATTGAATCAATATGAATATGAATTATATAAATAACAAAAGATTGTAATGCGAGTGTGTGCGTGGGTATTTTACCGTGCTATCGCAGTACGCCACGTGTAGCATGGCATACTGACTGCAATCGCACAATAAAACAATATTAACCAATATACTTTCGTTCATCCAATTATACGACTTCGACAGTTGTATCTGTCAACAATATAAACTTTAATGGAAAAACATTTTAATTATAACTTTTATTTTTTATTTTTTTTCAATGAAATACATTTATCAGGATGTTATTAATCTCTACTGTACATAAAATCATAAAATGCATTTTTACAGTTGCCCTTGATTGCAAATACATGTTCTGGCATGCATACATAACCATCATCACTATCACTCAGCACTTACACCTGACCTGTAGCTACTGTAAGTGACTGAAAATCACATCCCTTAGAGATGCCCAAATATTGAATCAGATGCTGCTTACTGTGCATTGACTACATGCATATGTCCCCTCCCCTACCTGTTGTGACCATGAAATTGTAGGCTGTCCGAAGTGTCCTTTGCATTCGAAGATGAACTTGCGTTCACTGGCATATAGTTCGTTTCTGGACACGTGCAATGTGATTTAATGCAAAATTAGTCACGTACCGGTATTTACGTTTCCTTAATGAATTAGGCCCCCTGATCACATGATCAGAACAGCTAACTGGGGTTCATCCTGGATTTCACAGTATGATTGAAACAGATAACGCACTGTAAGACCTAACAATGTATTTAACCAAAAATTAATTTCTGGTCTGAAGGATAACTGGTCATTTCATAAACAATTATACAGTATATAGAACACTGACTTTGGACATCCGATGCCTGTTATTCCATGGCTGCCTCTTCCCCTATAGTTAAATGGATGGACTGGCATGAAGGCTCTATGCTTTGTACTCTTCAAGTACTATTGACCCTTCTCATTCTAACCCGCTGGCATTATCTCAAGGCATTTATGTATATTTCTGTGATACAGTGTTGTGTATGGTGTTTCTACATTATATGGACTTCTCGTGCACTACTTATTTGAACTTGATATATCATGTGAGCTGTCATGTCTGCCTCCTACTAAGTACCCGCCCCCCCTTCATCCAACCCATTTCTTTTTTCTTATCCCCTCCCTTTTTACTATAAAATGTTTTAATAAGTATTAGAAGGAGAAAAAAAAATCTGACTTTGAATTTTCATGTTGCCCATTTTTGTATCTTGTTTTCCTAAGATTGCGAATTTTGAGTTAATAAAACAGTAAGTAATTCTGATGCTGTATCCACAGTTGGTGCAGCACCCTACTTATAGGATTATCTTAAATCAGCAATCCCATGAGAACATGGGATTTGTAAATGTATTATGGTCCTATTTTTTTTAACTCGCCGGAAATCAGCGAGTTTATAGCTAAAATTTAAAGCGGCGATGGCTTGTAAAGGCAAACTTTTCTTTTGACCTTTTACTTCCTGAACATCTTCCACTGATAATATAACTCAGTTCCTACACATAATTACTTATAATAAATCAGTTCTTGTCACCTTTTCTTATTTGGTTTACTACAAATGAGTGACAGTGAGTGACAAGGTCAATGGTCTATTTGTCCACGTGTAGACATCGAAATTGGACAAGAGATATCTGATTCGATATCAGTTGCTTGTTTCCGATAGATTATTAGCAGCATTACAGTTGTGTTGGGCCCATACAAAAACTGCAATATTGGACCAACAACTCACTATTGCAGTGTGTGTGTGGCCAACATCAGATTACATTGAATAATAATATACCTTCTGGAACTTTGTATTATATGACCCAGGTATTGGTCACATTCTGAAGGATTGTTGTGTAAAGTAGGAAGGTTTCATTGGTGAAAGTTCCTTTAAAGTAATTTGCTGTTTTGCATTTAGTTTTGGATATGTGAATAGATCATAGGTAACTAGATCTCACTCTATTTCAATTATGCAGACCAAATCCAATGAAACACTAAAACATTTGATTATGTATGTAATTTATATGTATGTAATAAATGCAAATACTACTTAACACCCTTTTATTTTTTTAAATGAATAGAAAGAGTTGACATCACCAGGGAATGCCTGACTCAGTGTATAGCAACAATCTTTTGTCCACAGTAGACAGGAAATCAGGAAAAGCTGTCCTTGGGAATTCAGAGGCACTCCTGGCTTTTGATGCTATCATGACAAATTTTTAAAAAAATACTTCTTTGTAGTAATTTCCTGTAAAGGAGTCATTTGCATCTGGGTGAATAACGTGGTATGTTTATTGTATGTGGGTGCCCACTAAGTGATCACTACATGATAGTATAGAGACATAAATGGGCTTTACACTGGAAAGTGCTGTGGGTGTATGGCCTTGCTATTTCCAGTCTTTATAGTTCTCTTACGTAATATATTGCAAGGATATACCCACTCCTGTTCTCAACTATTCATTTTAAATAAACGTTAAACCTGTAACCCCTTGTTTGCCTGGTGGAAGGTGGTGGTACCTTTAGAACACTCTTGCTGAGAGAGACTAAGGGGGATATTTACTAAACTGCGGGTTTGAAAAAGTGGAGATGTTGCCTATAGCAACCAGATTCTAGTTATCATTTATTTAGTACATTCTACAACATAACAGCTAGAATCTGATTGGTTGCTATAGCCAACACCTCCACTTTTTCAAACCCGCAGTTTAGTAAATATACCCCTAAGGCTGTAACTTAGGGGTATATTTATTATGCAGCGTTTCAATGATCCGTCGATTCCCAGTGCTTTGCAGTGATTTTTTAAAATCCCAATTTTATTGAAGATAACGCCCATCGGCTTTTGTATTTAATAAAATGCCGTTTTTTAGAAAATGACGCAAAGCGCTGAGAATAGACGGTTCGTCGTAATCGCCGCATAGTAAATATATCCCTTAGTCTTTCCTCCCTCAGTCTTCTGTGGATGAACAGTAAACAGATGTCCCTGAGCACACAGGTTTAATAACTAAAACACATGAAGTGCAGATACAGTGAGTGTAGCGGTGTACAGTTATCAGTGTTCAATGAATGGGTGCCAGGCCACTGTCATCACACAGTTGCTGTCAAACCAGAGAAGAAATAAGCCTGGGCTTGGTATATCCCATATTATATATGATACCAGCTGCGTGGCAATATAAATGGCCAAATATGTATACAAAACATAGGACAGTTGTTGTCAGCGCTTATCCTTAACACTGAATATCTGTGTGTAACTAGCAATAAGAAAACAGAAGGTATTAGTTCATATTTTGATCAAAACATTTAAGCCTGCATCCCAGTGTCATGGGCACCTCATTGTATACAGGTCATACACTGACCTATATGCTTCAAACACCATTAAAATGAAGTTAAAATCAGATGCACTTCACCTCCCAGGTATAGGGGCTTACATTTAGTAAGGGCTGGCTTGTAAGCCACACTGAAATGAGCCTTAAATAGGCCTATTCACTCAGCATCACTTGAGTGGTTGAGAGTCGAGGGGTACAAGATTCAAACTTGTTGCTTTCAACTCAAAGGTCAAACTTAGTTCAGAACTCTGCTTCAGCCTGAAGCTGGCTGCGGGACCCCTTTTAAAACATCAGGTTCCTGTAAACATTCACTATAGGTTTCTTAAGGCAAACCTCCCAACATTAGGAATGTCGAAAGAGGGACCAATAAGCCACGCCCCCCTGTCGAGCCTACTCACTGCTCACAAACATCCTGTTTGTGCAATTCGCGCAGTAGCGGTTTCGGACATGGTCATGCATGCGCAGTAGCGTTTTTCAGATACGTCCTGCCCCACTTCCTCCTAGACCACCGGGGAAACTAGCTGCTATGTCCCGGTATCGGAGTGTGTACTCCGATACCGGGATAAATTGTAAGTCAGGTGGGACAGCGGGACAGTCCACTGAAATCAGGGACAATGGGAGTCATGCTTAAGGTGTCACACTTGGTCAAACATTGCATTGGGCGTGACACCCACTCATTATGCCATGATACCATTTTTTCCTTATGAGACACTAGTTTGGCAATATTCATATATATGCAACAAATGTAGAACTTTGAAAACAGAAGCGATTTCAGATGGCCTTAAATCAGAAAGTGGCAACTTTATCACTAAAGAATTGGTACTGTATCCTCTAAGTGCAAAATTGGTTCATACTAACACCCATTGATTTCATTTCTAGGTGACCAGAAGGCCATAGGGCATAGGCCATAGAAAAAGTTCCTATTAGGAGCAAATCTAATAGTAATTTGTGGATATACTCTGCCATATTTTTCATCTACTAAACTTGAGTGTTTCTTTTTCAAGTTTTATTTACCTTTATATCATTTTATATATATTTTGCATTACACAGTCCAGGAATAGAGATATGAGTTGTCATATTATATTCAGTGGTAAAATGTAATTCCCTGTAACTACAAAATTGTGCAAATTATGATGATGATGATGATGATTATTATTATTATTATTATTATTTTTTTGTAAGGCTCCCTAAGTGTTAATGATTTCATTTTGTTCTGCCTCTAGGTGGCAGCACTTTCACCTAGGGCAGTGTTGGCTAACCTGTGACACTCCAGGTTTTGTGAAACTACAAGTCCCAGCATACCCTTCCAGCAATAAGCTGCTATATATTGTCAAAGCATGCTGGGACTTGTAGTTTCACAAACACCTGGAGTGTCACAGGTTAGCTTACACTGACCTAGGGGCCAATAGGAGGTGAAAAACTGTATTTCAATATCAAGCTACTGATACTGATCCCCACACCTGTCTTCAGATGTATATAGTCTATGCCTTCTGAAAGCTCAGCGCCCTTCATTGTCAACACCTGCTAGGAAAACTTGAGCATGATAAATGCTATTAAAATGCTATGAATATCCACAGTAATTTATATATTCCTAATAGCTTGTATCCTGAGCCTTTAAATCCAGCTATGACTGTTTTGTAACGTTCCTGGATTCTGCTAGTTGGACCCTACATCGGTCACTTGTCTAATATAGAGTCTCTGGATTGTGTCTGCTTTGCTCCCGTTATCCTAGTTCCTTATCCTGTTTGGTATCCTGTTCTCTTTTCCTGCACCCTGTACCTCAGTCTCAGACTATTGTGTAACCTGCTCGGTGCAGTCCTTGTGGCTGTCTGGTCTGTATTACTTCCGTGCTCTGTGTTAAGTTTATTCAACATTGTTTATTATTTGACATTTGTTCACTGTTTTGTTCTGCTCTTACCCTTAAAAAAACATTCCTGTTTTTCAATCACACCTGTGCCTGGTTTGCTGCCTGGGTGAGACAGATTTTGATGCTTATAACTGGGATCTTATAAAGGTTATAACAAAGTAGTAAAGGCATAGCTAACATAGTAGCAGGGGGGTGTAATTATTACGCCACTGGAAGGGAACTTGGGTGGTGCATGGGGGCCCTGACAAAACCTTGCTATGGGGTCCACAAATATCTAATTAAGCTCCAGCAGGGGCATATTTTTATATAACAATGAAGTAAGCTGACCAATTTTGGGGGGCTTGTAATAAGAAGGAGAGATAAAAAAATTGGTGTAAAGAAAAGGAAATGGAAAATAAAACAGTATGAGGGCAGCCAATCCCCTCATGCCATGCTGTATAAACTATTAGAAACATAATATACTAATTTTATGGAAGGTAGAGCATTCTTAAAATTAATTGGTAAGGAGATGTTCTTCAGGTTGAGTGTCTGTTAATATGCAAGTTTCTCATTCCCCATCATTCAGTTCAACCTGAGTGAGGTCACATGAGGATTGCCCGATTTTCAGAGTTTTAGAAGAAGATTTATTTATGACCAATTTGGTTTCTGCCACCCCATATTCATTATGATTGGGATGTGTGCAGAAGCACTTATTCATATTTACCTGTGAAACTAAACCTAAAAACACATATGGGAGTATGTTTACTAAACTGCGGGTTTGAAAAAGTGGAAATGCTGCCTATAGCAACCAATCAGATTCTAGCTATAGTTTATTTAGCCCATTCTACAAAATGACAGCTAGAATCCGATTGGTTGCTATAGGCAACATCTCCACTTTTTCAAACTCGCAGTTCAGTAAATAAACCCCATAGTGTTGTGGATTTACTTCATTTGAAATATTTGTTGTTTACCTTTGAATAATTCTTTATTTGTTACATTAAACAGTATAGAATACGTGGGTTGCTTTCTTTTAATCTCCTTTTATATATATATTTTTTTCAAATATATGTTATTATTTTATTTTACATACAATTAACAAACTTGGTCCACGAAGGGGCAACTAAAATGTGACATATTACTTTATGTTACAGGTAATCAAGTATATAACAGAGTCATCTTTCGGAAGGATATAGTGAAATAGAAGAATGGATACTGTTCATGAATATTAAAGTCTTTAGAAGGTGACCATATACAATATGAGATATACTGAGCGTGGGCTTATTTTTTCTCTGGTTTTGTTTCGAAATATTGCCTTATTGTCATAGCAGCTGTCCATCAAGAATATTTAAGGCACATTTGGGTGTGGCTCACAAGCCAGCCCTTGCTAGATGTAAACCCCTATACCTGGGAGGTGAGTGCATCTGATTTTAACTTCATTTTAATGGTGTTTAAAGCATATAGGTCAGTGTTGGACCTGCACACAATGAGGTGCCCTTGACGCTGGGATTTAGTCTTAAATGTTTTGATCAAAATATGAACTAATACCTCATGTTTTCCTTTTGCTAGATACACACAGATATGCAGTGTTAAGGGAAAGCGCTGAAAACTGTCTTTTTGTTTTGTATACATATATGTGCATTTATATTGCCACACAGCTGGTACCATGTATAATATGGGATAAACCGAGTGCGGGCTTATTGTCATAAGACTGGTACCATATATAATATGGGCTATGCCGAGTGCGGGCTTATTTATTCTCTAGAAGGTTATTAAGTGCCCGTCATAGACAACAACATGGAGCATAGGCAAACCGAGGGAGGGTTCCTTGTGCCTGTAAACCCCCCTTCAAGCCTGGGGCACTGTATAATTGAGGTGGTTGCACACTTCTCATGGCTCTGCTCGAAAAGAGAGAGCTGCATTTACCAAACAGTAGTGCACGCAGCATTGCCCATGTATATTATGGGGATAGGAAGAGTTGGAGAGCAGCCAAGCACTGTCTAAAATTATAGCTACGCCCCAATGGATGCTGGTCACGCCCACTGGCAGCGTGGTGTGGAAACCCCCCCCTCTACAAATCTTGCATTTGCCCCTGTGGAGAGTGATCTACAGCCCTCAATTCTGGCAATGCAAATGGATAATTTATCCATTTGTGCAAAATGTTTTCATATTTATCAAGCACATTCTGGCCGGGGTACCTAATCCTTTCATGGCCAATCGTTTCATTAACTATGCCAATCTACTAACAGATTTTTGGTTGTTCAGGACCCATCCATCAACCTGGCGATATTAACTTTAGCCAGCATAAAAAAGTTCGTCAACAACTGACTAATAATCACCTTCCAAATTTGAGGTTTTCAGCAACTTTGTTCTAATTTTTATTCAGAAACATTTTGACTTCATATTAATTAGCAACTACTTCACATACACAAACATTGTACATTACATTAAAAGAGGCCAATTGTATTATATCAGAGGTGATTGCTGTGTATTATGTATGTTTATAAATGTGTTCCATTTATCTACAGTACATTACTGTATCTTTTTAATTTTTATTATATCCAGAATCATTGTGTATACTACTGGAGACTCTCGGTCTATCACAGTACTACATACATACATACATGGATATTTTGGTTATATTTTGGCTTGAGTACATGACTGGTACTAGTATTTCAGGGACTGTTTGTTTGTTTTTTATCTCAAAACAATTAACTGGATAGCTCCATGGCGTCATCCCATAGACCATAGCAGTTTGTGATGTCTATAAAAGTCAACAGTCTACCATCGAGCTCTATAAATAGTCTGCAAGCTAGAATTTCTTGATAAGATTTAAGACAAATATTCCCAGACTGTGGAGTTAGATCTAGTTTTATTCGGTTTTCCTATTTAGACTGTCCAAGACTTAGGATGTCACATGGTCTGTGGGTCAGGTCTGTCTACAGATTCATTGAGATCCTCAAGTAAAATACAGCACTGTTTTGTTTATTTGTGTTAGTTCCAGCTCCCACACTTCACTGGCAGATCTGTTCCCAAACATCTACACAATGCCAACCTTTATTGTCCTTTAGAAAAGCCGACAGGATTTAACTGTCTCATTACTTTCAATAAGGCATATGTATTGCTAGGCTTTATGGCTGTTTATGCTGTTGGATTATGGTGGATGAAAATTGAGAATGGAATTAAAGCAGCACCTGGACTCAGTTGGATCAAGGAAATAAGATTTGCCCTCTGTTTGTTAAAGATTTTTTTTATGACGACGAGAAACATGTTGTCATAAAATTTTATTTAAATCCTGAGTGTATTTTTTTTAAAAAATTATACTATTTTCTATGTAATGGGTGAGGGTCATGCAGACCTCTTGTCCTTTAACATGTAACAGAGGGAGGGGAACATTGTTGAATCTATGGCCCCAGTTACTTACCTGATAGCCACATAGGACTGGAAGAGGCCACACTCTTATCAGTATTACCTGTATTTGTTCATGGGAGTAGGTGCAGTGTTTCTCTGAAATCATGTTAATCAAACCAGTCTAGCTAGCACTGGTCTGGTTTTCAGAATTTCAGACCAGAAGGGGAGAACAAGATTTAAATTTTGGCATCACACATAGCAATGTATATGATTCGATCATTTGGCACATGGGTCTAGCAGCTATCTAACGTATGGTGCCAATGGGGTCTGTTAATGCACTTGGAAGATGACACAGGTCAAAAGGGATCATGGGCAGCACGGTGGCTCAGTGGTTAGAACTTCTGCCTTACAGCACTGGGGTCATGAGTTCAATTCCCGACCATGGCCTTATCTGTGAGGAGTTTGTATGTTCTCCCCGTGTTTGCGTGGGTTTCCTCCGGGTGCTCCGGTTTCCTCCCATATTCCAAAAACATACTGGTAGGTTAATTGGCTGCTAACAAATTGTCTCTGTATGTCTGTCTGTCTCTGTGTGTTTCTATCTGTCCGTCTGTCTGTGTGTGTGTGTTAGGGAATTTAGACTGTAAGCCTCAATGGGTCAGGGACTGATGTGAGTGAGTTCTCTGTACAGCGCTGCGGAATTAGTGGCGCTATATAAATGGTGATGAATATCTTCCAACCACATTTACCAACATGTCTAAGGAATTTCGGTCGGATTAATATTGAGGAATTTACTTGTTTTGGAGGACTAACATGCCGCAACATCCAGCCAATTGTCCTATATTGCTGCAGATCTCGCAATGTGTGGCCAATTGTACAACTGCAGCAGACGGTTGGCTAGTCTGTCCAATCTCTATCTCCCACTAGTTATCTGTAGTAGAGAGTACAATCAGAGTACCCCTTACATCCAGCTTTCTCCTAGGATATTCTTACTAAAATATGCTAATTATACACATCCTTAAGGAAACACTGATTCAGGAAAAACAATGTATAATGCCAATAAAAACTGTGTTTGTCAGTAGTTTCTTATATAAAAACTAGCAGTAAAAGTGTTGACCTGATGCTGATTGAGCATGCCACAAAAATAAATGGATTGAAAAATACACTGTGGTATATCAGAACGGGAGGTATTGATTCCATCCACTCACTTTCCTGGTTGGTCATCACAGCTGAGTGAACTAACCTCAGGAAAATACAATATTGTAACACCAGTCATTAAAATTATCTGTAGCAATGAAGTCTTATGTAACTCGATAGTGGCAAATGCATTATTTGCGTATTTGATTATATAAGTTGTCCTGATGACACAACACTTGCCCGAGGAATAGGAAGCAAAAATTACAAAAGATGTGTCTAGGGGAAGGTTGTACGTCATTGTAGAGTTTACTGATGAGTCAAAGGTATTTTGCATTTAGCATGTAAAAGAAAAATAAAGAATGGGGTGTGTGTGTGTGTGTATGTGTGTTCAGTGTCGGACTGGGACATGAAGGGCCCACCGGGGGAAATGCAGCGGTAGGGGCCCACTACAATGGGGTGTGGCCAACTGTAAGAGGGGTTGTGGTCAGTCATTAAAGGGGATGGGGTCAGGCCATGGAGGACAACGTATAGCACCTTAGTATGGTCCATAAAGAAAAAGAGGACATTTGCAGTGAGGAGCCGCGAAGGAAAAGACAGAAGAGAAGAAAGAAGTCAATAGGAAAGTAAGTGAAGGGGAGCAAATGCAGCATGGAGGGCACTGTGTGAAACAGGGGAGACAGGGAAAGGGGAGGGATGAATTGAATACAATCAATCATCATCATCAGCTATTTGTGTGCTGTCCATTCTTTGTGGTTAGTGTTCTCTCCCCTCATAGTGTACACAGAAAACAAATGCTATACTACAGTACTAGAGATCAACCATTCATCATATGAAAACCACAATATAAGGGTATAGACTAAAAATTAATATATCCATGAAGCACTATGGAGACCACAAAATTATTAGCATAAAAATATATGCACATTTAAAATATTACATAAATCTAATTACACTCTAGACACTGGCAAATAAAAACAGGACTCTAAAAAATGATCTACCCACAAAATGTACACTCAATAATAATCCAATGCCACTACAAAGGACAAAAGCAAAACATTAATATTAAAGCATATAGCAGATGCAATCCTATAAGGACCTAACTGTCTGAATGTGTTTTATTCTGATTAAGATATGCTTCTATAGGGAATAGAGTCCCACAATTGATTGAAAACAAATAAACATGGAACATGATATAAACAGTGAATTTGGTTACTAGTTTATTAGGAATCCATTCATTGGTCAGCTGCAATAGGATCCTTTTATAGAGGCACTGAAGACGTATATTGCAATGAAGCCATTCTAATTTATCTCCCTCCCTCCGAGGTCACACAGTGGAGAGCTCTAGAGAAGTTTGCACGATTTATTACTTACTGATTACACGGACTCACACTGCAGTTAGGATGGCAACTTTATGACTACAGGACGCCTGCAACTACAGCAGAAGGAGTAATCTGAGATCTGTGTCACTGTGAAGCATTTCTGCCTCTCTCTGTCTCAGGAGCAGGAAGTGTTCTCACGTGCTGGCTGTAGGCAGGGATTAGTTTGACAGTCTCCGTTTCATATGTAGACTGACCGCAACTCGGTAATTCTCTGCTCTGCCTCACCAACAAAGAGGGCGGGGTTATCAGGCAACAGGGCCTCCCGGGGGATACCCCGGCTCCCCGGCAGGCCAGTCCGACACTGTAGTGTGTTTGTGTGTGTGTCTGCCTGTCTGTCTAGAAAACCAAGCACCATAGTAATGCTATGGGCAGCTGAATTATATCACAATGTGCCCACTACTGGGATTTTAAGTACAAGTGAAAACATATATGTAGAGTATAAAAATGTAGCACACATGACTCTAGGGCCTTTCTGGGTTGGTAACATTATTTATTGCTGCCAACACAGCAGAAGGAATAAAATATGTCAGTTTAGCAGCTTTTCCACCCAAAATTGATTCAGCTGACCTTTTAGTGGTCATCTTCTAACAGTTAATTACCAATTAGTTCTTGGCATAGTCTTTAGCCAAATATGAAAATACGACCTACAAATTGCAAAATCTAAACTGGACTAGAGGGAAACAGGCACAAACCCCCCATTCATTGGCAACTATGGAAAAATGTGTTTATCACACTAATTCACAGCTAGAATTATTGTCATAATGAATCCCCCGGGAAGGACGAAGCAACCAAGCGGATAGGAATCTGCGCTTGTCACTATGAATTCATTGCTCCTATGTTAGAGAAAAACCCACAGAAAGAATTTTGGCTTCATCTATGTTAATATAGAGTATGACTAACCCTGTAGGTGATGAAGGCTCCGTCAGCGCAGCGTCTCATTTATTAATCATACTGCATTTAAAGTGGGCCTGTCAGCCCCACATTAACACTGATGCCATTAAAACAGGAAATATGATTTTTTTTTGCAGATAAATGTGAATTAAAAACAGAAAGGAACATTTGAAGAGACTTTTTTTGACCTCTTTTCAAAGTGTCAGGGATTATACTTCTTTCACCACTCTTACAATGCTGCTGCCTCTCTCTTCTCCATCTCATTTGCATACCAGAGCCATTAAGTCAGGACATACCATCACTAAAGGGGGGAGACAAATTTAAATAACAAGAATAAAATAAAGAAACTAAGTATTTATGTGACAAATAGTAAGCATGGTGTATAGTCAGATTGCCATATGAGATTCTAATATCAGGAACTGTTTATTCTGACTTGCACACTTTAAAAGAGTTGTCACTTGTAAAGTGCTACGGAATTTGCTGGCGCTATATAAATAAATGTTGATGATGATGACACCCTACCCCCCTTTCAATATCATATCGTCCTCTACTGACTTTGCATCCCAAACCACCGTGATTGCAACTGTCAGTAAGTTTACTGACAGTCAGTAAAAATGTAGCAATTTTTTTAAACAGTTATATATTATAGATAGATAGATAGATAGATAGATAGATGATATTTGCATTTTTAAGTGCATTGTACATGTAACTGTCTTTATTACAGGTAGAGTAAGACTATGAACTTGCAAATGTGGTCATGGTAATCCTGCAAAGCCCTTTACTTCTATGTCTGTCAGTACACATCTCCTGAGCACTCAGGGCCTGATTTAGAGTCGGGCGTAAGTCCTTCTGTTCAGTGCAAAAAGATTAGGCCAAAGATCCGTCTCAGTTTGCACTCCAGCTGAGAGGGATCTCCCTGTTGTACCTCTCTGCACTTAGAGAGGTGGAACGGGGGAGGTAGTGGGCGAGCCTTGCAGTGTAAAGGCGTGTTCGCACACTTGCTACTATGAGTTGAAAGCAACCGCAGTTATGTCTCTAGGAGACGTATGTTTTATAGGTGTTTTCAGCTGGTACACGAGACCTTGATGTATGAATAAAGTAAAAAAAAATTAAATTGTAAAAAAAAGTTGTGCACCCCCTCCCAAACAGCATAACCAACCCTTGTGCTGTTTAGGGGGGGGGGGGGGGAGAACAATTTATTTTTCTTTTTTAATTATCTGCTTTACAGGGTGCTGTGCATGATACACTTGCACACCGGCCCATATGCAAATTAAGGGCTGTGTTTGTGCAATTTGCAGAGTATTCCATGTTGTACAGATCTAAAGATCCGTGCCACTCTAAATACTGTGTAAATTACCAGATGCAATTTACACTTACGATTTCAGTGTAAATTGCGTCTGACTTTAAATGAGGTCCTTAGTGTACTGTATGTTCCTCTAGATCTATCAATGTATTTTGCTCTTTATGCTGTATTACACAACATGATACTGCCTTGAAAAAAATACCTATTAATAATATCAGGCTGTTCAGCATAGACACCAGCTCAGCAACATCATTGTTTGTCTACTACATCATCTAAGGAAATATATTATTTTTCAGATATTACAAAATATTTCTTTCATGATTGAAATAGGAAGTGTATAGCTCTCCTAGCAGTTGGGATTTGAGGAAGAACATTTATCGTAAAACTGTAATTATTTGTCATTTCCTTCTTTGTTCTCAGACACAGTGTGTGTGAACACACAGCACTTTCGATCTGATGCCTGTCTATTTTGGCACGGCTTACGTTGGCTGCTGGTGTTAGTCTATTGTTATTCGATGACGCAGAAGCAGTGATTGAATGTTGGAAGCAGAAACTAGATGAGTGAGTGAAGGGACAGAGGGAGAGGAATGCTGAGGCACACAGCCAGATGAGGAAAGTAATGGAGACAGAGGACAAGTGAAAATATACAGTAGTCTTCATTTGCCATCATTGTAAAATAATTGCTTTGTGCTAAAGAATATATTTATGCTAGTCATTAAATGGAGATTTTTTATGGTTATCTCTGCATATCGAATAAGAGAGAAATCAAGAGCAATAGACCATCTCCAGGGGCGCACGCAGGATTTTTAAGGGGGAAAAAAAATATAGAGAGCTGCTGCGCATGCGCAGTGGATCCATTACGGCGGCACTATATTGTACAGCAGCCGCGGCGCTGTTAAAGAAGCGTCCTCGGCGGTGCTGTATTGTAGTACAATACAGCACCGCCGCAGATGCTTCTTTGACAGCGCCGCGGCTGCTGTACAGTAAAGTGCCGCTATGTAGGGGCAATGTTTAGCCCCCGTTCTTCGCGGAGGGGATGGGTTTCTGGAGAACCAGAAACCCCCCCCTGCGTGCGCCCCTGATCTCTTAACCCTCTCTTCACCCTCCACAGCAAGGGTGCATGTTTTTAGATTGCCTATTAGGAATTCAGGTGCAGTAATACATGGCTGATTCATTTTAAAGATCCAAAATCTATTTAATAGCTCCCAATAGTCCTGATCCTCAGGCACAAAAAGGAATGTGGCTGATCAGAAATTGGGTTCGGCTTGGTATGAATGTGGGCACATTTGGGAGGTTTTGGACAAGGTTTAGACGGGCCAAAGTATATTTTTGGTGGATCTGAGGAGGACTTATTTATTTATTTTTATTTTTATTTACCCGGATTTTGCTTTTTAATATTTTGGAAGATGTGCTGCTATTTTATGTATAACTTTGTAGAAAAAGATCTGGAAACATGCTGTTGGGAGCATCCACGAAGACAAAGCTCAGAAGCACTATTTCCACTGCATTGAATGATCTGAACTTGTGAATTTCCATTGTACAGGGTCATGCTAAAGAGCAGATTTCCAAAAGTGGCCTTCGGGGGCGGAACATAGCATCGCTAGACCCCATAGTAAAATTTGGGGGAGAGCCCAGCAATGTATGTCCAGACACCCGAGGCCCCCGCTCTGCTCGTCTGAGCATGTGCGGAGCTGGAACATGCTGGGTGAATCCACGAGTCTCTCAATAGGGCTTCACAGTGCATATCCCAACCCCTACATTTCTGGGGGTTGGCATATGCTCAGAGGAGCAGAGAGTCAGAAGACCTCTCTCACCACCTAGGCTAGTGGTGGTAGCACCCCTTACACTAGCTACCTCCACTATACATGATTGATAAACAGGTTGTAAGTCAATACGTGGTGTAAGTAGATATTCTGATGCTAGGAAGCTTTTCAGCCAAATGATAGATAGCTTGTAGTGTTGCCACTTTTTCTGGAGTTAGATCAAAAACCGCATCATGGGGTAAATGTATCAAGCTGAGAGTTTTCTGGCGGGTTTGAAAAACCAATCAGATTCTAGCTATCATTTATTTAGTACATTCTACAAAATGATTGCTAGAATCTGATTGGTTGCCATAGGCAACATCACCACTTTCAAACCCGCCAGAAAACTCTTAGCTTGATACATTTACCACCATGTCTGCTTAATGACTCAAGTCCATTATGTTATAAGTGGTCAAGGCTAAAAAGAAAGCAATATGTAATGCCAGCTTTTACAAATATGACATTTCATAGAGTACTCTTCAAAAATGTTAATGTTCACATTTTTCTCTTAATTTTGGCGCTGCTACCAACAATTTCACAAACGTTATTTGCATTACTTGACATTTATATAATTAATTTGTAAACTGTTTGTCTTAACACCTTGTTTGTGAATAAGGTCAATAACCTCTTAGGAGTCAAATAGGATAATAACCACCGCACTAGGTAATCACAATTGCGATCTTCGATGTGACTGAACAAATGTAGCAGTACTCAGTATCGGATGGCACACACTCTACATGTACAATAGGAATACAAAACAGCAAAAAAAGAGGAAGAAACGTGTCTCAAAGGGGCAGTCTGTGATCTGCGTGAATTCACATTATCTTTGCCTGGAAAAAGCGAGTAAGCGAAACATACGTCAGCGTTCGCCTCGCTGTGTGTTAGTTGAATGTCCGATGCTGTTCCTAATAACATTTAAATGAATTTCAATATGGGGGGCTTACTTCTCTAAGAGGTTGGTTATTAACCAAGCCATGTTTAGGACAGGCAGGAATAATTTCTTACTGTTACTGAACTGTAGCCAGTACCCTATTTTTTGTTGACTTTTAATGAAGTTAGTTTTGGTGGCAACTTGTTTAAGGCATACTTACCTACTTTCTTCAGCTCCCTTCCGGGAGCCAGCCAGTGGAGGGGGGCGTGAGGGGGCAGGACCGCGCAAAATTGCGTCCTTTCGGCCCCGCCCCCTGTGACGGCATGATGCAAATTGCGTCATTTGACAGTGGGGGACGGGGCTAAACGCCACGATTCATCGGGAATCGCGGCGTTTGGGATCTAATTCTGCCCACTTCACTAGGAAGTGGGCACTTCCTAGTGAAGTGGGCAGAATTTGGGAGATTGCCACACTCGCCCAGGAGTCCGGGAGACTCTCGCAAAATGTGGGAGTGTCCGGGACATTCCGGGAGAGTTGGCAAGTATGGTTTAAGGGATTATAGATATCAGTTTACTTATCAGATATCAGTCAGTTTTCTAACACCCCCTCTCAATAGGAGGACGCCTCTTAATTAATATGGTCATGAACATTTATTTTGAAGTTCTCTGATCACAGTGAATGTATTTTACAATCAATGATAGCGAATATAGAGGTTGTCAAGATATACTCATTTACTATATAAACAACTTTAGGACAGGATAAGGACATATAAATCTGTGTCACCAAGCTATACATTGATGCTCATATTAATCCCCAAACTACTTACTCCACACACACAGTGAGGCCTGGCTGCAGAGCTAACATTTTATGAAACATAATTTTTAATTCTATAATCTTCACCACTTTGGTTTTAACCATTTCACTACTGGTTAATAATCAGGACAACATTGGGAACTCTTTTATTTTAAATATGTTTAATAAAGATATACATTTTAATATGACCTGAATTCACACAGATCACAGTGCCCCTTTGACACATGTTTCTTCCTCTTTTTTTGCTGTTTTGTAGCCTCTTAGGAGTGAAACATTTGCATTAGAATATATGTCTAGAACTTTAAAATAACAAGTAATTTAAAGGGTAACTAAGCATAAATTACAATTCACATTTATATTAAAGAGCTACCAATAAAAGTCACATATATAGGAAAAATATCACATACTTCAACATAGCTTGATATGTTTTGCTGGCCACGCACACGGTGATCCCTCTGGTGATACCGGCAAACTAGCCTGATAGACATTGGATCATTATTGGGTATTCCTGTAAATGTGGTTGGCAGGTGACTTGTTTTAGCCTGTTATCCTCCATCCGCGCTAACAGGCCGCTTACGTGTTCTGGATGCTTGGCTGCAGTACTGAAATTAAAAGTGATCCTGACGTTCTGCAGCAGACTCGACCCATATGTGGACAACTTTCGAATTTGTATTTATATTTTCCATGCAGCTGAATTGCAGCTACAGTTCTTTGTTATCATCAACTTTATGGCTAGCGGAGGCTAACTACATTACCATTCAGTAGGCTTACAGCCAGGAGATCTGCAGTGGATATAAAATAAATCTTCCCTACAATCACAGCTTTATCCTAGAATAACTTGAGTTTCCATAAGCTCCTGACACTTTTACATATATGTTTGTGACTACTATATTTATATTGATGACTTTTTATTAACCCTTTTAGAGAAGGAACCTTGTATTTTAGATTTAATTGTTTGTTTTAAAATAAATCAGTCTGTAAGTAGCACTGCTAAAATTTGTAGTCAAGACTGTTATCCTATAAACCATGTTTTGAGTTTCTTCTCCTTTTAGTACCAGCTGTTATGCACTCTCAGGGCTTGTTAATACTTATCTGTGGTTAATGCATTTTACAAACTAGCGCATCAAAAGCACATCAAAAATAGTATGAATGGTTTCTAATGAGTTAATTTCCATCATTGCATTCTAAAATTTTAATACCGCACTCCATATATCATGTGTAAACACCAGAGCCCCTTAGCCTTCCACGCCAGACTAATATGGGGTAGGTAACAGAAAACTTGTCCTTAATTTAAAATCTGGGTTCCTTCCCCCCCACCCCCATGTTTATGTTCCCATGTTTTATAAACTTAGCCCCACTTTGCTTTTTAAATGGTCATGGCAATCTTTGTCACTCATTTAATTATCATTAACATCATAACTGTATAGCAAAACTGAGGCGTGTATGAGCGCTACTGAAATTGAAGATGTGAAGATGGAGGGGGAGGGATCTGTCAAGCCTATGGCCATCCTTGTCTCTCCTACTCGCTAATCTTCAAGCATCTGCCCAAGGTTGACCTTTTCATCATCCTTTACCATGGGATACCGTGAAGATTAAAACCTTACTACATCTTTTTTTCATATTATTCTTATATTTTAAAAATAATTTAAGTTTATATATCTTCAAATTACAAATTTGCACCTCAAAAAATTTTGCAACATCTCAAAAAACTTACGCCGTGGGCTGCAGCCTAGTCAGCCTATTAGATAATCAGGCCCTTGTAAACGCGCACTATAAATACAATCAATTATAATGGTAGAATTTAAACACATGAAATATGGAAAGGTGATTTTAAAAAGCATCGCAAAAAATTTGTCTAAAGCCCACGTTAGTTTTCATACAGTTTTTAACTATTTTTCCTACCACATATGTAAAATACAAGCCCTCAAGAGGGTACAGCATAACTGTAGTTTCCATGGTTACATTATGAAATGCTATGAAGTTTAATGCTGATATATCTTAAATATATTATATATTATAATTTAATTTTCTGGGCAATGCGCCAAACTAGAATGCAGAGTGGATGTTATTAATAGATACTTCTGATACACTTTATTTTAATATGAGGGTGTATGAGTAATGGTACAGAATGGTCCTGAAAAGTTACAGAAAATAATTATATATATAAAATATGTATTCTATTTCTGATGTCTTGGAATGTAATAATTAACATAACACTGATTCATTATAATCCGAAATATTGCTTCATCCGCAGTTCTAAATATGACTTGTCATCCATAGGCTTTAACTGAAAAGTCCAAAAAATGCTTAGTGCATAGGGATCTATGTATTAACCCCTTAGTGCTCTGTTTTAGGATCAGAGCAGCGCCAAAACTAAAAATTGTTTCTTACATACAGCTCTAAATGCTAATTATTTACTAAACAATTAGAATGTTAGAAGAGAAAGGCACTCCTAATCCACTAATATAAACGCAATTTGCTAAAATTTATGTTTCTTTATTTTATCGTTCTTTAAAAGATTTTTGCTAACATATCCCATTCTAAATTTGTATCTTATTTAAAAATATATATTTTTTATAAAATATAATAAATTAACGTGATGAGGTGTGAAAAAAAGTGAATATGTAAAATTAAAAATCAAATTAAACTACAACTCATAAAGTTGACCGGAAATTATTCATACTTGTTACAATTCAAAATAATCCTCTAAAATGGAAAAAAAAATATTATAAATTTAGAATTTACTAACAATATTAGGATTTAATTTATTAAACAGACCTCATATTTTGGCATTTATCCTGTCTCCACACTTATGATTCGGGTTTAATATAGTGCATTGATATGGTTTAAAAAAATGTTTAGGTCACTACATATATATGTTCAAGCAAACAAACATTATCTCACTCATTTCAAGTATGTCTTTTCCCAAAGATAGACTTAAAATGAGATCATTTTAAATATATTTGTTCATCGTACATTATTTTTATAAAATCTACCTACATACCTTTCACTACCGGACTGCCTCAAAAATATTTTCTAGCATATTTATACAGAAATAAATCTATAAAAAATTTGAGTAATAATCAATGTAATCAACTGCCCTAAGTAGGATCGGACTGGCCAACTGGGGTACTGGGGAAATCCCTCGTGGACCTCACTGCTTTGGTGGTCCATCTCTTACCGTAGGGGGTTGAGGCCTTCACCGGGGCCCCCGCTCCCTGCAATCGTCACCAGATTGAGTGCATCTGGAGCAGTACATGCTCTGAACCTCCCCGGCACTCAGCAACTATGTGTGTTGAGCTCCTCCAATTGAGCTCAGCAGATACTCCTGAGGCTGAGTGTCAGAGCAGGAGTGTGTGCTGAGCCCTGATTGTAGGAGCTCAGCACAGGTGTATACTGAGTGCTGGAGCGGAGCAAGCAGTGTATGTACCACACCAGCATGTTGATGTGGATGGTGTTATGTTGGAGTATATTCTGCTATTTGGCAACCCATTCCCTTTGCACCCATTGTGCCAAATATGATTGGACAAGTCTGTTATATGTTCTATTATATTTATTAAATAGATAGAACATATGTTTTTAAGGCTATACACATTATTTTTAAAAATACAAAATTGTTATATATCTGCGTATAAGCAGGGGGTAAGTGTTATGGTCCAATGTATTTCGCTGGAACCACAGAACTAAAGTACATATCCTTGTTCTTACAATGACATGTCATAGAATCCCAATGAAAAAAAAGAATGTCACTAAAACAGATAGATATTTGCAATTTTTTCTATCCGCTCTCCTTAGTGTAGTGACAACAGTCATCATCTAACGTACTGTCATAACTCTGTGTTTATTTTCTATCAGGTCTGCAATACCTCTGTTTTACCACAGGTGCTCCTGTTATAAAGTTTGAACATTTGCCCCTTACCTGCAGGAGTTAATCCTCATTCCCTGTTTGATCATCTGCACCTGCATCCCTGAACTTAAATTCCCACCCTCTACTCTGTTTCCCCACGAGCTGTGTTCTGCTATGGTCTAGCTATCCTGATCCCATGTTCTGTGCTTTGGACATCCTGTGAGGTTTTCTCTTGTATCCTTGGACCTGCTTGTTTACCTTCATTTCATACTCACAGTTTGTCTGCATCTCACAGCACGAGGTCTCATTATTCACCAGTGTCTAGTGTCTACATATCCCTTGCATTGTAAGTGTTCTGCTTCTCCTGTTTTTGGCCTGATGTTAATGTGTTTTTACAGAGAATAGATTGCTTTATACATATCTTGCCATACCCATATTGTGTTTTATGTTTATGCCATGCTCCAATCCAAAGGGTGCTGTCTCCCAGCTTACTGCACAGAAATCACTGTCCCTTCAGCCTGCTCCAGTGAGGGTGTTGTGCCTCCAACCTGTTCCAGAGAGGGTGCTGTCCCTCCAGCCTGCTCCAGAGGGGGTGCTGTCCCTCCAGCCTGCTCCAGAGGGGGCGCTGTCCCTCCAGCCTGTTTCAGAGAGGGCTCTGTCCCTACAGTCTGTTCCAGAAAGGGCTCTGTCCCTCCGTCCTGCTCCAGAGAGGGCTCTGTCCCTCCGGCCTGGTCCAGAGAGGGCTCTGTCCCTCCGGCCTGGTCCAGAGAGGGCTCTGTCCCTCCAGTTTGTTCCAGAGAGGATGCTGTCCATCCAGTCTTCTCCAGTGAGGATGCTGTCCCTCCAGTCATCTCCAGTAAGGACGCTGTCCCTCCAGCCTATTCCAGAGAGGGCACTGTCCTTCCAGTCTGCTCCAGAGAGGGCTCTCTCCCTCCAGCCTGTTCCAGAGAGGACGCTGTCCCTCCAGTCTGCTCCAGTGAGGACGCTGTCCCTCCAGCCTACTCCAGAGGGGGCACTGTCCTTCCAGTCTGCTCCAGAGAGGGCTCTGTCCCTCCAGCCTGCTCCAGAGAGGATGCTGTCCCTCCAGTCTGCTCCAGTGAGGACTCTGTCCCTCCAGTCTGCTCCAGTGAGGACGCTGTCCCTCCAGTCTTCTCCAGAGAGGGCTCTGTCCCTCCAGCCTGCCCCAGAAGGGGCGCTGTACCTCCAGCCTGCTCCAGAAGGGGCGCTGTCCTTCCAGCCTGCTCCAGAGAGGGCATTGACCCTCCAGCTTCAAATTTCCATAGAAATCAATCCTGAGAGATGCAAAAGGAGTTAAAAATACAGACCAAGATTACATCTATGCCACCTTACAGGAAGAAAAGGGTTTGTAACCCTTTAGGAATTGCCCTCAAAAATGTTCTTTCTCCACTCCATGAATCACACTTAAGCTTCTCTTCCTGCAAAACAATCTTGCCCTAACAATTTGCCTGTACAGGATACATAAGAAACACATTGTTCACCCAGCTTATCACATGAAACAATGCTAAATTCTACATTCTACATCCCAATGGCATCCCCACCATGGCACACAAATCCATCTGTTTCCATATATTGATCACAAAAAACAGCCACATGATATCACAAAATGTAATTTGTGCAGCTGGCATGTAAAATTTATCTTTCATAAATGATCTCCTTTGACTTGTTACCTACTAGAATGCCAGCTGAGCCTGCCTAGAAGTTTTTTGTATGTCTCTATCATTAGGGAGAGTCTGCCAGAAAAAAAAAATAGTATAAGGTGACAATTGATATGTTGCATCCATAGTCCATAGTTCATGCTTGGCAACAGCAGAAGCCATAAGCTACTTCCTGCTAGGAAGCCTGAGGCATATTGGATACCTTAACCAAAACTTTATTACCTGGCACCAGTCATGTATTCATGTTTTGGTGTTCAGTTTTAAGTAGCATTACAAAGTAACCAACTTTACTGTGGGCATGACACCGTCCAATATTGAATTTAATAGTATTGTAATATACATATGTAAAGGTTCAAAATAAACACACACTTCACCGCTGCTGAGTGATAAACAGTAGAACCAACCACTGCAGTAATTAATTTCTGTCCGTTCCAACTTGTATTACTTATAGCAGTATCCAATCATTTATAATGTGTCCTCCAACTCAAATATATTTCCAATACAGTTAATAGAAATACAGGTCATTGTAATAGGTTGGGCACATTACACCGATTAACGCATAAGCAACAAGGAATACATAGACAATTAAACATTGATTAGTAAAACAGCGACATGCTTTAAATGTCCACTTACATTAATACAGACATATGACAGTTCCGAAGAAATTGGTTTGCAGACTGCTATAAGTCCCGAACATCTAGTATGCAGGCACGTTAGTTTTACACACCGACATGTAGACTAGTACCAATTGAAATATTGTCTGTTCTTGCTACTGAAGTGTTTGTGTGTTGATCTCAGTAATCATTTGAAAAGTAATAAAAATGTAAATTGTGTTCTTCACCTGACCTTCCAGATCATATGCCACACTGACAGGGCTGGTGGAAACTCCGTACCACCCCTCCCCTCACACACACACACACACACATACATACACTCACACATCATCATCATCATCAACATTTATTTATATAGCGCCAGCAAATTCCGTAGCGCTTTACAATTGGGAACATTGATAAAACAATACTGGGTAATACATACAGACAGAGAGGTACTCCCGCTTCTTAACCTAGCATGTGGTAGGAAGAGCACGACATCTTCTGCTCATCTGACTGGGAGTGTGGCGCTGGTCTATGACATCATTGCACAGCTCCGCACTCCCAACCTATCACTGACATGGAGTAGCAGCAGCTTACCACTTCACAGCCAGTGCGAAGTGCGGGGGCACAGCAGAGACATTAAAAACACAGAATCAGTGACATTAGTTCACTCAATTCAATGTTTAGATGTCCCCCCGATTGATATTTCCCCTTTATTTTCATAGGAATTTTAGTATTGCCTGAGGTAAACAATTTTTTGGAATGGGATATTTTCCTACGATAACAAGGGGCTGAGGTAGAAACTATTTTATATCCTCTACTTTACCAAAACTTTTGACTCCATTACCAGAATATTTATGTTGGACCTCTGTCAGGGGCGGACCTAGACTTTATTTTTACGGAGGGCAGTTTAGCATAGTCATGCCCCCTCATTCTGATTGGCTGGTTCTGGTTGACCCCGTCCTTGGTCACATTGGGCCCCTCCCCCTTTAAACGGCGTCTCAGCAATTTAAAAGTTATGCTTGTGCTGCTCCTCTGGATCTGCCTCTGACCCATATCCAGGTGGGCTTGAGGAAAATGCCACTATTGTCTGTTTATTAAAAGGGTTCTGTTTGTTCATTGCTATTCAACAGTGTTTTAGACATGTTTAAAAGTAGGTATTGTATTAACAGATGAGACATTACTCTTAGGGCTTAGTACACAGGGGGCTTTACACAGAAAATCAGCTAGACAAAGAAGACCTCCAGGATTCATAGCTGGCTGGAAAACGGCTGCCTGAAAATCTATACCATTCAGCAGTTTTTCAGCAGCTGTTTAATCCCTGGTATTACATGTGCAAAAAAAATCATTATAAACTTATACCTAATCATACTTGCCTACTCATCAAGAATTTAAAGTAGGTTCCCGAACTTTGGGGAACTCATCCGGAAGAGTAGGCATCCTCCAGGATCCAGGGGGAGGTGGGGCTTAATGACGTGATTCACATCATCAGGCCCTATCCCCTGCAATGCCTAGAATCTTGCCATGTTCTAGCAGGGGCGCTATTGCGTCACCACACCCCCTTCTGAACTTGTCCCGAGTGGGGGCAAAAATGCCCTAAACACTGCTTGCAGCTTTTCAACAGCTGCCAGAACAGTAAATCTGCCTGTGTGACAACATCTATGTAAAACTCATTCATTTCAATAGGAAAGAAACAAAAAAAAAAAGTTAGCAGAAAAAAAACCTCTCGTGTAACACCAGCCAGAGGGTAGATATGTCACACGTGTGCTTTAAACAGTAACTTCCCTGCTGCTTCATACATTGGCAGACGGGAGGTGGGGGCGGCGTCTTCTGTCCCTCAGACTGGGACTGTGGCACTTGGCCGTGACACCATAACTAAGTATCATGCTCACAGTATAACATAGACTTGAAGGAGTAGCAGTCATCAGCTTCACATATAAATAGCATGTCAACTGTTTTCCCCGGTGGTAGTCAGCATATCGATGCTGACTACAGCGCTACCACTTACCAAAGACACTAACATGGGTGAGGTACGGTATAATGAAGCTGATGAAATCGACACTACTTACCCCGAGATGTGTACACCAAAGCGCTGCTTGCTGATGAGGATCGAAGACGACTGGTGTTGGACGCGACTTCAACCAATGGCGATGAAGCAATAACCCGGATTAACTTGATGACGTCACGTCAAGCAGGTAATTTAAGTATGCGGCCATATGCAATGTAGACCGCTTTCTAAAGTACATTGTATATGGCCAAATACTTACAATACGCCCTTAACAGCACCGATAACAGCATCGCGGATCTGAGTGACGTCATCAAGTCAAGCTGGGTTATTGCTTCATCGCCATTGGTTATAGTCGCGTCCAACACCAGTCATCCTCAATCCTCGTCAGCAAGCAGCGCTTCGGTGTACACATGTCGGGGTAAGTAGTGTCAATTTCATCACCTTTATTATACCATACCCCACCCATGTTAGTGGCTTTGGCACCGTGTGGGGGCACCAAGGATGCATTAAAACACTGATTGAGTGACATGCCCGGAAAAAGACATTACTCCAGTGAACGCAATTTCATGCAATTCATGACCGCACACAACTGACACGTTAGACTGCTTACATCTTAAAAAGCCGAATGGGAACTAACGTGGACCATGGATAGTAAGGGTTTTCAAACGCGGACGCGGCCAATTCAAGATATGTACTTGTTTTCAGCCGTATCTGTTACACCCATTACAGGACAGGAGTAAAAGCCGACTGATAGTAATGAATGACATGGCATAGTCTTCAAAAATGAAATGTTACACGTATGCTTGGCAGTAGTTATCATAGAACAGCTGTATGCAACTAAGGCATACTATAAAAACACATTGTATGTACAATACACATTGAAAACATAAATCAAAATAAAATATTTTAGATTTGAAAAAATATATAAATGATTATAGTGAAAACAGCTATTTTAAATGTTGATCAAATATTAGTTTTATGTTTTCTGATTTCTGAATATATTTATTGTACTTATGCATGTGTGTTTACTGTAGTCTGTTCTATGTGTCTATATATGGCAAGTACCGTTTAGACAGAGTGTACTTACACCCAGATTCAAATTGAACTATATCTTGAGATACGTTTAGATATGAATACAGCCAGCACTGTGCTCAAGTTACATGCTCTTATTAAGCATGATACTTATGTGCACGTTGAAATGGGACATGAATCAGGCCCTGATTGGTTTAGGGGGCCCCTAATCACTAGTGTCCTAGGCAAATGTCTAGGTTGGCTTAATGGTAGTGCCAGCTTAGACAACAGGGGAAGACAATGCTGTAAGTTAACAGGCTTAAAGAAGCAGTAAGCTTCATTAATTACAAACAACTGAGCACCAAGAAGATTTGACACCATATATGACTAGGGATATTGGATTTCACAGAAGGTACTCTGCATATTAGACTTGGCACCAGTTATAGGGGTCTACTTATCAAAGAGCAAGAAGGCCTGTGACCAGCGAAAATGTTCTTGCCAGAGATCTTAACCCTAAATGTCACGGGGGTACTGCCAGCAATAGCACTGCCATAGATGGTGGAGACCCCTGCCGGCGATAGGATTCATCGATGATATACTTTCCAGGATTACAGCAGTGTATGTATTGTTTGATTAAAGCATTTGTAAAGTTCATAACTAGTTTTGTTTTTTATCTATTTTTAACTTTTTCTTTTTTTTTTACCAAGTGGAACTGAATGTCCATGTCTACCTGGGTCATGCATGTGCATGTATGCAGAGGCTGGCCCAGAGAAGCTGTAAGTTAGCCCACGTTGTGCCAGCTGAGTTTTACGCAGATGCCCTGGAACTATTTTATTGATACATTACAGCAATAAGTTATTTTGTATTGCTGTGATAAGCTGCAGTAGAGTGGGAGAGGGACTTATAGGTGAGGGAAAGAAGCTTTAAAAAGGTTCTGTAGGGGAAGGGGAGCCAGGGTAAGGCAAGGCAGAGAGGAGAAGCAGAAGAGGAGCGGCGTGAGAGAAAGATAAGTCTCACAGCCGTATTGAGTATAGAACGAAGGGTGGTAAGGTGGGAGCGGAGGAGGCCGGTGAGAAGAAGGTACTTGGCACCAGATATGGCTCTGTATGTTAGTTTAAAACCATTATCTTTTTTGCTTTGTAATACATATTGTTCACCAGGCTATATTTGGCAACAGTTCTGACTCATTTAAAAAAACATGTGTCAACAGATGTAAAATGTAACATGCTGCAAAGGGCCACACAAAATATCATGGGAACTATGAGCACTATGTGAATGGAGCTATTGGAACTATCTGAAAAGTGTTGTAAAGGAAAAAGGCGAAGTTCCTGGTTTTTTACTTTTCTGGGGTAGTTTAGAGAATTCTGTACCAGTTTTCATAAATGTATCCAATGTGTTTTATTTAACCTGGGTTTTTAAGGTGCATTTGAGAATCTTACTTTATTCAGTCTTCATCTCTTACTCGCCCACAATGTCCTCCTGTCTGCAGGGATAGAACAACCTGTAGTTATTTAGATCATGAGAATGTAAATAGCAGCAGAAAGTATTTCAGGAGATGAATGAGATGGTCCTGTGGGAGGCAGTGACCCGTCCACCTGTGTGATTATGTCAGTGAGGACAGGATCACTGTACTTATCTAGGAGGACAATGGAGGCTAGCACCAAGCTGCAGACTGGAAAGCAGGGTCCCCCAACACCACAAAGTACTGATGTGAGAATTGAAAGAATGCGTTATCAATCACATCTTTATATGAAACTACTACTTCCAGCTTCATCACCAAGCACCTGAAATGCATGGAAATTGTATAGGTGTTTTTTTTTTTTGTGTCTTCTCCCAGTGAAAACATTGCCTGCTCTCCCATGGTATTCCCCATTCAATTTGCCATACCAATATGGCAGTGATTATGGATGTTATGCTATTCACATTACCCTAAGGGCCTCATTTAGAGTCGGACACAAAGTCTGTCTAAGAAGTGTAGGAGTGGGAGTGTGCCGCAGCTTGGTAGGGTACTACGAGTGACATGCAACCCCAGTTGCATCCCACTCGTAATACCCTACCAAGCTGTGAACAGTTTGTGCAGCTAGCTAACTACTTGCATCACCTAATTCCTGACGCACATTTTTAGCCCCATTTGACGTGTTGCGTCTGCGCCTCACTGCATCTAGGATTTACTTACAGTGTCACACCATCACCATTCCGCATTCCGCCCTTTCCCTCGTAGTGAGCCGCAAGCTGTCGCAAGTGTAAATTGCGTCCATGATGCAGGTGGATATGGTGTTCACTGCACATGCGTGATAGTGTTTTTTTTGCGCCTAAAACCGACTTTGTGTCCGACTCTGAATGAGGCACAAATATGTATACAGATTTTCTTTAGTTAAGGAAATGCAACAGCCCCATAACAATTAACTTTCCTGGTTTAAACAAACTTATGATACAGGTGCCATTATGCGGATTATTGAGCATCACAGTAAAGCTATTTTCTTTTAGGAACACATCTATGTTTGTAAATGAGATGTCTCCTTTGCTGCGATATGTGTACAATGATGCCATTTCTATTTTAATTTCTCCTTGTTATATACGTAAAAATGATTTAATTTTGCAATTCACAAGGTTTATCTAAAACATTAAGAGTGTGAATAACTGTAAATATACTGAGATCCCCAATGCAAAGATTCATAGTAAATGTATTTATTGTGTGTCTCTGGCACTTTAGTTCTGTTTAATCTCTATTTTGTGAGTTGATTTATCTGCTTCTAATCCCATTCTTCTTAATACCTCAGATTTTTGGATCTGTGGACAAAACTTTATACACATATCTGCACAGATCCCCTGAAAGTGTTCTTAAATATAGAAATATATAATTTTCTGGTAGCAAAGAGCCTACAGGTCTATCTAGTTAGTCATTTTTTTGAGAGGAAGGTTTTTTTTTTAGAATGTGTTCTATCTAAGTATTAACAATAGAAATATATTTGTCCAAAGCCTTCTTTAATTATTTTATTGTATGAGTCCCCACCACGACTGCTGGGAGACAATGTCATGGATCTATCACCTTATATGACCTTTCACTTTAACTCCAAGTTCAAAGTGCTCTAGAAATGTTCTTATGTTGGAAAATACTGCTTCCCGATCTCTAGTCGTACTCTCTAAGCTGTACATGTTCAGATCCTGAAGTCGTTTTTCATGCACCATTTCAGTAGCTCTTGTCTGAATTTCCTCCTATTTTATTAATGTCATTTTGGAGATAGGACCTTCAGAACTATACACAGTACTCAAGGTGAAGTGACCTACAAAGTGACAATACAACCTCCCTCTTCCTGCTACCTCTGCAGCTATACTTATAAGTCCTTAGGAACGGTCCTGAAATGGTTAATAACTGATCCGTATTTCTGATCCCTGAGCTCCATCATTCACTGCAGAGGATGGGACTGGGAGAAGACGGTTAATAAGGGTATGGGAGGCGGAGAGGTTATGCCTGGAACAGACATCATGTGACTCTTAGTGTTTTGGTACCCATGCAGGCAGAATAGTTCCCAGCATCAGTCAATACAAGGGATGGCAGGGGTATGTTAGCCTATCCAAGCAGCTATCAACAAATGTGTTACACTGCCTGACCAGACACCCTGCTGGGGGATTAGGAGGGCTGGGATTGAGCTGTCACACAAACAAGGGCAGGAGGCTTGGTGTGGGGGGATTATTTGTTATGCAGGGGTTTATCCCCTCTGGATAATGCATCAAAGCACCAAGCTTCGTTCTCTCAGCATGAGCTGTCCAGCACGTACCAGCAATGAAATGGACGCTGCGTTGGGGGGTCATGGAACAGAAAAACCGCCTCGGCCATGTGGGTCTAATCTGGGGTAAGAACCACAATTTTCAAATGCCCCCGCTCACTTCTTTTGTCTTGTCTTAACCCTCATGTTGTTGCCGTTGTTCTCATTTCAATATATCACCCCCCCGTCACATCCTCCACAAGCTCCCCATACCCCCTAGTCTGTGTAAAAAGAATGAAGAGGCAGAAATGAATGCAAATTATAGTGTATACTGCAAATCAAGCGAACGTTGATGATACATCAGTGCTAGTTAATGTCATGCGTGGAGAGAGTATTAATGAAGGGACAGAGCTTAATGAGCGCCAATGTTTTGTTATTTTCTGCATCCTGCAGAGAAGGAGAAATTCTTCATCTCGCACTGTGCACAAAATGTGGATTATTTCCTTATTGCATTAAAAGATTGCCAGATATTATTATTTTAAATTTGCAAAGTCAGATCCCATGTAATATAAATAGCATTCTCTTTGGAAGAAGTGAGGGATGAGCTGTGTATACCATATAATCCATGAGACCTGTTTCACACAGACAGAAGCAGGCAGCCAAATGCAGAACAGTGCTGGGGAGAGTCTGTTCTCAAACAATGGTTATATCAAAGGATACTCTGCAGCATTCACTCCATGAGTCATCATGACATTATCATACACTGCAGTTGTCTATATCATCCTGGAGAGGAAAGTAAGACTTTGAGGGACACAGCCATTTGTGTTAGAGCGAAGGATAAGAGCTAGTCATTGGAGGAATGGGATTATTTTACAAAGTCGTCAATGTGATCTTTGATCCAGACATGGAATTTGTGAGGACACTGATTATGTAGACAGTGACAGTATCTTGTGTATAATTACAGCAGAATCAGCAAAACTGAAGGAATTGATTAGTGCACGCATAGCATTGCATAGCATAGATGATTTACAAGTCTCCCACAAGGATTATTTTAATGGCTTGATGTAATTGTTGACAAATGCATGCAGGATTATTTACTGTTCAATGCACTGCTGTCTAGATGACATGTTAATATTAAGTGTGGATCAGATAATTTTTGCATCTGCAGAATACTCGTAATAAATGACTTGTGGTTCCTGCCCTTTTTTTTTTTTATCATTCAGCCCTGCACCATGAATATAAGTGAACCACGTTATAAGTGGTCTGCATCAAACAGGCGATCGGGTTAACTTTCCTACATTTCATGGGAAATATCAATCGGTTCAAACAATATACAAGCTGATGAAGATGACAAACCCTGCGTATAAGTCAATCCATTTTGTGCTACTTTTTCAGCATTTGAAGTCATTATAATGTAATCTCTTTAGAATCTCATTTCCCAAAATAATATTATGGGTTGGATGTACCCAGTCGCATGTGAAAGCAGAACAGTTGTACTTACAGGGAGAGGCGAAAATTTGAGGGAAGGACACAAATAAATTTTATTTCGCTTAATAGGTATGACGCAAAAGGTGCAACATAAAATCCTTATCGCTCAAAGAGTTAATAGAAAGAGATTATTAGATTTGAGGAAACAAGCTGTGAAATCACAAATCTCCTTCTGGCACCCTGACCCTTATCTGTGGCCATCTGTGCAGAGAGCAAGCAAGTAGAGGGGGAGATGGCAGCATTAGCCGGGATATTTAGCTTAATGAAAGCCTGAAAGAGTCATCAGACTTCTCATAATTCCTACATTTCAGTGGTACAAAATGGCTCTCAACAATCCTTTTACATTTATTTTTAGAAGAAACAAAAAGCATATATAGAAATGGTTAAGATTCAGAATCACATAAAATCTTCAATGTCAATCACTGGTCAAAGTACAACCCTCCTCAGACTAATTTACATAGACTAAAACAAGCAATAAAGATACAAATAATTAACATTAAGCAAATGTAGTTTATACAGCAGATTGTTTATGTTTAATTATTTTTATCATTGTTAATGTTTAGTAATATCTATCATGACAAATCTTGGGCAACCAATTTATAGATATAATTTCATATATTGTATTATGACGATGTATTTTATTATTTAGTGTTATGTATCACTAGTCTGACCCGACAGTTTAAAAAACATTAGCCGTCTCTATCTATTTTTTTTATTTATTTTTTAAATATATAAACATTTTCGTGCCAGGAGTTTAGCTATAAGGAATTGATTATGTAAATACAGAGATGTAAGCAGGCTAAGAATGTAAAGTGTGATATTGGTTTGTAAATATGGTGGTTCATATGCAATATTTATATGTCGGGGCCTCTGTAATGAAAATCTTCCGGAGTTTGGTGTTTGGTACTGAGGAGTATCTATTGGTGCATTGCAGCAAAAAGCTACTATTTTGAACATCCACTGCTAATTAGGATGCTCAGGATGGACCACATACTTCATGGATCACATAGAAGTCACAGCATCACATGGTTTAAATAGTCACTGAATGTGGGGATATAAAACATAATGGATCTATTCTACAACCCTGTTCTTTTCGGTAAAAGTCATTAACTCTTATTCATTCTTGTATGAGTTTTGTGACCTCCAAATTAAAGATAGGGTGCATTTGATCAAGGATGCAGGACAGTTTCCTAATCTAGTAAAGTTCCCACTTGGCTTTATGGGAAAGGTAGGCAACCTGTAGATCTTATGTAAGCTTGGTGTTAAAGGTCATTCGTAGCCCTTCCTCCGCAGTTAAAAGTACACAGAAGACTATATAACTCCAGACTGAAGCATTCCAGCACAATAAAGAACACGTTTATAGCAAGTTATTTACAAAGAGCAACATTTGTGTGATTCAGCATATCTAGAAATTGAGTTTGGCATATTTGTACATGTATAATCACACACATATGTCCATCTGATATACTCAGCATACTATCACATGTTTCTAACAATGTAGTGATTGTTTGACACTCATTGATGTTTCATGTAACTTCTATCATAAAGGGGATATCTGGGACACCTTTATTTCACACATATTTTAATTTCCTTATTTTAAATATATGACTTTCACTTGAATATTTTTCTGGACTGTGCATTATTTGCAACTATAGGCAGTGAGGTAGTGGATAAGTTAATGTAAATATATAATAAATATATAATATAAAGCCAATTGATAGGGCACTGTACCCCCATGTGCAGCCAGGACAAACTGTATTCTCCATGGCTTTAAGTTTGCCAATGTCTAGAATGGGGCAGGAATTATTCTTCCACAAGAAAATTATTCAACTGACATCTGGTTGACTGTGTTGGAAAACATTGTCTTAGGCATATTTCCAGCATATGCCATAAACATGCCTTCCAACATGGAGGTGTTGTGGTCACTCACAGTGATGTCATGGCTGCCACTTCCCCCATGAGCGTGAGTAGCTCTAAAGTGCTAGGGCAGCCCCAACCACTTCCCTAAAAACACCCTTGCATTGCCAAATGCAGGAGTGTGCGACACCAGCTCACCACCAGCAGTGGCACAGTTCTCTCAACAACCCGTCACTTGGGAAAAACTCAGGATGGTGGGGCAGTCATCTAAAATCAGGACTATCAGCGGGGCATAAATATGCATCATTGCGATTTACAGCCATGCATATTTAGTGGCAATGCATTATGTTGATGCATAGACCCCCTATGTCCCTTGCAGCTCTCTCCTGGGGGCTCACCAGCCCAGACACAGACAAGAAGGTGGAGTGAGCATCCTGCTTTCTCCTTGCTGCACTCTCTAAATCATACCCCTGTAACCCTCTTTTTTAATGTTTCCTTCATATATCTTCAGGCAATTGCCACTGATAGTGATTTAGACCAGAAGATCAAATGCAATTGGAATATTAAGCTGACTTGAACTCAATGGTATATGACAATTACTTGGTGCATAATCACTGTTATTTACTTTTTCTCTTGATGTCATGCCTTCCAGCCTCCAGGAAAATACATAACATTACCAACAAAAATGTGCCATTACCCCAATTTTCATTTGCCCTTTCCCACCTTAAGGTAAACATCCATGTGCAGTTGTTTTATAACTTTAAATGGAAGAAAAAAACTTCCAAAACGAAAATGTACATATTTGTGTATAACTGCGTCTGACCTTACCTAGCACACATATTTGGTATTCCTATACCTGGGAGAATTACCAGTTTACATTTTTGGGTAAATATTATTTTTCCTCTATATAAAGCGCATGCAATAACAGATTTTTATTCCCATTATGCTACAAAAGAAAACCCTATCTTTAAAATGAATAATAATAAAAATAATAATAATTGTATATAAAATGTACTTGGATAGACTCAAAAACAGAAGAGGCAATCTCAGTGAATCCAACGCACCTTCAAAACATAAAAATTGATTTGGTCATGAAGGGGAGAAAAACTCTCCAGACATTAAGAAAGTTACTTGTATTGTTGGAGAGAAGCATATTTTATGTCTGAGACATCTGATATATGCGATATTCTGTACTTTGAACAGGTGACTGGAATAAAGACAAAGGATGAGGTGTAAATATGTTATTTGCATATATTGTTTGTATGTATGGTATGAACGTCTCTTTGGCAAAGTATGTACTGCATTACATCACCAGTAGTATTAGGCAGACAGAGGGGTCTATTTCCTGAGCTGCTATGAGTCAAAATTCCTGAGAAAACAGCTGTTTTCTCCAGAGAATGGCCATCCCAGCTCTTCTTTTAATTTGTCAAGGGGTTAAAGCAGGAGAAATCAGAGATTTCAGAGATTTCTCCTGCCTTAACCTACATAAGGTTGGTCACTGCAGTCCCTGTAGACTTTAATGGAGACTGCTATGTGACCCAGTCTTTAAAAACGAATGATCTCTCAGGATGACATTAGCTTATCTTTTTAATGGAGTCCAAAGGACTAAGGTCGCACATGCGCATTAGACAGACAGGGGTCAGAGCCCCATTCACCGGCAGCATTAGGAGGTTTTACTTACTTACAGAGGATTCGCCAGGGCTCACCAATGAACTCTGGTTTGATAAATTCAATCAGCACTGGTCACCAATGATAACTAGACCCCAAAGACTTGAAATAAAGCAGCAACTATTCATCTCCCGTGTTTCCCAAACACTGATCTAGACAAACCTTCTAAAAGATGATACTTATATAACAATATAACCTGGATGCCAGGAGAAAATAATTAACGTAATTGGAACTGGGTCTTAATATTTATCATGGCTGCAACTTTTAATCTAATTATGTAAAAAGAAAATAAAAGCAACTACAGTGGACATAATGAGCTTGATTCCTTAACTGAGCGCAAAACTAATGTAATGTGCGTTTTTTTAACTCAAACCATGAGAAATCCCCATGTTATTTATATGCCTGAATCAGCGTAAGAATCACCTCCTTTACATCAGGAGCTCTTAGGAGCTAGTATTGCGCCGCGCATGAGGGTTTTTTTGCCAAGCCAAGGATCCTTGGATTAATTACAGATGAAGACCCTGGATCTAGGTGAGCAGTAACAGGGTGAATGAGGATAGTGTATGGGTGTTTTTATTTCAAATAAAAGTCTTTTTACACTTTTGTCCGTGTTTTATTTACATTTTTCCTTAGTGCACTAGAGGTTCCTGACGGTCCTGGGTGCTATGGCATGCTGGCACTTGTGGTTCCCCAAGTGCCAGCCTGCCCTGGAAGCCATGGATATGAGGAGGTTGTAGTACTACAACTGTCAGCATGCCCAAACACTTAATATCAGCCTGGGAATGCTGAGACCTGTAGTGCACCAGAGTCAAAATGGATTTCATCATTGAAATCATTATTATTACTCCACACCCTATTCTGATATATGCCTAGAGTGTATTTTTAAGCATTGTTTAAATATATGAATACTTTGGCTGTACTGTTTAACAGTATGGCACACCTGAACTCCCATTACATGAAAAGTATATGCACCAAGGCTTTCTCTGTACATGAGACTTCCTTAACTTATAATGTGTAACAATACGGTAATATATTAGTAATACTGTTAAGCCGCATGTGTACGCTATAATTATGAGTACGGACACCTGTCGTACGCCTAGTGTAGGAATACCGCTTTTGAGTTGGACAAATCTTGAGATATAAGACCACAATTTTTACAACCAGATTTAGTGCAATACTATTATATACATTTTTGTACATAAATCAGGCTCTATGACTATAGTCCATTTGGTTAGAATAATGAAATTCCTGGTTTTTGTATCAAACATCATGAATCAGTGAATATCCTTCCTGGAAAAACTGCAGTGGAATGTGGTATTTGCCTCCCATGGAGACACAATGCTGAATCATTGAAAATACACTGGTGAGGCATATTATTATAATTACATATCTTTCCTGCAGTACAACAATCTTGGTGTTTAAGCAGTTTGTGCTATTCATCACTAGTAGATAGTGATTGCTTCAGTCTGTGATTTCTGTGGAAGCCATTTCATGAAATTAACCAATATTAAGACAAAATCAGCCTATCAATGCATTAGAATGAGTGACATCACATGTATTGATAGGTTGAATATTGGTTCAACAACAAAATGGCTGCCTCTGCTGATATTAGGTGGCAAGTGCACAATTACTTTATTTTTTCTTATATCTAATCTCCCATCCTCTTTTAATTACCTCACAATTATACTTTATTTTGACATATATTTGTACTCTGGATTTATTGCCTAGTGCTCTATGGACAACAGTTTACTGACCCCATATATCTGTATGGTTACTAATGAAACTGAGAAAATGGGCTTGATGCCGAGTTGAAATTATGCCAGTTTCCATAAAGAACAGGGGCCTGATTCATTAAGGATCTTAACTTAAGAAACTTCTTATTTCAGTCTCCTGGACAAAATCATGTTACAATGCAAGGGGTGCAAGGGGGTCAAATATTGAATGTTTTTTCATGTAGCACACAAATACTTGATAGCTTATTTGTACACTGAAATTTATAGTTGATGTTTGTGTGCTACATGAAAAAACAGTCAATATTTAACTTATGTGCAAAACAGAATACTAATTTGCACCCCTTGCATTGTAACAATGGTTTTGTCCAGGAGACTTAAATAAGAAGTTTCTTAAGTTAAGATCCTTAATGAATCAGGCCCCAGATGCGTATGCTCCAATGCAGACCTGCACGTATCTGACAATTACGCCTCCTTGAGGAATGTAAGGGGTGTGCAGATGCACATACAGAAAGGGTGTGTTCACACAAATGGGTCTCATGCAGACATACACAAACAAGCATATACACCTATCAGGAGGCGCAAATACACACCGCTGATAGTGACTTGGTGTAAATCAGGCGCATATACTGCCGTTGCAAAACCAGCTGCCTCCTGAGATGTGTACGGCTCTGCATATAAGCGGAAATACTCTATTTGTGCGCTGGCTGTTTCGTAGCATAAGTAATAGCCATTTTGCTAACAACACTGCATCAGGTCCAGTGTATCTCTCTTTTAAGTATCCTCTTTGTCCACTTGAACTTTTAGAAAATATGCAAGTAGTTTTGATAAAAAAAAATATTTATGTAATGTAAAGAAAGACCTTAATCAAAAAGATTGTTTAGAATTATGATTGTACATGTGACCCCCCTATCACCGTGTGTGGTGTTGGGGTGCGTAGGTTAGTAGTGCTTTGGTTCTGCTTCTCTGCCCTGGTTAGCTTTTGTGTGTGTTCATACATGACCAGAGGGTCCCCGCACATGCAGGTCTTACAGCAATGTGCTTACAGTGTTTGGACACAGTTGTGGTAACACAGTGATGCAACAAACGAACAGTTGGGTGCCAAACCATCTCTATCACAAAATAAACTATTTACACGACTCTTCAGTCCGGCACAATACTTGGCTGTAAATAAGAAAACAGATATATCCAGCTCCTCTCCTCCAGCACAGATCTTCCACTGTTAGGGCTAGATTTACTAAGCTGCGGGTTTGAAAAAGTGGGGATGTTGCCTATAGCAACCAATCAGATTCTAGCTGTTATTTTGTAGAAAGTACTAAATAAATGAAAGCTAGAATCTGATTGGTTGCTATAGGCAACATCCCCACTATTTCAAACCCGCAGCTTAGTAAATCTAGCCCTTATTGTTATCACAGTTATAGATGAAACAAGTCACTTGCATAGCCTCAATGTCTCTGTACACATACTCTCAGCTCTTCCAGTCTCAAATATTTGGTAAATGTCAAATATCACAGTTCACTAGTCTCCCCCTAAACAAACTCTTAAACGGTTAACATGGCTGTGGTTGTCTCACATAACCTTAATCCTCCTGTGCAAAGCTTAAACATGCAAGTTAATAGGACAGTCACATTTCCTCCCCTGTCCCACCTCTCCAGATATAAAGAGATGGAAGTCAGAGATATGCAATAATCTTAATACGGACGTTCATATGCACTTTTTAGTGCAATATGAAAATGCGTATTTTATGCAAAAACGCATATGCGCCCATCTGTAAAGCCCTATGTGTAGAGTGTATTCAGTACTAGTACTGCAATTCCCTTTTTTGCATTAGCCAGCATGAAACAATAAATTCTTTCCTGGAAATGCTATAGTGGAATGTGGGCTATGTCTCCCATGGAGACACAATACTGAATCATTTAAAATACACTGGTGAGGCATAATCTGTAATTATCCTTCCTGTAGTACAGTTTTGGTGTTCAAGCAGTTTGTGCTTCTTCAGGAGTAAAAAGTGACTGCTTCAGTCTGCGATCTTTGGGTGTTAGTACTCTCCGTGCTCTGGCTTTATGTGTACCCACATCACCTACACACAGCCAAGGAAAGCATTTCACGAGCTGAGCCAATGTCAAGCAGAATACAGTCAAATCATTACAATCATTAGCATCACAGAGGCATGGACTAACAGGCTCAGAATTGCTTTCAATTGCTTTAAGTGGCAGAGTTTTCTTTTAATATTTTCTGATATCTTGTCTTTATTTATTGCTTCACAATTATATCCCATTTTGACATATGTTTGTCCTTTGGATTTATGGCATAGTGCGGAAAGGACAGCATCAGTTCACTGATCCACATATATGAATGTCTGGTTATGAATGTAACAGAGAAAGTGTGTCTATCTTTTAAATGTCCCCTTGGTCCACTTGCACTGTTGGAAGATTTACAAGTTCTTTTTGCTTAAAATATACTTCATGGCATCTGTGTGCCCATATTGTACAATGTTTGATGTTATTCCTTTGCTGTATTCTATTCTCAAGCCTCAATTGAAACGCATCTGTATTTTGATCCCTGAGTGTCTATGTTCTATAACAACTATAGAACAAGTTGCTGTAAACAGACAAATTTGTCAATGGTTGTCATTAGAGATGAGCAGAGCTGTGGCGATAGTTCATACAAATTCATATTCACAGGCGAACTTTGAGTCCAGTTTTGCTTCACCATTCTGCGCTGTGGCTTTGTTGGGGTAGGATTTGAAATAGGTATAGAGCTATCACAGCCAACTGATTCACTAGGTCTTCAGAATATTGTTATAGCCATTGCCTGATTATCCAATAGGCTGCAGCCTAGAGAGCGAGTCTTTTCATGGGGGGAGCAACAATTTTAGGGGCAGCAAAATTGTGACAGGATGAAGTATACACTGAAATTAATTTAAAAAAATAAGAGAATAGTTATTCTCCAAAGTTTTCCAAACTAGCCTAGTTCTCATCCTGCTAATTAAACTGCTTCTTCACCGTTTCTCTGGATCCACCTGCCCACTGCTTCCTGTGAATTGGAAAACTAATTTGATTCTTTGGATTTCAGTATTACCTCTATGCAAATGAGACCCAAATTTATCTATCCATGCCAGATCTCTTGCCAACTGTGTTGTTCCGTGTTACTGAATGTCTTTCTGCCATTTCTTCTTGGGTGTCCTCTTGCCATCTCAAACTCAATCTTCCAGAAACTGAGCTAATAATCTTACCACCAATTAATAGAGGCTACTTACCTGGCATCTCTATTTCTGTTAACAACACAACAATACACCCTACTCTGCAAACTCGATTCCTAGGTGTCATCCTTGACATCCTTATAGACTTTCCTTTGTTCCCCCCATGCAATCTGTATCCAAATACTGTAAAAATACATCTAGAAAACATTTAAAGAATATGCACGTAGCTCACACAAGATACAGCAAAAACTTTAATTCATGCTTTTATAATCTCCCACAGTGGCTATTGCAATTCCCTTCTTATTGGTATTCCCCTAACCAGACCCTACAATATATTTGGAATACATCAGCCAGTCTAATTTTCCTATACTGCTGTTCTGCTCTGTCAGTCCCTATATTGGTGGCTTGTACTTTACAGAATCCAATATAACATACTTTTACTAACATTCAATGCCTGAAACAAACTTTCTTTTTCCCTTGTCCCAAATTACCTCCCAACTCAACCCCTCCGCTCAGCCCAAGATCTGTGCCGCTCATGCACACGTTTTTCTTCCTCCCAATCCCAGGCACAGGACTTTTCTCCGGCAGCACTCACTCTGTGGAATTCCCTGTCTCATACAACAAGACTTTCCCCTAGGCCTAGGGCAGCAGTGTGGCACAGTGGATAGCATTGCTGGCTGACAGCATTTGGGTCATGAGCTTGATTCCTGACCAGGGTACTATTTGTGCGGCATTTATATGTTCTCCCATACTGGTAGGTTGCACTTTTTTTCATTACCATCTGGCTGACCAATATGCAATGAGGCATTTAATCTCATGTATCAAAATTATTTTCCTATAGCTTGTGAGCAGTGTCCTCTTACCCCTTTGTCTGTCTGTTAGTCAGGCCCGGTGCTTTCAATAGGCAACCTTAGGCAGTTGCCTAGGGCGCAGGAACCCGCAGGGTGCCGTTGACTAGATTTTCTAATCTAGTCAGTGGTTTGGGACAGAGTATAGCGGCGGAATGGCGCCTGCTGTTTCGGAGTGGCCGTTCGGTTGTTGAATCGATGACCCCCATCCGCACCGCCCTCCTTCCTCTGTGTTTTGGAAGCCGAGGAGCGTTTGGGCAGCCATTGGAGAGGACAGAAGAAGTTTGAAGAGCCCCCCCCTCCCCCCTGCATCTGACCAATCTTCTGGAGAAAAAGTAGTAAAACTTTGGAGAGCCATTGACTAATCCAGCCTTGATGAGGTACAAGAGGAGAAAAATAGTAATGCTGAAATATACCATGTTTAGTGTGGAACAAGTCAACGTACGCATTGGTGCAGTGGCAGAAATACCATTGGTGCTGTAGGTGCGTGCACAGGGCCGATGGGGAAAATGGGGCCCGCTTCACGGGGAACTAGTGAGCTGTGGGCCCCGGTTCCCTCCTTACCGCTTCCCTGCATGGGGGCCAACAGCTCGCTAGTTACGCCTCTGCATTGGTGGCATTAAAGAATAAAAGATCCACCCCATTCCGCCCTCTTCATGAGCAACACCTAAAAATCATAAGGTTACAATGTCCCGTGAAGTGTTTATGGTGATGTTCACATAAACTTAGTTTAAGTGAAGCCCTAAGCTAAGGGCAATTAAAATTGTGTGCTTTATTTCATCAGCACTAACATTAGGGGTTGAACAATTGTGGCAGCCAGCCTATCACTCCTGGGGGAGTGGTTTTCCAGGAGGGCATAAATTACCTGGGAGCTGGGGGCTGGCTCTCTCTTAGTCCTGGATTTCAGATACCTCCCTCCCGCCCGGCATAAGCTGGTTATACTAAATTTAAGTCCTTGTCTTAGGACAAGGCGCAGTGGGTAGGAGGAGGGCAATGCAGTCAGCGACTAATCGAAGGTACTACCGTTTAATTGGCCGCACGTCACTGCCCCTTTTGCAGTAACCTGACTCTTGGCCTCTGGGGCGGAGAATATCCGGTCGTATGCGACAATGTGAGTCCAGAAGGGGGCAGTCACGATGACGCCAAGTTTAGTACCGACCAATCGTAAAGACTTGGGATCCGTAAAGTATTGGGACAGCGGTATTGAGTTTCACCTTACGCTGTATTGCTTTAAAGTTTAGTCATTAGCTGACTGCTTCGCTCTCGTCGCCATTAAGAGTTTTAAAATAAAATTCTTCCACAAAATAAATACGCCCCTTTTTTTGCCAAACTTCTATCTGGTGTCCGTGTCGTTATTTTAGATAAGAAGGTATTAAGTGTTTAATCATTAAGGAATAAGTGCAAGGATAAAAGGTATTAGCACTGAACATTTTAGAACAAGCACCAACCACATCAGCATGTGATCAGAAAGCAAAACATTTATTTACTGGTGTCATTATCCCCAAGACTGACCTCTTCCACCATTGCCTCCGTGTACAGTGCTTCTGCATTCTCCTCCCCAGTACAGTTCTACTTGGTGATATTATTACAGCTGCTGCACTGCTAATACCAGTGATGATGACAATGATGAAACATCCAGCCTTAAATTGCTCTTTGTAGTTCTGGTGATAATTAGTCACTGTCAATAGTGATAGTAATGACATCCTGATTTCTAGATATCGGGGAGGATGAGATTTGCAGAGAAAAAGGAATGCTTTAGAAACTTAGAATGCTTTAGAAACAACTTATGCAATCTTTTGAAAATAAAAAAAGAAAAAACAAGAATATGTGTGGTACAGTAAGGCAAGTGCTTCCAATTCAATAGCAAAGTTCAACAGCACATGCTAAATCTGGGTATACATTACAGATTTTTAACCCAATTATAGTCCCAATCCCATGTTAAATGACTCTATGGTAAGATATCACATTAGTGTGAACGCTCCCACAATCATGTTTTATCTTTTATCTTTATCATGTTTTATCTTTTATCTTTTAGCCTGGCTTCCCCACTACCTTTCCTCTGACCTGCCCTCTATCATACTTGGCGACTTTAACATCCCTTTGACAACCTCAGCGACCCTGCCTCAAACTTCTTGCCCTTTCCTCGTCCTTTAGCCTCACTCAGTGGATTTCATCCCCCACCCACTGTCTCGGTCACTCCCTCGACCTTGTCTTCTCTCATCTATCTGCTCTCTTTGACTTCTCTAATTCCTCCTTCCCTCTCTCTGACCACTATCTCCTCTCCTTCACTCTGTCATTCACCCCTGAACCCCCACCCCCGCCTAAATCCACTCTCACTATGAGCAACCTTGATGTTCTGGATCCTACCTCTTTCTCCTTTTCTCTCAAAGTTCTTCTCTCCCCTCTTCCTACTGTGGTCTCCCCTGACCAGGTGACCTTTCTCTACAACCTCTCCCTCACCACTGCCCTGGATGCTCTTGTACCCGCCTCTCCTGTATACCATCGCCATCTACTACCCCAACCATGGCACTCCAAATTTACCTGCTTCCTCCAGAAGTGCACTCACGCTTCCAAACACTTCTGGAGGAAATCTTGCTCCCTGGCCGATTTCCTTCACTTTAAGCTTATGCTCTCCTATTATAGTTCTGCCCTCTCCCTTGCCAAACAATCCTTCTTTAAGTCCCTCATTTCTTCTCAGTCCTCCAATCCCCGCCACCTCTTTGCCATGTTCAACTCTCTCCTCTTCTGTCCACCCTCCCTATCCTGCTCACCCTCTCTGCCACTGAATTCTCATCCTTTTTCACCTCTAAAATTGAGGCTATCAGACTTGACATCGCCTCCTTGATTCACCCTCCAGCCACCATCATCGTTCCTCCTTCCCCAACTGCCAACTCTGGTGCTCCTTCTGTCCTACATTATGCAATGAAGTCCACTTTCTCATTCTTTCCCAATCTACCTGCCAACTGGATCTTATCCCTTCTCACCTCGTTCGCGCCCTCTCCCCCACTGCCTGCTCCCACCTTTAATCTTTAATGCCACTTTTAATCTCTTTAATCTGTCACTCTCCACTGGCAATGTCCCCTGCTCCTTCAAACATGCCCTTATCTCCCCCATTCTTAAGAAATCCAACCTTGACCCCACCTTTCTCGCTAACTGCCACCCCATATCACTTTTCCCCTATGTCTCCAAACTACTCGAGTGGATTGCCTGCAACCGCCTTACCAGTCACCTCTCGGTTAACTCCCTCCTTGACCCCCTCTGATCTGTATTCAGCCCCATCCACTCCACTGAAACCGTCCTGGCCAAAGTTACTAATGACCTCATCTTGGCCAAATCCATGGGTCACTTCTCCCAGCTCATTCTCTTGGAGCTCTCTGTGGCCTTTGACACCGTGGACCACCCCTTCCTTCTGCAAACCCTTCTTTCTATCGGCCTCTCTATCTCTGTCCTCTCTTGGTTCACCTCATACCTTACCAACCACTCCTTCTCTGTTTCCATCCTCACCCCCCACCGCCCTACCCGTTGGAGTTCCTCAAGGCTCCATCCTCGGCCCTTTCCTTTTCTTGCTGTACACTACCTCCCTGGGTGATCTCATCTCTTCCTTTCGTCTCCAGTATCATCTCTATGCTGATGATATTCAACTCTCTTCTCCTGAACCCCTCCTCCTCTCTCGTGTTTCTGACTGCCTTTCTGCCATCTCCTCTTGGATGTCTTCTCAAAATCAACCTTGCTAAAACTGAAGTCATTGTTTTCCCTCCTTCTAAATCTTCACCCCACCTTGACCTCTCCATCACTGTTAATAACACCACCATCTATCCTGTTCCCCAACACCACTGCCTGGGTGTTACCCTCGACTCTTCCCTTTCTTTTGCCCCACATATTCAAGCTCTTGTCTAGTCCTGTTGTTTCCAACTACGGAATATCGCCTGAATCCGGCCCTTTCTCTCTCAGGATGCCGCCATAACCATAAGCGAGTCTTATCTTTTTTTTATGCATCTCCTCCTCCATCTCCCCTCTCTGCCTTGTCTTACATTGGCTCCCTTTCCCCTACAGAATCCTCTTTAAATTCCTTACCTTTACTTACAAGGCTCTCTCCCATTCCACTGTCCCTATATTTCTAACCTCCTTTCCATTCACACTCCCGCCCGTTCCCTGCTCTCAACCAATGTCCATTGTCTCTCCTCTGCACTGATCACCTCATCCCACCCCAGAATTCAAGACTTCTCCCGAGCTGCCCCCCTCCACGGAACGACTTCCCTTGCTCTATCCGTATGTCCCCTAATGGGCTCTCAAAACCCATCTGTTTCTCAAAGTCTACAGCCACCCATCTAACCTTCTCCATCCCTCTTCTCCTTACCTCCTACTCCTCTGCTCATGCTCCTCTTGTGCTTGTTCCCCTCCACAGACTCCTCTTGTATGTGCGGTCTGTTTCCTCCCCTTAGAATGTAAGCTCTTTTGAGCAGGACCTTCTTCCCTTCTGTCTCAATACCATCTCTTCCTCTCCAATGTCACTGTACTTGCTATGCCTGGAGCTATTGGAGTCTTGTTTTTACTTGTTTTGTTCTGTACTGTTGTACCCATTATGGTCTACTGTTTGTATTGTATTTGTATTTTGCATGGCACTGCGGAAACCTTGTGGAACCATATAAATAAACAACAACAACAACAACAATAATAATAATAATAATAATAATAATAATACACTAGAGCTTAAGACCTGGGGGCATCTAAGTACCTGCGAGCGCATAAAACTCTACGGGAAAGGCAGCTGCTAAAGGTGAAGACCTCTATTCCATCAGTTCTATAAGTATATCCTGGTAATCGTGAGCTCTAACAGATATTGCCCAAGATTTCAGTGATAAGCTAATTTTCCTGAAGTTAATTTATAGTTCAAACTTTAAGTTGGAAAGCAAGCCAAAGGAACTTCTTACAGAAATCCTACAACTAGGACTATCTGTGGTGTTTCCCCAAATTAGAGTTTCTTTGTGCATTTTCCTCAGTTTGCTGGCATCTGTTGCTTTTGGTGAACCTTCAGTGTGCTGAAGAACGTAAAAGACTATCATCACTCCACTATGGGGCAAGAGTGATTAAATGGGCTAGCCATGCTCAATATTAACTGTGATGTGGCACAAAAGTTGGAATTTTCCAGATTGATTGCTACATTTCCAGAAAAAAACAAAAAAGTTAGAAAAGCACTTCTAATTTGAAATCTCCAATAATCCAGTACATCGGTATATGTATACAGTATTTATTTGTAAATTTTAATAAGGTTAAGCATTAAAATAAATTTTAAATACATTTTTAATGGGGTTTTTTTCTTTCTTTTTTAAGAAAAAGGGTGTGTGTGTGGGGGGGGGGGCACTTATTTTTGGTTTCCCCGGGCCTCTATGAACCTCTGAAAGGGCCTGTATATAAGTGACGTCATCATGTGTGTGACAATGCAGTCTAAGGTATCAACAGATCTTGTGCACTATTCAGTGGCAGAATGGTGTGCCAATCTGAGTGTCTCTCTTAGATGAGTCTTGTCAGAAACGCATATATCCTGATCCCATAATAACTTTCTTCACTCATCTGGCTTTTCAGCACCTTTTGTAAGCCTGGTTCTCTAAGGACGCTTTAAAAAAAATTCTACTCGACACTCTGCGAGAGAAAAAAGCATTGTGTATTGTTGGATTGGTTAAGGAGTAACTGGCACACTGCAATGCTGGGTATTGTTTGGAGGTGGAACAGATCACGGTGGATGTCTGTCATTTTCACAATGAAATTATCTAGATGACCATATAAGCCTTCTTTACAGTAATTATGTGCGGTGCAGTCATTTACAGTCCAAGGCAAAGAAATGGGCACATTCAATATACTAATACATCCCTAAAGCATACTGGTGGGTTAGTTGACAATATTAACCCTAGTCTGTGTGGTAGGAAATATAGATTGTAAGCTTCTCTGGGGCTGGGAGTTACATGCATGATAAAATATTATCTGTAAGGCACAGATCATTATGTAGGTGCTATATGAAAACCTGTCAATAAATAAATCTTATATTAGAAATGCTAAAAGAATCCCAGACATACTTCTATCTTTTGATGCTAAAATCTATGGAGATTTCCTTACAGGCATATTTGCTCTATATTCAGACCCATCAGCAATGATAGTGATCAATGGGACACCATCCAAAAGGGTTAATATCCGAAACGGTACTAGACAAAAATGTCCGCTGTTGTCCATGGTCTTCACTCTGGTTATTGAACCCTTACCAGCAGTCATTAGATCTTCACAAGTATACCAGGATTTCAAGAAGTTTCCTCCGCTCTCTTTCAGGGGCTTTGTGGCGCCCCTTTAAAATTTTGTGGTCAGGCAGTATAATTATGTATTTTATGTATTCCTTATTTATCTTTAAACTTTAGTCTTCTTGTCTTAAGGCTTTTAAAGGTGTGTTTATTCTGCACCATTTGTGCAGCGTGCATGTAACATGTACATTAATCCCCTTAATACTTAAAAGATCACAGGAGACCAAATTCGGCTTATTTTTTTATTCCATGCTTCTTAATTGCACTTAGATTAACCTAATGCTAAATAACTTAATGGTAATGGTCCCATGCAGAAGAAAGATGACATTCTCAGTATGACTAAGCCTTGCACACTCATTAACTTATTTGTTTTTCATTTTCTTCTTTTTTTCTTTTTTTTTTACATTTTCTGAATGCTCTTTAGGGTGAGGTGACTCCGGCAGGTGGAGAAGGTCACCGTCATCGTCGCGTATTATGCCTCTAAAACGTCAGACGATTACGTCTGTAACCTGTAACAATGAAAAATAACAGCTTATTAAGTTAAAGAATCACTTTTTCATGGTAGACAAAATTTGTTGAGGAAATCTTGTACAACACTGGCCTAGACTGTAATTTATACATTAGCTGGAACATATATATTTACCTCTCCGTGTGCCTTTAGTACCGGTCACACGCTTCTTCTGCCTTGTGTACCGTCTCTTCTTCCGGTAAGTCATTGCCCGAGTTTTGGGCAAGTGGCCCTTCTTTTGTTTCCTTTGATAGGCCATTGTTGTAGCCTATTTGCCTTCAGCCAGGAGCAAATGACTTGTAGGCTCCCAGTCCCCACTTTTATACCCTGAGACTACTGTGTCTTTTATGATGTCATATGGGTGGGGTTTGGGTGTGGTCTGGCCAATTTTTGTGACACTGTCAACTTGTCATGTGGGTGTGGTCAATTAACCAGTCATAAGGGTCATACTAAACATTAACATCTGCGTTCACAGCAACAATAAAACAGGTGACTGGAATATATATGTTCCAGGAGAAAAAAGGATGAAGTAAGCTTTATATTTGGCTTGTAAACACAATCACAAATGACCTTGGAGAAGGTGGGAAAAACAGCTCAAATAGACCTACACGTACCGGGAGGGTTATTAAGTACAGCCAGAGTTTCCAACTGTCAGTAAATGTATTCTTGCTGTACACTACATCCCTAGGCAATCTCATCTCTTCTTTTGGTCTCCAGTATCATCTCTACATTGATAATATTGAACCCTACATCTCTTCTCCTGACCCCTCCCCTTCTCTTTCGTGTGACTGACTGCCATTCTGCCATCTCCTCTTGGATGTCTTCACGTTTTCTCAAAATGAACCTTGCTACCCGTTTGAATAGAGTCCATCCGGATCTGATCCATTATGATCAGTTGGGATTTATCCCAGGTCGTCAAGCCAGAGATAATACCCGTCGAGCAATAGATATAATTCAAATAATTAACCAGAGGCGTCTCCCGGCCCTGTTGCTCTCTTTGGACGCAGAGAAGGCATTCGATCAGATTTCGTGAGATTTCATGTTTAACGCTCTGAAGATGTATTGCTTCTTTGCTGAATTCCTGACGGGAGTATCTGCTCTTTACAACTCTCCCACCACTAGGGTATTGGTTAATGGCTCGCTTTCTGATCCTCTTTCCCTTTCCAATGGGACGAGACAGGGATGCCCCCTATCTCCTTTAATGTTTGCAATGGTTACAGAGCCCTTGACTAAAGGCAGTCGGCTTTGATAAGGGGTGTGGAGGTGGGACCCTGGGAATTCAAGGTCTCTCTCTTTGCGGATGATATACTTCTTCTCTCACGAACTCCCGAGACTCTTTACCCGCCCTATACAGGTTCATTGAGGAGTATGGACTTCTCTCAGGCTATAAAATTATTTTTGCTAAATCTGAGGCCATGCTCCTCCATGCTCCCCCTCCCCTCCGTACCGCCCTACAGGCTAATTTGCTTTGCGCTGGCAGGCGAACAAGATCAAGTATCTTGGGGTCTATATCACCTCTTCATATGACCGATTATATTGAGAGAATTTTCCTCCCCTTCTCATTAAAATAAAAAAAGACCGAGAAGTATGGAGGAGCTATATTATATTGTGGCTGGGGAGGATCATTGCTGTTGAGATGAATCTAATCCCTAAACTTCTTTACCTCTTCCAGACTCTACCGGTGAAGGTGCGGGATCTTCTGTTTCGGGACTTACATTCTTCTTTCCTCAAATTTGTCTGGCGTGGCAAGCCCCCTAGAATCTTAGTAGCAGTACTTAAACAGCCCAGGGCCCGGGAGGAAGAGGCTTTCCAGATGTTAAATACTATTACTTGGCGGCCCAACTGACCCAGGTTGCAGTTACTTATGTCCCTTACCGAACCGTAGCATGGGTGGACTTGGAAACCCACTTAGTGGGAGTCCTTTCCTTATCATCCCTATGGGGCCTCTCCAGACTGGACAGGCCACAGGGGGCCTCCTTACTCCAATCGCTCAAATTTTGTTTGTCCCTATGGGACTCGTGCCGGCTCAAGCACAAACTATCCTCCCTTATTTCCTCTTTAACTCCCCTCCGGAGCAATCCGCATTTCCCCCCAGGTGGCCAGTCACCGCAATTTAAACTCTGGAAACGTGCGGAGATACGTGTGGTCTCGGACCTGGTGGTTAATGGAACATGGGCTTCTATCTCAGATCTTCAGCATAAGTTTGAATCTTTTTGACCGCTTTTCTTTGAGTACTTCCAGGTCCGACACTTCGCAATGTCCTTGCCCGCCTCTGACACTCTTAGGCCCTCACTCCCTTTGAGTACATGTGTTTGCATTCCCCACTCACCAAAGGGATGGTGTCGAGGATTTATAACTGGCTAAAGCTGGGTACACACTACACAGTTTTCATCCAATAATCAGCTAAATCAGCCGACATACGACAGCTCGTTCAAAAGTCGGGTCAGTGTGTGCAGTGACACGATGGTCGAAAGTCTGCCCAAATATACGATTGTCGCCTCATTTGGTTGGTCGTACTGTTTAATATTTTCGTTTCAATCTCGTTTCCGTTGTGTAGTGTGTATAAACTTCCAACCGATCCACAACAGTGAGTACGAAATTACAGTCATTGCTCACGACAACATGGCTGTAAAAAGTCGCTAAAGGGACGTTCGCTCTTCCCTTTATCGTCCTAAACAAGGCTAGTGTGTATGCAGTCCATGGACTGAGCGATCAGACCATCGATCGCATGTAAAATTGCTCGGCATAAAAAGTTGGTTGAAATTTCTGTAGTGTGTACCCGGCTATCCTTTGACACTCCAGGACGCCATGAACGTGAATGGGAGAGAGATCTGGGACCCCCTCCGGATGAGTCTGTCACGGTTGACTTATGGGAAATTGATCCCTAAGCTCTGCTGGACATGGCTTAACCCACCCACAGTTGCGGAGTCTAACAGGCAGGTGGTTTTCACCAGGAGCCCCCGCAAGGAGGTATGGACCTAGCGGCAACAAACCTGCAGGTTGCGGTCCTGTGAGTGGGTGAACAGCAGAACGGTGTAACACAGGTAGAGATTAGAGCCCACCGGTAAATGATATGGGAGCAGGAACACTAGAGATATGACTGATGGGCAGCGACAAATGAGGCACAAGGAGAATAGATGTCCTGTGGTACAACATGAAAAAGCAGAGGCTGTCACAATGGTGTATCCAATGGAGAAAGGTAGAGATACTGGAACAGCTGGAGTACAGGACTAGAGTAATGCTGAGTACATGGGGTCCTCCTGCTAACACCCATTATCAATTGTCATAAGAAAAAAATGGCAATCCAATGGCATTCCCACAACTAACCAGGGTTGCTACTTTAATGGCTGAGCAGGTATCCATTCAGTTGAATGAAAGGAAAAAGCAGCATTATCAACTAAATATAGAATTTGCGTTAAGCATTAAAAATGTAAAGTTATAAGAAATTAAATTAAATGTGCATTATTTACCCACTCATAAATGGATTCAAAGGCATATTATGTTACTAAGATGTTAATATTGTATCTTGATGCTACTTAAATCAGTTGCTTGGTGTATGTCAGGGACCTAATTACACACTATGATAAAATGACTGTTGGTTAAAGCACCAGTAATTGACATTGTACTTGCCAAAAGTAATAAGAAATTTTAGTAGAAATATTATTATTAATAATGTCACAAGAATATTACTGTCTATAACTCTATACAATGAATACACAGCATTGTTATATGACAGTGGAGGACTGGCAAAAGGGCAGAGGTGCAATTGCTTCCCAAGCCACATAGATGAGGACTGGCCCAGGGCTTTCTTTGTAGTCAACTCAGCACATCAAGAAAGGTTCATAACCAACACTATCCTACCAGATTGGCCCTATACATCCAGACATATGTACTTTACATATGATGTATGACTGTAATTAGTTCACATGCATGCTGCATACTAAAAATTATAAGCATGTGCCATGTATGTGAACTAATTGCAGTGCAGGGTATAAGTAACGTAGGTGTAAGGGGTAAAGCTGATATGGGCCCACATCTGACTAGTTACACCCCTGGCCATGCAGACTGTGTAATCCATATGTGCCTAGATTTACATGGCTGATTGGGTATGTAGGAGGATACAGATGTTGGTCCATTATTACTAGCTACCTCCGTATTTCTACCAATAATAGTCTGTACAGATGAAGCCAACGTTATCCCAAAAGAAATTTGAGTCACCTTGAACCATCTTATTATAATTAAGCATAGGTATGTTGATAGATTGAGAGCTAAAGTTCTGGGATAGCCTAGGTTACAACATTAGAATAGCTGGACCCTACCTGTGGTAACGCGGGCTACTTATTTGTTCTTTCCAGCTGTCCCCTGCTGTACGCACTTTTAAAGCAATGCACGCCTGCTCCTACTTAATCTGTTTTAAAAGATGTAATACCCAAGCTCTAATTCCTTTGCTTGTAAATTCTGCTTACAATTCTACGACTATGTGCCAGTTCTCACTCTGTTTATTGTCTTTGCAATTCTCAGCAGAAGCCGAGGAATAAGAAATCACCTGAGCTGCCTCTCGCAGAAATCAGATTCTCTAAGCGATTTCTCAACTTTACAATATGATGCCAAGCACAGCCAGGCACTGAAGTAAGTAACTTCTGGTTCACTGTGTGTTTATTTTACTCTATGCACATTTACTGATGTCTGCTAAGATCTAGGTTCCATTGCCTCTGCAATGGAAAAGTTGCTTGTTGATTAAGTGTTTATATTTGAGTACTGTGAATAAATTAATTGCTTGCACAGCAATTATAGTTGCATTGATAATGTTGATTAAGTAAATAAGTAATAAGTATTTTATTGCAATATTAACTTTGCATGATGTGCCTGCTAAACACACCATGCAGTAGTCATACCAGCACGTCTCCTTCTGCTTTCATTGTAAAATTATCTCATTCCATTCACTTGCATTGTCCATACAGCCACTTCTAAATTTACACTTCATCTACTGGTTTGGATTGTATACCATCAAAGGCAAACTGAAGGGGGGTTTTCTATTGCTTGGAAACCCTCCTCCAAGCCTGGGGCACTGTATAATTGAGGTGGCTGGACTCTGCTCCCGCTTCACACAGCTCTGCTTGAAAATAGAGAGCTGCGTGCACCTAACAGTAGTGCACGCAGCATTGCCCATGTATATCATGGGGATAGAAAGAGTTGGAGAGCAGCCAAGCACTGTTTAAGATTATAGCCACGCCCCCATGCATGCTGGTCACGCCCACTGGCGGCGTGGTGTGGAAACTCCCCTCTACAAATCCTGTGTTTGCCCCTGACTATTGCAGTTTTACAGGTGTCAGTGTACAATGTTATGAAAGTAGTAAAAATACATATTCATCTTGTGGCTACATCTTGTTCTAGGGCTACGTCCAGACAAATGTTGTTTTCAGATTTTTGAAAATACCATAAGCGTCATATTGCCTCCTGTTACGGGAGCATAGAAAATGAAACAGTTTTAAAAAATAAAAAAATTCCCATTGATATGTGTTACTTGTAGATTCCTTTTAAATGTAAGTATAGGCTCTTTACAAGCCTATTAGGATTGTCAATTTTTCAGGTAAACATAAAAACTTCTGAATAATATGTCCTGCAGTGCCATCACATCCAGCAAATGTAGGGTTCTGCAGCTATTCTGAAAAATTGTATTTTGTAATGTATTTTTTCATGGATATAAAAAGTAACCATTGATTTAGTTAGTTATTGTGGAACTAATCCCAAGGGTGTAATTATAGCTCTAGAAGCTATAGAATCTTATGCAACTACTATAATGCCCAGTAGCACAGGAGGCCCTAATCCCAGACATGTGTCTCTAAGGCCCGCTCAGTGTGGCTATTGACGATAAAAGAAATGTATATAGTTGATGCAGTTTGGCAAAGATGTTGTCAGGGTGTTGCGTTGATTGTTATTTTGGGATGGAGCAGTACTTTTTTGCAGTGGTGCTTAACATTTCTTTTAGCTGGGTCACCAAGTGTCACTGTGCCATTGTTCTGGGGTCCTAAGGGGTAAATGTATCAATCTGTGTTTTTGTTTTGCCATTGGAATTTAAAATTGCAATTTTATTTAAGGCAAAACCCAGGAGGTTTTGCCTTTAATAAAGTTGTCGCTTTACATCCCAATGGCAAAATCACTATAAATCATCAATTTTACAAAACCGTTGGCTAATACATTTAACCCCAATTGTCAGTCTGCCATTGTTCTGGGAACCTAAGTGTTAGTGTGTCATAGTTCTGAGAACCTAAGTGTTAGTGTGTCATTGTTCTTGGGACCTAAGCGTCAGTGTGTTATTTTTCTGAGAACCTGTCTATGTGTCCATGTGCCATTATTCTGGGAACCTATGTGTCCATGTGCCATTGTTTTGGGAATGTTAATGTCTGTGTGCCATTGTTCTGGGATGTCAAGTGTCAGTGTACCATTGATTGGGGACCCCAAGTGTCACTGTACCACTTTTCTGGGAATCTATATGTCAGTGTGTCATTGTTCTGGGACACTAAGTGTCATTGTACCACTGATTTGGGACTAGAAGTGTCATTGTGCCATTGTAATAGGACTCCAAGTGTCAGTGTATTATTATTGTTGAACCCCAAACGTCAGTGTACCATTATTTTGGGATCCCAAATGTCATTGCGCCATTGCTCTAGAACTCCAAATGTCAATGTGTCCTTGTTCTAGTACCCCAAGTGTCAGTGTGCCATTGTTCTGGACCCAAGAGTCATTGTAGTATTTTTCTGGGATAAGAAGTGTCAGTGTTCATTGTTCTGGTATCCAAAATGTCAGTAATTAACAAAAAAATTATAGTGTTAATATATGCTTTCTAACAATGAATAAACACTAGGCCAATGTCTGTGATATAAATAAAATAATAAAATGTTATTAAAAATAACTAAATATAAAAGCAAACACACTTATTCCTATCACACTGTAGTGCTAATATCTATGACATAATATTTATGACTACAACTAGTCAAATAATATTATTATTTAAGTAAACAATGTATACGGCCAAAGGCGCCAGAAATCAAGTCCCCACACAGTTTCTAGGGATAATGGAACCAGTGGTCTCTCAAACTACTGGTATTGAATTCTCTTTAGGAGCAGTAAGTCTCAAATTGCCATAGAAGTAGTAAATCTCCTATAGATTCCAACAAATGGTTCAGCTGTATGTAATTGGTTTTAAGCACATCAAACTCTATGTGGAAGCTAAATGTCCCAGCTGACTCTCATAGAACAGAATTAGTCACAATTAAGCACTCCAGACAGAATAGGCTTAGCAAAATGTACTTGCTGAATATGTTGATGCCTGTAACCCAGTCGTCTCTGAGATGCTGTTCTCTTTTGTGGATCAAATTCCAGTAAAACGTTTTACTCCATAGAAGTGTGTGGTCCCTTGCAACTTGATTAAAAACTGTTTTAAGGCATCCATTGTGTGTTGTATAGATACATTTTCAGACATAAATAGACAAACCAATTACAGGCTATTCCCAACACTTGTGTTTTGGGAATAACCCATTACAGACAGGTCTAAAACATTTTTAGAAAAGATAGCGTAGAAGAGAGTTGAATAGGTCCCCAAAATGCAGAAACTATATTTATGTATTTTTAATAAAATATTGTTATTGTATTTATATCAGACATAGGTCTCATATTTATTCCTTTTTAGAAATCAATATTAGCACTGTCATTTTTTGTTAATTATATACAATTTTCTCTTGGGTGGTAGCAGCCTTTTATGACAGTCACTTGCTAATTAAAAGTTAAGCACCTTTAAATGTTTTTTTCTGTTTTTTATCTACTTAGTTTGGGCATCTCTGCTCTATGTGTTAGGAAGTGTAATGATACTGACTGAAAGTTGCTGGGAATGTCTTGGTCAAGTAGTGGCCCATTTAAAATTTTGCTGTGGTGGCCATAACTTTGTAGTTACACCCATGACCAAACCCCAAAAAATCTGAATATGTTATAAACATACTTGCCTACTTTGGAGATCTCCCGTCAGGGAAGGGAGATCTGCATGCAGCTTCCTGGGGGCATGGCTACGCGGACCACATACTTAGACCCCATCCCTCTGTCAAATCCCACCAATTTAGTCCAATTACAGAAGAGGGGCGGGGCCAGTGCCCCCTCCCACTTCACCAGCAAAGAGGTCAGGATATGGAAGGTTGCCCTACTGTCTCGAGAGTCCGGCAAAACTCCCAAAAATTTTGGGATTCAACTGTATTGTCTTGCCTTAGCTTACATGTCAAAACTGATTTAGATAATCAGAAGTTACATCTTACATGCTGCTGAGTGCTGACACAGTACTGTGGAAGTCTGATTGACATCCTTAGTCTATGGGGGTCATTTGCAGCCTCAGAGTGCATTTGGTTATGTGCAAATACACCTATTTGCTTAGCACATGAATAGATGCCCACCCACATTCCACCTGCCCTGTACAAAAAGCTCCGTGCAACCTTTTACAGAGTTGTAGGTGCACATGGATATGCATATGGTGAAGAGAGTAAAACATTGACCTCATAGCCCTGCCTGCTAGCACTTTAGGGCCACCCCCTTCATTAAATACAACTTTCAACCTGTATTGTAAGTTCCTGGAAATCCACTTTCGTGCAATCTGCAGCTGGAAGTTGGAAAATCTAGGGATAAAGATGATTTTCCAACACCTCTGAATTCAGGTCTTTTTTCAGCGAGTAAAAGCCACTACGGCAGGAGCGGATTGGGAATGTAGGATGGCCATGTAAGATATTGTGAAAGTGGCCTCCTGTTGTAAACAAAACTACATTTTACAAATTTGCCAAAATGACAGGAGGTAGAGGAAGCTAAATCCCACTGCTGCTGTAGTGGGGGAGGGGGTCCACTGGCCCCAGAAGAGGGAAGGGGATAAAAAGGAATGGAGAGTAAAGTAATTGATCAGGGTTGGCCCACACTGTACATACAATAAGTTGACTAGTCCCTGGGGAGGGGTCAGCCACCAGGAATCACACCAACGCCAGGGCTTGGCTTACAAGACCGGGGGCCCTAGACTCTCCACCCATCTTACTAGCTTAAAAACAGGAAACCCCTCCATAAATTCTCCTTCTCCACTTTCCTGCCAGCCCATTTAAATAATCTTAACCTACAAAATTAGTGTGTCTAATCAACTGTTAGCAAAGTACGTCCCAACCCACTCAATACCCCTGATCTGCTGAAGTTTTTGCACACTTGCACATGCAGGGCCGAAAATCCATGCGTCTACACGTGAACAACGATGCATTTGCTCAAAAGGAGGCATGGGACATCACAGAGCAGCATTTGCACTTTCACAATTAACCCTTTACATGTGCAGATTGTTTTCTTAGTTTGTCTGTTTAAACCAGGATTACACAAGACATTTTCTGTCCTGAGATTGTGTGAGATAAATTACATTAGACAAATGTTATGCTTTATAGCCAATGGATTGCATCTGTAGCAAGTTCCATTGTGAACCATTAGTTACACATCTTTGTGGAAACTTCTGACACAGAGATAAGATATGTATTATACTTGTTGAATGGGGTCAGGGATGGACATGAAAGTAATTAAGAACAACAGGCATAAGCTCGGTTCTTATGGAAACAGATAACTGTCACTATAAGCCCTGTTCCCACTTATGATGCTGCTAATTACTTTGATGTCCTGTAAATGTAGTACACTGCTGAAATCTCCCGGTCAGGAATTCTCAACAATATACAGAGCTCTGGAAAATATTACGTTGTGCGTTTCCTCCCACAGTGAGAACTCTCATATAATGTCTTCTATAACGTTAGCCGTACATACCTGCCAACTAGGATAAATTAGGCAACACCCTAGTCTGCCTAAAATAAAATCTGCCCTTGCCATTTTCATTTTTTTACTTTGACATGCATTGATAAATTTGTCATACCTGAAGTTTAAAAACTTTTTATTATTTGATGTTTATTTTGTTTTAAGTAAAATACAAAATGTATGGGGTTACCTAATCCTGGTTAGTAAAATCACATGAGATTATAAGCTCCTGGCTTTTCGTATACATTAACCCAGTGGATCCCAAAGTTTTTCATTTCAAGGCACCCTTAGGGTCTCCATAATCTTTTCAAGGCACCCCTAAGCCAAAATATCTACCAAGTAGTCCCTCGCCTTGTTTACCATTGGTCCTGGCGTAGGCACCCTTCTGAGATCTCCGAGGCACCGTAGGGAGCCTAGGCGCACAGTTTGGGAACCACTGCTCTAACTTTATAAAGCTAATACTGCAGCTTTCATATGCTCATAAGTCATAACGGTGGCCACTCACGGACCGATCCTACTGTTCGACCTAAGTCTACCGACAGGATCATTGTTCAATTTGTCTCAAATGTTGGTGGCCAGATTAGACTAGATCTAGCCATTCAGTGCTTGGACTGAGTGTCTGAATCACTTCCAGTTTCATTATGGCCTACTAGTGCAGTTGGAAGATGACCACCAAGCAGGCCGATAGAAGTCATCTTCCAACTGCTTTTTCCGCAACACTCAATTCAGGTACCACAGTCATTTTCGGACTTTATGTGCTGTGGTAATTCAGCACGTGGTCAGCTTTATTTTGTTGATGGCACACAATTTAGTTTAGAGGAGTGTTTTGTCAGAATTTGCCCACACCACATTCCAGATGCAGCACATCATGAGATAAGTGCTCAGAAAATCATCCAGTGTTTGCAACCAACCAACAACTAACCCTGCCGCTTGTGCGAACAGCGTAGCTGTGCAGGCACCGGGTTCAATGATCCCAACACCTGCATTATATTCCGAGCTGTTTACATCCTGCTCGGTGTAACACTGTGAGCAAGTACTTATAAAATACTCCCCTGAATGAGTCCTACAAGTGGACTTGATAAATGTTATTTAAAATGTTATTGACCATAACAATATAGTAGCAACAGAAAGTCTATGGAAAAATTGCATCAGCACTAAATCATATGCTAAAGCAGTGTGGGTATACATTGTTTATCTTTACAAATTTTAAAAGTGACGTAAAATAGACTCTATAAAGACAGCTTTTATAAAATAAAGAATTACGCTAGATTTAGTAGTGAACTAATCATTAAACATTAAATTTAAATTAACTATCAAATATTTGTAAACCTTACTACATAGTGCTGCTGTACATTAGCTATCGGACAAACTTTAGTTTCATAGAAAGCAGCATAAAAAGTAGGTTAACTTTCTTTAGCCAAAATCTAGATCACATCTATAAATCAACATTAAAGCCCAGTTTTAATTGCTAGTACAGAATGCAAAATAGGATAATAAGTTGTCACCTATAGGTTACAAACTGCTGGTATTGATGCAGTAAAATAGGTTTGATTCTGTATGTAGATCCATAACATGTATCAATTCATTGTTTAACTTGAGTACATCTGCATGGTAGCCAGTTCAAATTTACTATTGCCCCCTGTATTCTAGAACCAGCCAATCAAGGATTATGTATATCTTTCGCTCCCACAGACGACTGACTGCAGAAGAAACCAGAAGGTGGGCTCGGTCATTCGATCTACTGTTGTCTCACAAATGTAAGTACACAGATGACCTTGATTAAACTTAAATGGAAGACTGAATTAGCAAAATATGCATATCCCTGAATGAATGGCACATTGGAACATAGGATGCACGAAGGCATTAAAAATATTACTAATCCTTCTTAAAGTACCTAATCACACACATTTTAATAAACTGAATACCTTTGAAATTTCAAATGAACTTGTTGCTGTGCATTGTAATGGACTTGGGGTAATGATCTTGCATATTTTAATGTTAATGTTATGATGCGCTCCTCCTCTGCCTCCCCTCTCTGCCTTGCCCTACACTGGCTGCCTTTCCCCTATAGAATCCTCTTTAAACTCCTCACCCTCACCTACAAGGCCCTCTCCCACCCCACTGCCCCTTACATCTCCAACCTCCTCTCCATTCACACTCCCTTCCGTTTCTGCGTTTAGACAATGACCATTGCCTCTCCTCCGCACTGATCACCTCATCCCATGCCAGAATTCAAAACTCCTCCCGTGCTGCCCCCCTCCACTGGAATGACCTCCCTCGCTCCATCCATCTGTCCCCTAATCTGAGCACCTTCAAACAGGCACTCAAAACCCATCTGTTCCTCAAAGCCTACCAGTCATCACCTAACCTTCTCCATACTTTTCTCCTCCTCCCTCCTTCCTGTTCACGTTTCTCTTGTGCTTGTTACCCTTTACTGATTCCTCTTGTGACTGCTGTCTGTTTCCCCTCCTTTTATTATGTAAGCTCTTACGAGCAGGACCCTCTTCCCTTCTGTCCCTATACCATTTCTCCTTCTCAGACATCACTGTACTTGCTATGCTTGGAGCTTTTGGAGTCTTGGTTCTACTCATCTTGTTCTGTACTGTTGTATCCTGTATGGTCCACTGTTCGTATTGTACTTTGTATTTTGTGTACAACGCTACAGAAACCTTGTGGTGCCATATAAATAAATATTATTAATAATAATAATAATAATAATAATAATAATAATAATATATTTCTGTGAATTGCAATTAATCTGGGAAGATGGTGTTTGTGTACACTGTGTTTGTCCAGCTAGAGTGATATTTTTGGTTTGTTGTAATGAACATGGTGTTATGTTATCGCTGTGTACTTTGTATTGCAATGAACTTGGGTGATAGTCTTGTGTATTGTATGGGTAAAAATTGAAGGTGCCAGACAAAGAGGAGAAAACGCTTCCAATATATCAAGTGTTTTTAATAACAAGTTGAAGTTGGAAGAAATATAAAGTTATACTCACAATACAGTGTTTTAATAATAACAATTAAAGCAATGAAAATCAGGTTGCTCCCCACTACATCAAACAGTGTATCACATGCGACCAAGATGCAAGTGTATCCTTAATAACACATTTCTAGGATTACCTCTTCTGCAGGATTTAGCAACACTAATTGACCTGAATGATGGTGACACACTGGGATTGTTCAGACATCAATCTTCTCAGCTGGCGGGGCTGTGGACATTTAATCTGTATATTCAGAGACTACTGAAAGTACATAGAGGTGTGCAGAAATCTGTGATGTCTTGGTACCGTAGTTCCCGATTATAAGAGCAGCTGGACATCACGGTGATATCCGGTAGCTCATAGTCCAAATTGAATTCCTCCCTTTAAATCATATTTTTCCCTAATCTGAGCACCTTCAAACAGGCACTTGTATTAGGTATTTCATGCTTTGCCTTGGATTAAGGTGTGGAATTCCCCAGAGGAGTTAGTTCAATTATAATTTGTGGATATTGCTAGTCATCATCAGCATCATTTATTTATATAGCGCCACTAATTCCGTGGCGCTGTACAGAGAACTCGCTCACATCAGTCCCTGCCCCAATACAGCTTACAGTCTAAACTCACTAACATAAACACACACAGAGACTAGGGTCAATTTTGATAGCAGCCAATTAACCTATAGCATGTGAGGCAGGAGTGCTAACCCTGCCCTAAGCGACACTGCTGCTTGTGTTCAGAATACACATTGTAGAGCTGACAAAGCCTTCAAATTGAAAAATAAACACTTTCCTAAGAAGTTATGGAGCTTTTGGTAAAACAAGCGGAGTGGTAATCCTCATTGCAGCACAGGTTACTTCCCCTGGCAGTAGAAGGAGACAGACCACACAGGGAGATATGTGCTTGTGAAGAGCCTTATACCTAACAGCTTGCTTACAAATCCTTCTATTTACTTACACAGGTCAGTTTACAATTTTACATAAGAATGGCAGAAATTGGAGACTTTCAGGAAGGCTCCTTCCTGGTGAGAGTAGATTTAAATATCTCCATGGATCCTCCTCTTGATGCTTCCAGCAGTAGATGAGAACTCTGACTTATAGATATTTGGTGCTCACCACACATAACTGATAGGGATTCCATCTTCTTTTCCCATGTTTATCAGGTTTACACAAACATTGAATACAGTTTTGTAAAACATTATCCCTTGCATTTAGTTTTGGATGTAACTATTGGTCCCATGAATGGTTAGATCATGCACCTGTGCACTTACACATTTACCTGTCGTCTCCTCTAAAAGGGCAATGAATGTGGCCTTTAAATCCATCAGTATTAAGGGATCCACTTGAAAGGTCCTAGATACAGAAACTTTATAGCTCTTTCTAAAATATAATCGGTGGTAGTCAGTTTCACAATAACTACAATAACGACAAGGACACCTACAGAAAAATCACAATGAGCATCAAGCCGACAGTCAATAACTATCTACATACCATTATTTAGATGAGCTGTCTCTCCAGCAGCAGTTATACCCTTCAGCTGTAAATTGCGAATAGAGAAAATCCGGCCACAGTGCGATTGCTGCTTTTAAGGCGGCAATGGGTGGATCCGATGCCTCTATAATGTGTTCTAGCGCCGGGTCCACCCATTATCGCCTTAAAAGCGTCAATCGCACTGTGATCACAGTAAATTATGAGGTTAGCAGTGGCCGGATTTTCTCTATTCGCAATTTACAGCTGACAGGTATATCTGCTGCTGGAGAGACAGTTCATCTAAATGGTATGTAGATGTTTATTGACTGTCGTCTTGATGTTCATCAATTTAAATATTGCTATTGTGGAACTACATGTCCCAGCAAGCACTGGCAGCCACAGACTGGAAGGGAATGCTGGTGCTTGTGGTTCAATAAGCCAGGGCCGGATTTACCACTAGGCAACCTAGGCAACTGCCTAGGGCCCAGTGGTCCCCAGAGGGCCCTCCCAGGGCCGGTGGTGAGCTGGGTAGGCAAGGCGGAGGTGCGCTCTCCTCCTCTCTGCTCCCACTGAGACATTCAGTGGTAGCAGAATACAAAACCAAAACCAAAATACACGAGGGTGGTTTTGCCAAAACCAAAACCAAAACACGAAGCTAATCCAAAGCCAAATCCAAAACCACTTCACAGAGGTCAGTGAGCATCTCTACTTATTAAGTTGTTTTGACCCAACTATTTAAAAAACGGGACTGCTCTGTAATTATTGGGGGTGCCTTTTTCTTTAGTAGAGTGGCCTAGCTCTTTTCACATGTTAGGTACGCCCCCAATGATGCAAGCCATGCCCCTAATCGTATGGCCACACCTCCTTTGACGGCGTGGCGGCACATACTTTCATTTCTGCTTTACTATAGGGGTATATGGTATGCTACAAAAATATAGTGCCTTGGATTGTTTCAGGGAGGGGGGCCCCAAACCAGTATCCTGCCTATGGCCCCATGAGTTCTAAATCTGGCTCTGCAATAAGCGCATCTTGATGTAGCTGAATATTTACACTTTATTTTGAGATACAATTCAAACTACACATGATTCTGCAGCTGTAGGTTAGAGTCTTTGTTCAAAACACAAGACTACGGCCTACTCTAGTCTATATAAGACCTATAATATCTGGGAATTTCTTAGTTTTTTCCCCTCCTCCCAACAAGCAGAAGAGTGAGGGCCCCAGGACTTCCATCAGCGCCAAGATGTTTCCCCCCATTTTAAATTCTTCATGCAAGTTCTTCAACTCACATTTTTTTAACTTTTTTTGTGAGTTATCATGCACCAGTGATGTTAATATATGTATAAAATCCCATAATCACATCTGTAAATGGTGAGTACTAATTGCTTATAATTGGTGTGTTCTGATTTCATCATCTCAATAAACAATAACAAAACATGTTTGTTAAAAGGAATAATGTACCCCTCTCTGTAAGTCATTACGAATCTTATAAGTCACCTTGGACTTCAGTACCCTAAATAAAAGCCCCCGACCTTCAGTAAAATATCTTCTTGGTGCCTTCTTATATCTTCTTTATTATTTACAGTAGGGGATAATTATCTCCTATTTCCTTCTTGGACAGTAACCTAAACATCATTGGCCAAACGGTGACGTCACCAATTCTCTAGACTGATGTTATCTCAAGTTGGGGGGAGCTGGTCAGGGGGAAAAAATCACAGTACCATTTTAAACAATAATAATATTTATGTAAACTTAGATTTATCTTGAGTGTAGTTAATTAAAATAAAATATATGTGTGATTTGCTATTTGATGACTGATGAGTGGTTTTACCCACCAGGTGGCCGCTCTGCGTTCCGTGCCTTCCTGCAGACGGAGTTCAGTGAGGAGAACCTTGAGTTTTGGGTAGCCTGTGAAGACTACAGGAAGACGCGCTCCATGAACAAACTGCCTGCAAAAGCCCGACGCATTTTCCAGGAATTCATTGACGTCCAAGCTCCCAGAGAGGTGAGCTGAAATCATCTTCATGTTCAGTAATGGCACACAAAATCTGTCATTTCAGGGATCTATTTACTAGTGTATGAAGCACCTAGTCCACCACACTATACAATATGGAAGGTAAACACAATACAATGTCATTTATTTGTTAAACCATATAGGGGCCAATTCAATTCGGCCATGTTAGTGTAGGAGTAATGCAGCGCTAATTGTATTACCGTTAATGCCGTAATTCTAACCTGGATGTTTGCTTGCGGCTGCAAGCAGAAAACAGCGTTAAAATATTACCGTACTAACGGTAATAGTGCGCACTTTTACAGAAGTAACAGTAATAGTGCGGAGGCCGCGCTATTCCTAGTATAACGCGGCCAAATTGAATCTGCCCCATATCATTTAAGGCTATTCCTGCTTATGAATACAACGCTCTGCTAAAATTACTGACACAACACTTTAGATGCTTTTGGTGGACATTAGGGTCTGGAGTACAATATGCTATTTTTGTCTTACCCTGGGTAAACTTGTACCAAAACCCATTAGCATAATTCCATAAAATGACTGCTATTTATAAAAATAACTTCTAAGAACCATTTCTCTATTATAATGCCAAAAAATTCCTTTAAGCATTTTCTTGTGTTAACACTGGTGATTCAGAAATCACATAGGTCATTTAAATTAACTTATATGAATCATGTAAAGAGTCAGCTTACTATCTGGACTTTTAAAAAAGTATTCGGCTATCTTCTGTACTGAATACTGAATTTTACGTATAATAATGTTATCCAGAATGTTGAGCTGACATACATTGTATTTTAAGTAATTTTAAGAAAATATTAATAAAACAAATATGCATTGCTTAATTATTTTTTACGTTTTCATTTTTTTAAATATAAAATATGAATAAATATGGATTAAGAGACGAAAACACACCAAATAAATTGGTGTTAGGAACCATATATATAATATAATAGGTGAGGGCTCAAATGGGAACCAGTACAATCTCCAGATTCCACACAATAGAATATTATATGATATTGCTGTCAACTCCCAGACGCTAGGGAGTCAATGAATCTAAAAACATGCTGGCTCCTAACTTTTTTGAGTCGCTCATATTGAAAATTTGGAACTCCCCCATCTAGAAATCCTGAGTTTGCCCCTGTAAAGAATCCCTATTCCTTTTGAAATGACAGGGTGCTGCAGTTAACTGGATCAAAAGACATGTCACTCCCAAACAAGTTAATCATATAGGGGCTGATCTGGAAGCAAAACGGGAGTGAAATTCTCTTTAACAAAGAGCACAGAAAACGAGCGTGTTTCTGCCCCCTAACATGCGTGTATCTGCATGAGCCACATTTGTGTGAACACACCTTTAGTATACCTGGACTGTGTTTGCACTTCCCTTCCCCCTCTCTGCCCGGCCTCTCCAGAACTTAGTGCCAGAATCGCACAAGCCTGCATCGGAGTATATGTGTACTCCCACATTCTGGGCATGCGCAGAGCAATTTCACGCAAGATGCGCTCCGCAAACTGGCATAGTACTCACTCAGCATTAGCTCCATAATGTATTCCTTGGAAAGACTTGTGTACTACCTTATCATTTCGTTAGAACTTTCTATGCAATGTCTTGCTGCAACTGGACTGTTTCTGGAGTACATAAATATAGAGAGATTGACAAGGCTATTCACAATAAATCTGAGTGATTTACCTGACAATCAAACCTATGGTACCACTATTTCATCACCAATACGCCAAGCGCTCATATATTGGCTTTTCTAGGTAACAGCTCAAAAGAATATTCTGTTTAACTAATTAAAGCAGACTATGAATGGAGATAATAAATTAAGGAGGTAATTATTTAAATAACAAAGAGTATTGATTAACCAACTGCCCAGATCAAGGAACTAACACTATATGTATAATTATCAACTGTCTGAAGCCAGGAATTAGCACAGTACCTGTATCTAAGTATATGCATCCTCATCAACAGCTACAATTGTTATTCTGCTACCTTAGGCATCAAGTGTTACCTACACCTCCTAGATTGTAATTATTGTATGTTATAAGGGCTTGCAAATTAGTCAGCTTATTTAACAGTATAATTGATAGACATACAGTATACAGTGGCCTCAAATCATACATTAATACATTCTGTTGTTTTTCAAAAGGTTAATATCGATTACCCAACCAGAGAAATGACAAAAAGAAATCTTCAGCATCCTACTTTGTCCTGCTTCGACCTTGCCCAACTGAGAGTACGTAGCTTAATGGAAAGAGATTCCTATCCGAGATTTCTACGTTCCGAAATCTACAACGAGCTAGTAAGCCACACTCAGAAGAGCCCATGCTAGTCCTACAAATGGCTATAGAGACACAGGGGTCCCTTGTTTACCCCTAGGTAGGACTGTCTGGCACTTTGGCCAAGAGGACAGAAATGATACGGTTATGACTGATTGAGACATTGAATACAGCATCTTCACTGCCAGAGCAATACATCTCATCATCATCCAGCTATCCTTCATATACCGATGGATAGTTGACAAAAAAACTATATCCTATAAAACGAGGAAACAGAAGAACAGAAAGAGGAAAATGTTGCATTAAAAAGATGGATCAAACAGATCAGAAGAGATGGATCATCCTGATGCCACCTTTGTCCTCAATTTTTTTCTCCCTGACGTCCAAAGCACATTGTCCGAATTCATTGTTTTTCTACGATGCCAGTAACTTAATCAAAATGTCTACACGCACATCCTTAATTAGTGTCTATTTCGCATTTATTGATTCAATTACATAGGGATAGCTTTTAATTAACCAAAATGTGTTGTTTCAGAAGTTAAACTTTTAAAGTTTATTCTCAGTGTAAACAATTCCACCTCAGATACTTGTAATACGTGCTTAGCAGTGGTAGTGAGGCATGTTGGAAATTTAATTATTTTTTTTTTTATCTAGGAGAGTCACGTTACTGTAAGTGACACTAAGTTTACAATCTGTTATATGAAGGCTCAAAATTTTTCCCTCCAGGTCATCAACTAACTCATGTCCTTAGGAGGGAGTTGTCCTTAACGCAATAGCTCAGTTTATGAGTGTGATCTGCTGGGTGAAGCTTTCAATTTGGCCAAAGGATGTGAAAGCTGTAACTCACTACAGCTGAAAGAAAATACAAAACACACTTCTCTAACTAGGTGATATGTGTTATTTGTGCAATATTCATGTGTACTGTGTGACTGTGCAACAGTGTCTATTCAGGACCATCTTGTATTGTGTGAATAAGGAATAATAAGGGACACAAGGCTCCGGATATCCATATCTATCACATTAAAGCTATGCACCGTCTTGCTCTTCTAGGAAAAAATCTGATAATTCATGAAAATTTAGAACATGGTTGCTGTGTTTCTGTGAAATCAGATTAAGGGAATTACAGACCAGAGTTATCTAATCATTGCGTTTTAGATGCAGAGATGTTTTAATGATTCCACAATAAGACAGGAGGTTGTGTGACATGGAAAACGATAAATGTAATTATGTCATCACTGTAGATCAAAAATAACAGTTTGTTTTGCATAGAAGTTATGAGTTTAGATAAATAACTTGAATGGTAACCCTAATGTAATTTTTTTAAATATCCTTTCCTAATGGTGGAGTACCCCCCATTCTTACCACTCATGATCAGTTTTAGAGTCAGCGGCGCCCAGAATAAATGCCATCTGTGGCTCTATGGCTTGGATTAAGGTGTAAAGAAAAGATTTGTCCGTCCCTTTTTATCTGCAATGATTTTATTTTTGATGATACTTGGCTGTTTCTTTCATTTTTTTCGAATGCAAGCGATAGTGGTAAAAATCTTGCTAAAACGCAGGTCATACGGTAATCCCATCTTTATAGCTTCAACTGCAGATTCAGTGCCCGTGAAGCAATGTTTGGTTATTTTAAGTGTGTGTTATTTTTAACAGCAGGAGAGAGTTTTTCACTTATGCTGTAACAGTCCACAGTCCGGTAACCTCATGTTTTGTTTTTTAATTGTGCTTAGAGCATGTGGATGAATGATCTCACCAGTTGTTTTCTGTGTGTAAAAAGCTCAGTTGAAACAGGTGAATACCCCCACCATAGGCAAACCGAGGGAGGGGGAGGGGTTCTTAGTGCCTGGGGCACTGTATAATTGAGGTGGCTGGACCCTGCTCCCGATTCACACAGCTCTGCTTGAAAAAGAAGAGCTGCGTGCACCTAACAGTAGTGCACACAGCATTGCCCATGTATATTATGGGGAAGGGAAGAGTTGGAGAGCAGCCAAGCACTGTCTAAAATTATAGCCACGCCCCCATGCATGCTGGTCACGCCCACTGGTGGCGTAGTGTGGAAACCCCCCTCTACAAATCCTGCATTTGCCCCTGCCCACCCCCCTAATGGTTGATCCTACTCTTATACAGGAATAAACTGCTATGGGAGGAGTGAAGTTTAGGTTTTTGTGAGGGGGACAAGGAGGAAGGATAATAGGTGAGTAAGTAACCTTTGGGTTGAGCTGATGAATGCCTTGGCTAGTTTATACCATTAGAAGAGGTAGGGAAAGCCATGCACAACTAATATTATTATAGAAACATTTCTTTTGTCTAAATCACACATCTGGAATTGGGAAATAAAGCATTTTTTAACTTAACCTTAGTACTATGAAGGAAGAATAGCAGACAATCACAGCAATCCTAAGGGAGGCAAAAAGAGGGCAAAAATAATCTTTGAGTTGATAAAACATTTAATCGTTGGATCTTTGTTTTGCACGTTGCGAAATTGTTCACAATAACAGCTGTTTGCAATCAAAATCAGCCATGCTGAAATTTATATTATGTGTATAGGTACCTACAGTGGGAAAGGTTATCAGAGAAAAATAAATCTGCTACCTATATAAGTAAATGTATGATAAGAAAAAAAGAAAAGGCAAATTCACTTTTGCAGTAGAGCTAAGCTAAATTATATTCAAAAGTGGTATTTACCTAATTATTTTGCTGACTGGTGACAACAAAAATGTCAGAAACTGATAGCAGATTGTTGTATGTGATTATAGAAACGTGTGTTTTTAAGCTTAAAGCCCAATGTTCTGCTGTCTGTGCTAGTTGGCTCCTTTGTACTGCCTCATTATCCAGCACAGCACTCATATGTGGTCCTCTGCTGGCCCACTGTTCTTCCCTGTTTTTCCCTGTCTCATGTAGTCCTAATGGTTTACAAAGAGACATGTCCACTGTGTGTAAGAAGTTAGTCTTATGTAGGGGCCTATTTTTCCAGGTTCTCACTGGGAGTATTTACTGCAGGTGTAGTCAATACTTCCAGTCAGAACCTGGAGTTTTCATTATTACAGAGTCATCGCTGGGACAGCCTCCTATTCCTATTGGGCGCACAGTCCCGACATGACTTTAATAGTAAATTGCGCTGTTAAGTCATCTTTCATTGCTACGATGACAGATGATACTTAACGGGGCAAAATTGTGAAACACCAGGCCCCATAGAGAGAGAGAGAGAGAGAGAGAGACAAAAGCCTAATGGGGGCAAGACCAAGCAGTCTTGGTAAGTGTGTTACTGAGGAGTACTATCATACTTACAGACATATGTTCTATTGTGAAAGTGGCAGAGTCTGCCTAAATGTAAGTATCTGTTAAATAAACTAACAGTGTAAAACAAGTGTTCATCATACGAGCTCACCCTTGTTGTCAGACTGGTAAGATGTCTAACTGGGAACCTATTTGTCCGATACATTGTACTTATTGATGTAACTGTTGACGGTCAGGAATGGTTAGATATTAACATGTCCGGTAAATACAGTGGTCCCCCTATGTATAGCTGTGAATTATCTTTAGTGATCCACTACATTTTATGAAATAATGCATCTTCAACGTGAGTGATGTTATTAAGTGGTAAGTGTCAAATTCAGTATGTATGGACAAACATACAAAGAAAACAAGCTTAGGCCATATACACACCAGTATTGCGTTAATGTTTTTTAACATTAGTAATTATGCATGTCTAATGCAATCCATTTAGGAGGTCACTGAAGCTCTTTGTGGTCTTCCCCTATGCGTTGATCCATGATAATTGAATAAAAAGGAACAAAATGCAATATAAAAACCAAAACACAAACGGACCGCTAGCAAACGTTAGTAACAACGCTAGTGGATGTGATAGCATTAAAAACCTTATTAAAATACACTAAATAAATGACTGTGCTTTTAAGCAATACTTAAAATAATGCATTAACTTATTTGTATGTCTAAAGAATTAGATCTTTTCGTTTTATTAGGAAATCTTCTTTAAGGCATTTGAGCCACTTCCAGGGGTTTCAGTGCTATTTTACAGGCATCGGCTTAGGGCAAAATCCGTAATTGCCCCTTGCTGTGGTGATATCAACCAAGCAGCTTTTTCAGCCCTGGCAGTTAGAACTTACTGTGTGAGTCTTGTACCATTACATAATTGGTAAATGTAACTATTTTTTGCTAGAAAGTGCATCTCCCTGTTTGATGTCAAAATGGAAATGGTACAGTGGCCATGGCTTTTTTTTATCATGACTTTTTGTTACTAAGTGACACTTTTTGTCAATCACTTCCACGTGCAAAGATGACCCTTCTTAACTGGTTTAAGGAGGGTGCGATCCAGGTCTTCCAATGGATATCATGTCACACATGTTAAATGTGGTTCTGTGACATGGAGAAAAAAAAATGTCGGTTGTTATTTCCTTTTCAAATACCTCATATGTAGAAGAACCATGTTTCAATAATAAGCAGCAGTCCTGGAGAGATTGTGAAAAATGACACTTATTGTGCAACATTGTGTTAAATATTCCTTGCATGAAAAGTGTGAATCTCTTCTTGCTGTGTTACGTGTCACATTGCTCTCAGTTCTTTGCTAGGTGTAAGTGTAATCCCACATACAGCTGTATAGTTATCCAGAGGTTGTTAGAATCCCATTCGGCCATCTTCTGCTAGTAACATCCATCTCCTGCTTTGCTCACTGATGCGTTGTAATTGTAACCATGGCAACATGTCTAGTGCAGTGTGAGGTGATTCCCTGTCACTAGTCTTAGAATAGTAAGACCTCACCCGATATCAAGGTCTATTACACTTTCATTTTTTGTGATCCCCTCTGCAACAATATCGTTAATACAGTGTGTAGCATTTATTTTGGTGTATTTGTGTCATCGTTACCAGTATGCCACCATATTAAAAAAACAATCCTTATTATATATTTCAAAAACATATAAAGAACATAACCTGATACTCCTGCAGTCAAAACTTGTGAATTTATTGCATACCAATAGTCTGTGTCTAGTGATGAATGAACCCCGTGTTACCTCACATTTTTGTTTTTTTCTGCCTTTTATAGCAGAATATTCGGGACTAACGTTCAAAATGGGAATGATCACCCTCACCTACAACATATCATTTTTTTTTGTTGCTTCACTTTTACTTTGATGCCAACGTTTTATAATAGTTCCCAGGTCCACTTGCCACTGTGCCGCTGCATGTAAGCACACCATGTGGGCTTTACAATCCCCATCATGTCATGTGTCCAAAAATTCATAATTGCATAATTTTTGCATTTTAAATACTCCCCTTAAAGAAATACTAACTTGTAAATTCAAAAACATTAGGATAGAAGGTGAGATATACAACACACAGGCACATATGAGGGATTTTATTGTGCAGTTGATCAATATTGAAAAATAGGAACATTTCTAGGGACAAATCTTAAAAAACAAGTTCTTAAACAAGCGTCTAAAATCCAGACAAGTTGAGAGTCAGAGGTATGATCATTTTCTATTTATGCTAATTATGCAGTTTAGGGGGTATATTTACTAAACCGCGGTTTTGAAAAGTGGAGATGTTGCCTATGGCAACCAATCAGATTCCAGTTATCATTTGTTTAGTACATTCTACAAAATGACAGCTAGAAGCTGATTGGCTGATATAGGCAACATCTCTACTTGTTCAAACCCGCAGTTTAGTAAATATACTCCTAACAGTTATTTTGTGTGCATGAGAATTCAGCCTCACTACGAATCAGTTACATAAGATGCCTCATGCCTCAGTGATGTCATTGGCTCCTAATTCATTGATGGGTCATATTTTTAACACTATTGGTTAAGCCTACAAAATGGCTGATTCCTCTGCTTGGTCCACTTTAAAGAAAGTGACTTATTCCCAGGCATTCTAATTGGCTCAATCTGAGACTCTTACTAAAACACATTTAGCTCTGTATACTGTAAATATTCCTACAAAGTCCGTAATGGTTTCTTTATCTTTATCAGTATTAACCCATTCATTATCATAAACCATATTCACTAAATTGTTCCTATGTGGTACAAGTTTAATGTCATTCTATTGTAAGCTATGCATCTGTTGCCTGGTATACCTCATAGACTGTAATGGAAGTTCTGTGAAACAACCTAACTAGATTTGTTCTTTTAATGCAATATTAGCATGTTTCTTAACCCATGCAAAACAATCAGTTTATACAGGTATGAAATCTTTTATCCAGAAACCCGTTATCCAAAAAGTTTAGACAACCAGATAAAGGTGAAGAAAAGTAAATTACTGCTGCTATTTGGTGATACACACAAACATGATCGCCAAGTGTTTTGCGCTTACTCACAGTTACTATGAGAAACTCTGTTAGACATATTAATAAGAGAAGAATTCCAGGGCTGTGTCGGGAAGGACATTTTTTTTAATTAAATTTAGTAGATTTTAGGCATGGTGCTCCAAAATATGGAAAAACCCTGTTACTTGTTAATTATAAGGGCACCACTTAAGGTTTTAGCTCCACCCCCTGTCAATGCAGGAATTTGCTTTTCTTGAGCAATTCAACCCCAAGTCACAAGTATTTAGAATAGGAGATGTCATACCTGTATTTTGCTATGTGGAAAATCCTTTTTGCTATATTCTCATTTATGTTTGAACCACTTAATCCATTTGTATTATGTCCAATTTGTTATCTGTATAAAAGAAATGGTCAGCCCTATATAAATATATACCTAAATATAATAGGCAGATGTACACCGCACAACCCTGACTTCCTGCTTGCCCTTCATGGTTTCTGAATGTGTGACACAGTTCTTATTTTCTGGTCTACCATCTTTTGTACAAAAACAATAAACAATATTAGACATTGTATGTAAATCATTTTTTTGAAGTGTTCTTTTTTGAAAGTGGTATATTTTCTGCTACAGTCTATGTGGAGTATGTGGGTTGGATACACTGAATTATGACAAGACTTCAAGTTATTAGCACTCTTGTATCATAAAGATAAAAATAAACCCATGTAACACTGTCCGTCAAAATGAAAATGTAACATTTATTATGTGCATTTAAAATGTTCAGATAGATACTGTATATGAAAACAAAAGAGATGAACATTAAGCTCCTAATGGGCGAATGATGCATTGCCTTGGAATTATGCCTTTTTTGTTCCGTGCCCTTATATGACAACGTCTAATCTAATTTTCAATGGAAGCAGATAAGTAAATAAATAATCCGTTCTCTTGAGCAATTCATGATGGGCCTAATTCATTAAGGATCTTAATTTGAGAAACCTCTTATTTCAGTCTCCTGGACAAAACCATGTTACAATGCAAGGGGTGCAAATTAGTATTCTGTTTTGCACATAAGTTAAATACTGACTGTTTTTTCATGTAGCACACAAATACTTGATAGCTTATTTGTACACTGAAATTTAAAGTTGATATTTGTGCGCTAAAGAACTCTTCTGATGTCCTGCAGCATATAATGTCATATGCTAAATATGCTACCGTCATAAAACATTGCAAGGGTCCATCAGTGCAGTAGAGCTATACACACTTTCACACTCAGATCTCCAGCAGGTTTATGTGAGATGTGTCTCGCATAATACTGACTTACACCCAGGGCTGCCAAGAGGAATTCAGGGCCCCGGTACAGCAACTTCATGGGGCCTCCTTATAGTTGAGCATGGTAAAAAAAATTGTGGGAGTGGTCGTGCAATTGGGGGCATGGCTGTGCATAATTGGGGCGTGGCTACCAGGTGAAAAGCGATACAGAAAAAAACCTGCATTGCTGTGTACACCATTGGCACGAAGGACATCTAGCACCATAGTGTAGTATATAAAGAATGCAGTGTGTACATAAAGAGTTCACAGACTTGGCCTGCCCCTTACATTGGGCAGAACACTCACCAAAAACTGGGATTGTCCCACTAGAATCACAACATTTCACAGACTCTCCTGCTCTCTCCTACCTGTTCTTGTCACTTTCACCACCTGTGGCTGCTGGTCTCTTTAGTTGCGGCTTGTCTGGGTCCTGGAATGTTGGGGCCCTATATGGAAAAAAAGGGGTACATTTAGAAAATTCCAACCAGCCCCGGCGTTAAATCAATAGCGCCTGCAATTAATAATTAGGCCTACCTCCAGCTACAACATTAAAATAATAGTATTCACATGTGCTTTTCTGCTTTCGTCCGATTGCCTCCGTTCCTTTACTTACCTTTGTATTGGCTTCTTTCATCTATTTTCCTTTCTTCTTTTCTGTCTTCTGTCTTCTTGCTTCTTACTGGGTCCTCTCTGCGCTGCTCCTCACCAACATTCAGTGCAAATGGAGCAGGGAGGAGAGAAGAGGGACGCTGGCGCTACGATCATGTGAGTATTTGTTTACTCACATGATCGCGGCGCCGGCGCACACACTGCATCCCACCCTCCACCCCACTCCCTGCGTAAAACAAAAAAGACAAACACAATACAAAGAAAAAAAATAGGTTAAAAAACAAGCACAAAAAAAAGAATGTCAGCAGTGAGGGCCCGGGTCGGGCCCCCTAGGATACCCGTGCCTGGGAGATTAGTAGCCGCACCCCCTGCTTACACCCTATGCGGGGCTTGATTAAGGGTTCAGGCCACCCTGTGCTAATACACTCATAGTGCCCCGTTGCATTTCACGCCAGGCTAACACACAGGTAGGTAAAAACAAACTCTTTCTTAATTTAAAATTTAGCTTCCTTCACCCCCACCCCCAACAATGTTTATGTTCTCATGTTTTTGGCTTGGCTTGGCTTTTTAAAAGGATCAAGGCAAACTTCTGTCAGTGATTTTGTTTTCATGAAAATCAGGGGCCTGATTAATTAAGGATCTTAAGTTAAGAAACTTCGTATTTAAGTCTCCTGTACAAAGCCATGTGACAATGCAAGAAGTGCAAATTAGTATTCTGTTAAATACTGACTGTTTTTTCATGTAGCACACAAATATCAACTTTAAATTTCAGTGTACAAATAAGCTATCAAGTATTTGTGTGCTACATGAAAAAACAGTGAGCACTTACTCTCATCAAAGCATGTGCAATTCTCAATGGCTCCTCTTTGCAATTATGAAAAGTATAATTTAATCTTCTCATCAGATCTAATAGAGAGTAATGTACAGTTTTCTCTCATGTTCAGTTCATTCCCAGGTGCCAGACACTCATATGTTTTGCGCTATGTTCATGATAGATTAGATACAGAGTGCAGAGAAGTCTTTCAATATGTACAGAACAATCTGTATCTTACCTCTGCTTTAATATGTTGCTTTTTTTTAATGCCATTAAAAAGCATGAAGCCATTATATTGCATATTATTTTCATAATATATTGTATACTTGAAAAAAAATCAGATTTATCACTGTTTATCACTATAGATGTTGAAAAGTCTGTTTCCACAGAACTCTTGTGAGGATTTTATACAGTTTCAGTTGATTTTCAGGTAGAAATGTTTAATACTATTTAAATAAGTGACATTCCGCAGGTAGTTTTAGGTACAGGAGACGCTGAATAGAATCAAGAGTGAAAACTGAACCATTTTGAACCTTCATAAATAACTGCTTATGGTGCACATTGAAATCTGACAGTTTGTCCTGATAACTTTATTGTTGTATTTTGCATGGAACTTTAAATTGGACAGTAATGACCATTCAGATAAACAATAAGCATAAAAGTGAGGAGCAGAAAGAATAGCAATATGTGTATCAAGTAAAATGAAACATAAAAAGGAAAATATAAAAATCATATATAAATCTGGTAATCTAACAATAATACCAACAAATATAAGAACATATAATAGGACATATAATAAAATAAAATAAAACATGGAAAGATTGTGGCAACAATGTACAAGAGTAAAATATTAAGAGCAACATTACAATAGGGAAACAGCCTGGTGGTGTAGTGCAAATCCCATCCCTGATTCGCTCCTCCGCTTTAGAGAAATCCAATGGTATTATAAAAGAGAGCAGAATGGGTACGATGAGTAAGAGTCAAAGCAAATCAGAGCAAACCACATTCCCTATTTACTCTAAGAAGGGTTGTGTTCTGTATACGAGGTAATCCATTAATTCCATCGGTTATAGAAAACAATGTTTCCGACTGCGTCTCTGGTGCCACAACAATGTACTGTTCCGCCCATGTCTGGACCCATGGCCATCTTTTCCACTGAGCACGATGGGCAGGTGCCCGGGGGCCCCACGGGCAAGGGCGCCCCATAAGCAGGGCTCTTAATAAGAATAAATAATCCTGCAAAAAAATAACATTCCTGCAAAAAACCTCAAAAAATTTACCTTTTGCAGTCACACGGTCAGATGGCCATCCGGTTTCCTCCCTGTTCACCTCCTCCGTGCACGGAGGAGCCACGATGCAAGAAGCAACGGAGAAGGAAGTGACAGCGAGGATTCAAAGAAGCAGAAGATACAGAATTTAAAAAAATAAGAGAAGAAGGGGGTGCAATCAGAGAACAGAGCGATTGAAAGGTAAGTGAAGGGTGGGTTTTAGTTGCTTTACTTCAAGTGCCAATGAGCGAGTACATTTAACAAAAAAGTGATTTATTTATATATATATATATATATATATATATATATATATGTGTGTAGGTAGGGGTCCCAGTCCACTGCTTTGTCCAGGGGCCCATAATATTGTGAAGATGGCCCCCAGAGATGGCTGGTGCTCTGGATATGATGGCCATACTTCTCCAGCATGCCGGGATACATTGTGGAACTGCAGGAGGAGCACTTAATTAATTTGGCTCCTCACCAGAGATATGACGGCTGCATTTTGTTACCAGCAGAGATGGAGGTGGGTTGTCTGCATTGTAAAGCACTTCTGCCTCACAGCACTGGGTTCATGAGTTCAATTCCCAACTATGGCCTTATCTGTGTGTAGTTTTGTATGTTCTCCCCGTGTTTGTGTATGAATGTCAGAAACCTTAATAAAGAGTTTCAATAAAGAAACACTGTCCATTCATTTGTGTTGATTCTACAAAACTTGTATGCAACATTATAAAATGTTCTATAAATTATCACATGTCACAAAGATCAATTGGTACAGACATGTACAGTAAAAAAAAGGTAAAATAGCTAATAGATAAAATAGATAAATTTAAATATTGAGTCTCTTACAAGAATTAAAGTAAAAGATTGAAATCAGGATTTCTTATGATACAGATTTAGCTAAATTTGAACCCAAATAGATTGACACATTTTCATAATTTGTGTAACAGGTCTATCAAAATGGCCACTGAGCTCTATTTTTGTTGTATTCATACTTGTCTGTGTGTATTGTAAAATCATTATCCGATCAAAGGCTGAACCGAGACATCTCCACATATAATGCCAGGGTGTTGTCTCTGATGCTTCTGCACATGAGTGAGAATATATTCTTTCTTATCGGTAATGTACCAATAGCGAGTCTGAAAATATGTTTATACCCTTATATGTAAATTAATTCTAAGACTCTTTCTTCTCTGAGTTTAAAACCGGAATGCATCCAAAGAGACCCTTGCCTCATGACTGGACCTTGATGAAGAAGGACCCCTCCAGGACCCCTCTTTACTGTGAAAGAGGGGTCCTGAAAATTGACTGTTACTTGAACATATTGGAAGCTAAGTATTTGATTAACTTTTTCTTTTATGTTATGTTTATCATAAAAATAAAGGTAAACAACACAATAATTCTTGCATTCATGAGTCATTAACTCTTTGAAACCGAAAGAACCTCATTCAACCTGGAACAATTTGTCCAAGAAGAAAATGGATAGAGAAAATACAACATTCACAACACAGTCAATGGGAGGAAAAAAGGCTTAATAATAGAGACATCAAATAATATAATAGCATAATAATAACCAAAAACAATATCAATATGTTACTTCATGAGGAGGACGTCCAATATGGATTTAAGTGTCTACTAATGGTAAGATACGCAACACTTAATGCTGTGTTCCAGTAAGACGGAGCTGGATCATCCTTACAGCGCAATATTAAAGGTACGAGTTGGCAGAGAAGTAGGAAATCAAATGCAGATGAGAGAAAGGGGAGTGGAGATGCAGGGGAAAGAGGATGAGAGAAGAAACACAGGTCAGGGAGGTGAAAAAGGGAGGAGGGTGGTAAATGAAATGCAGAGGAAAGAGGGTGGGAGAGGAAATGTAGATACAGGAGATAGAGACAGAGCAATACACAGGTGAGAAATAGAGGGAGAGTGGGAGATGAAATACAGAAGGAAGAGGGTTGGCAAATAAACACAAACACGGGAGACAGCGGGAGGGAAATATGCAGGTGGGAGATGAAATGAATGTCAGAGTGAGGTAGTTGAAATGCACAGGAGAAGGGATTTCATATATGCTGCAAACACATCCATAAATAATAATACACTAACGTTTGCTATATATATATATATATATATATATATATATATATATATATATATATATATATATTTAAATACATGGAAATCAGCTCTAAGAGCTGCCTACAATAACAGTCAGAAAGCCTGTAATAAAATATATAGTAATAATAATAGTAAAAACAAATAAACAAATAACTGATATATTTAGTGATGTATGATGTATGTATTGGTATTAACTAATATTAATAATACCACTGATGATGATTATCACTTTTTATCGTTTGCAATCACAATTTATTATTATTAAGAACAGTAATCATAATTATTAATTAATTTATTCAGTGTAATACCAATATACTGTATATATATATATATATATATATATATATATATCTCATACTTGCAAACTCCCGCATTTCGGGTGAGTCTCACGGACTCCCGGGAAGCTGTGGCAATCTCCCGCATCTGCCCACAGAATTGAGCAGAATTAGGGCCAAAATGCATTGATTCTCTAGGAATCGCAGCATTTGGCTCCGCCCCCTGTTGTAAAATGACGCGTTTTGCGTCATTACATCACGGGGCGGGTCCAAATGACGCAATTCTGAAGCCCCGCCCCCCGCACGTCCACCTGCCCCAGGGAGGCTCCCGGACACCAACTCCAGAAAGTTGGTAAGTATGATATATATACACATATATATATTCCCTACCCGCCCAATCAGACTCGCCCCCATCCTCAAATCTTGCAAACACTTCCTCAAAACACATGTTTTAACATTTGCCTACTCTGTCTCATTCTAAAATCTTTCCCTCTTCACACTCCACCTGTCCTCTCTCTCTCACCTTTATTTTCTCAGTTTACTACCCTAATCCACTTAATGTTAACTCTCACTAGTTTGTCCCTCTCTACCTTCTACCTCCAGAGCCGGATTTAGACCTCATGGGGCCCTAGGCAAGAGACTGGTTGGGGGCCCCCCTCTCTGAAACAATCTATAGCACTATGTTTTTTTGGCATACCATATACCCCTATAGCTGAGAAGAAGGAAAGCTATGTGCTGCCGCACAGCAGCGGCAGCCATATCATTGGGGGCGTGACTTGCATTATTGGGGGCATACCTAGCACCAATAATCTAGCGTACCTAGCAGCAACAACCAACGTACCTAGTAACAACCTAGCAGTTGTCACTTTTGTCCCTCCATCATCACTTCTGCCCCTTCACAATATCACATGTGCCCCTTCACATCACCTCTGTGCCCCTGCACATCACCTCTGTGCCCCTTCACATCACCTCTGTGCCCCTGCACATCACCTCTGTGCCCTTTCACATCAATTCTTCCCACATTCACATCACCTCTGTGCCCCTTCACATCAACTCTGTGCCCATTCACATCACCTTTGTGCCCCTTCACATCACCTCTGTCCCCATTCACATTACCTCTGTGCCCCTTCACATCAACTCTGTGCCCCTGTACATCACCTCTGTGCCCCTTCACATCACCTCTGTGCCCCTGCACATCACCTCTGTGCCCTTTCACATCAACTCTGTGCCCCTTCACATCACCTCTGTGCCCCTTCACATCAACTCTGCGCCCCTTCACATCAACTCTGTGCCCTTTCACATCAATTCTGCACCCCTTCACATCACCTGTGTCCCCATTCACATCAACTCTGTCCCCCTTCACATCACCTCTTTCCCCATTCACATCAACTCTGTCCCCCTTCACATCACCTCTGTGCCCCTTCACATCAACTCTGTGCCCATTCACATCACCTTTGTGCCCCTTCACATCACCTCTGTCCCCCTTCACATTACCTCTGTGCCCCTTCACATCACCTCTGTGCCCCTTCACATCACCTCTGTCCCCCTTCACATCACCTCTGTGCCCCTTCACATCAACTCTGTGTCCCTTCACATTACCTCTGTGCCCCTTCACATCAACTCTGTGCCCCTTCACATCACCTCTGTCCCCCTTCACATCACCTCTGTGCCCCTTCACATCAACTCTGTGTCCCTTCAGTTCAACTCTGTGCCCCTTCACATCACCTCTGTGCCCCTTCACATCACCTCTGTGCCCTTTCACATCAACTCTGTGCCCCTTCACATCACCTCTGTGCCCCTTCACACCACCTCTGTCCCCATTCACATCAACTCTGTCCCCCTTCACATCACCTCTGTCCCCATTCACATCAACTCTGTGCCCCTTCACATCACCTCTATCCCGCTTCACAATTTTTTTTTTAAACAATTTGTTTCACTTTTTCATAGTGTGCCATTGTGCCTCCGTTAGTTTGGTTACCTTTATATTGCTTTCTTCTCTTCTGTTTTCTTCTTTCTGTTTTCTCATCTTCTGTTTTCTTTCTTGCCCCATCGTGCACGCTGCTCCTCTCCGCTCCTCTGAGTCTTTAGTGAATATGCCATCGGGCATGATGATGTCATGCCCGACATTTAGGGGAACACAGCTGAGCAGGAAAGAGGAGAGGAGGCTGCCGGGGGCCGTTGGAATCGCAATTTTTTATTTTATTTATTTTTTCCTCCCTTGAACATATTTTTTTTTCTTTGCTGGCGCCTCCACCACCAGCCGGGCCCCCTGGCGACCGCTGGGCCCTAGGCAAGTGCTTAGGTTGCCTAGTGGTAAATCCGACCCTGCTCCTCATCCTCTTTGCAATGTTTCCTTTGTGCTAGTTGTCTTCTTATGTAGTTGATTTCACAATAGTCTTTTGTATTGATTTTTACTGATTATATTTTTTCTCTTGTCCTTTACTTATCTGTATTCTTTCTGTTTATTTTTGTTGATTGTGCAGCGCTGTCGATTTTGTGGTGCTGTGTACATAAACCAAGATGATAATGACGATGATATATTTATATATATTTATATTATATTTATATTATATATTTATATATATCAACACAAGAGCAATTAATATATTACAGCTCTACTGTTTCTCCATTAAATACTTTTTTGAAACTCTTTTCACCATCCTCAGAGTGGCGAGCAGATTTAGGTGATAATTAATAATTTCACACATGTGAAATTTTTGCGAGAAAATCATAAAATATAACATTTCATTCCTGCCCTATAGTTTCTACAAGGAAAATTCAAAGGTACAGAAATGATTGTTTATTTGCTGCCATAGTGTGAAAAGTTGAGAAATGTAATTATGTGAAGTCTAAAATGTACCAGGTTGGTATAAGTGAAGCATCATCATACGTGAAATTGAATTGGCCCCATTAGTTTGATATCTGCAACCAGCAGATGCAGAGGCCAAGTATAAGAATAAATGATGGACATATCTTGATGACAATATTCACACCTTTAAGTGGGAGGGACATTTGACATATGATGATGCGATTTGCATCATGTAGTCCCACTAACTTGTCTGCTAGCGCTCTTGGAGGAGCTCAGTCTGTTCTCATGAATTCAGGGAGTAAATGTATGAAGCTGAGAGTTTTCCGGCGGGTTTGAAAAGTGGAGATGTTGCCTATAGCAACCAATCAGATTCTAGCTATCATTTTGTAGAATGTACTAAATAAATGATAGCTAGAATCTGATTGGCTTTTCAAACCTGCCGTAAAACTCTCAATAGAAATTGAGTGGAAAGAATAATACTTGCACAATATTCGGGTGTGTGATAAATCTGTCCTAATTTACTGAGTTTCTCAGGCCCTATGTAATATACATTAACTTATAGCATACACATTTGCTCTTTATAATACCCAGGTGCATTCCTGCCACCGACACCAAGGTTTCTGCAGTAAAGAGTACTAGCCACTAGTGTATTAATAGACTCTTAATAGGCTGGTTTATAGTGAATTAATATGGCGTATTCTGAGTGATTTCACTGCTTCCTTGTAAACTGAATTCTCCTAACCAATCAAAATTGCTTCTTTCAATGCTTTTAGTCAGCAGGAGCACATTACCCAGCATTACCTGTCTAGGAGGGCTATGCCCAAATTGTTGCATGACAGGAGGGGAGGAGCCACCAGCAGGGGGGTGCTGGAAACTACATCTCCCAGCTAGAGAACCAAAAATCAAGAAAATAATGTCAGAGCCCACAAAATGCAGAGAGCTTGGTTCCAAGGAGGAGAGAAAAGATGGAGAAGCATGGGATTGTGGCTATAGATAGGTAGGTGCCTCCATTACTGGGATTAGCATCATGCTTTGATGAACCGAAGGGAGACAGAATGCAATACTGCCACAGCCACTGATTCTGCAAGTGAGAGGGGAGGTCACTGTGAGAGTGATTACAATGGGGACAAGTGCTGCATATAAAGACTAAGAGGGCACCCACAGTATAGATAGGCTGTAGCAGATGAGAAGGGCTGCCTACCCATTAGACAGAGCTGCATGTTTCACAAAGAGGGCTGTGTGTTTGACAGGAAGAGCTGGCAACCTTACAGAGAAAGCTGTCAGCAAAGCATGGCAAGCGTGTGTAACCAGCTACACACTGCACACATTGGTGGATCCAGAGGGGAAGGACGATCGGGGCAATCCCCCACCCCACACACCAGCAGTAGTGGGCTGCCAGCAGCTGCTCACAATATTCATGTCCCCATCGGCTGACAGAGAAACAGAGAATCCTGTCTGGCCGCTAGTGAAGTTTGTCTGGCGGCCCATTGCTGTCATTAGCAAAAAAAATGGGTGGGGCACTAAATTACCCCTCCCCCTCCCAAAAGAAATATATATTTTATGTCTGCCCTTCACTGCGCAGCACCATGCACCTGACTAATTGTCAGTACTCAGGTTTATTTGAGCCAGAGGCTTGGCCTTGCTGCCTTACACTGCTGGCACTACTCCTCCCCTTATTGTCTGAGGAATTACCTCCCTTGTCCACTGCCTTTATCTATACTTATTCTTCAAGGGACATTACCAAGTATTACATGTGCTGGGAATATCACCCACATCATTATCTTCATACTAATCATTATTTTGACAACTCCTTACTCATAATTATCTTACCTTAATAATAAAAGATTTACCATTATGTTTCATTGGTATCATCTTCTTCATCACAAGTGCTGTAAAGGTTCCCAACCGTCTATGTTGCGACCCCATCTTTTACAAATTGAGGGTTTAAATTCTATTCCATCCATATTATCTGTATTCTGCCATATGCATTTTAGGGTGTGCTCCCCTAGGTATATATAAGAATGACTCCTCTTTTAAGCCCATCTTTAATAAATGTGACCAATCCCTTTTTCCTGGTGTTCGTGAGTGGGTTATCACAGGTTGTTTGCAGACAGTTGGGCAGGAATTTCCGGAGTCCATTTCAACCTCTGGTGGACAATGCCAAGATCTACAACCCTGAAGAGAGAAGATGCTTCAGGTGGAGGCACTGTGCTTGAGAAATTTAGAGAGAGTTGAGATTACCTTAACCATCAGATTTTCCCCATTTTTTTAAACATGTGTCTTTGTAGTTACAAAATCCTACAGATATTAATTGCAAACATCATCATTTTAATATCTCAGGGCCTGATTCATTAAGGATCTTAACTTAAGAAACTTCTTATTTCAGTCTCCTGGACAAAACCATGTTACAATGCAAGGGGTGCAAATTAGTATTCTGTTTTGCACATAAGTTAAATACTGACTGTTTTTTCATGTAGCACACAAATATGAACTTTAAATTTCAGTGTACAAATAAGGTATCAAATATTTTCGTGTTACATGAAAAAAACAGTCAGTATTTAACTTATGTGCAAAACAGAAAACTAATTTGCACCCCCTTGCATTGTAACATGGTTTTGTCCAGGAGACTTGAATAAGAAGTTTCTTAAGTTAAGATCCTTAATGAATCAGGCCCTCAATCTGTAGTAGCAATTGGCAAAATAGGCCACATTGTCAAGGTCATTTGTCCTTAATATTCTAGCAGGTAGATTTTATAACATTATAAAATCCTCTGAGGGACCCTTGCTATGTTCTTATCTCAAGGTATCTACGCGTAGTAGGGTGAAAGCTTGAGCTAATTAGATTATTATAAAGGTTTTCAAGGTCATTTGCCACTAAGACATTATAGCACATGTTCCTAGTACTGACTTTATTGTGCAAAGTGTATTGATACTAATTTTGCAATAGTACAGGATGCTGCTACCACAACTTCTTGTCTAGTCTATTTTATACATGTGACAACTCCTCTGCACGCAATGCAACAACTTTTAAAAAAACAATTGTGCTTTGTTATTTGTCTAGCAACATAACCCTGGTTAATGTGATGCAAACAATGATTGAATATACGATATTGCTAATAGTTTGCATAGTGTGTGGTTGCTGCTTTGCATCTCAACAATACATGACGTCCAACTGCAGTCTAAAGACCAAATATTAACATCATGCTTCAGATGAGACTGTTACACAACAAGAAACAAGAACTGCAGTCAGGGACAACGTCCCCTCTAAACTAAACAGTCTAAAAATAAAAAGTTAAAAGTCAATCCTACAAGGACTCCAATCTGAGGTGCTGAATTCACTCACAATCTGCAGATTTTTTTGCTACAAATGTATAACACTATAATTTCCAGATTGTTCGGCTTAGAGGAAACAGTGGTTAGGTAGCTGTTATATACATTATAGAGGAAATTCCTCTTTTTTCTTAAAGTAACACAATCTTTATTTGATTTTTTTCACATTTAAAATTAAAGGCGTACCCATGTGCGAGAGTTTGTATTACTTAGCACAGACAAGTATAAATGTCACCTTTTTCCATGATGATTGGCCCTTTGTGACACAGTCGCATTGCCTGATGTGTCATGATATCGATATGAGCAAGAAGCATGGCAGATCTTACCCACGTTAACATATGTAAATGTGCAAAGAATTAAGGTTCACTTTGCAAAATGACCATTATACCGAGATGTTTTACTGTCTGTCAAAATAAAGTGAATTGTAATTTTGAAATGCTTTATATTGCATTGTACCTATGAAGGATAACTTTGGTTCCATATTGGGTTTAACCGTGTAAAATTGATCCAAAGGGTCTGTTTTGCAATTATAACCCCTATACCAGGGTTTCCCAAACCCAGTCCTCAGGGCTCCCTAACAGTGCAGGTTTTCAAGACCACATGTTACATTATTAGGATCTGTTACAATGTGTCAGTCAGTAATAATGAATACACCTGTGCTCCAGCAAGGAGATATGGAAAACCTGCACTGTTAGGGAGCCCTGAGGACTGGATTTGGGAAACCCTGCCCTATACTATATCAAACCATGGGTTAGACACACTCTAGTAGAATCCATTTAATATGACTTTTCCTGCAACTTCTCCACCGTTATTGGGCCACATGTATACAGTCCTCTATCTAGGCCCACCAGCATTCCACACAACCTACATACCTGGGTTTGAATACAGTAGCATGAACATTATTTTGCACAATACAGTTAAAACAATTAACATTTGATGCAGCAGTGAGAGCCAGTTGCTTACGGAGGTCTGCGTACATCTGACCCACCAAATACGGAGGACCAGGAGGAAAAGATACATGTTAGAGTGCTTTTAACCAATGGTATATTAAGCCACAAAAACAAGAAAATCTCCACAAGTAAGAACTTATCCTTTAACAATGAATATTGTGTATAATTAAGTATAGACAAAATAATTTATACATTTTATTTATATGCTTTGACCACATGATTAACTATGATTTTGCAGGTTTCAGATCAACATTTACAATTTTCCTTCCACCTTCAGATTATATTTAAGGAAGTACAAAGCACCAAATATGGCTAGAGAACTTCACGGGGCAGCCTATGGTATACATAATAAAGCTAGTGGGATAATTATCTCACTCTCCGAGGTCACGAATGTCTTAGTGCACAACAACAAATACATTGCAGTCACGTACTATACCATTGGCCACTAGCACAGGACCCCTTTGGTGTCATTGGCAGCCTCAGAGTTCAATTTAAGGTTCAAGAACACACGGACTGGTTCCTGATTCAAATTAGGTGCACATATATTGAGCAGGAACTCTGTTAGAAAGAGGGTTTTTCAAATTAGAAAATATCACATTTGAGGTGTGCTGGGTGATTTTTATAAGCTGAAGTTCCCTTAGTTGCCTAACTAGCAAGTCCATGGCAAGAGAGGATTGTTGGAAGAGAATGGAGGACAGGGCAGGAAACATGGGTTAAGGAGGCCTAGATTAGCATTAGGCCCAACAGGTTAAACCACTCTTTCAAGCAATCTCATACTTGCCAACTTTGTGACTCTGTCCTCCAAGAGATCCTAGAGGGCAGGTTATGTGACAGGGGTGGGAGGGGGTGTGGTCACCATTAGCTCTGCCCCCACTATAAAATGCCGAAATTCAGGGCATTGAATAATGGGGGGCTGGACTTAATGATGCGAATAAACCCCCTCATATTCAATGCCGTGAATTTCAGCATTTTTTTTAGGTTCCGTGAGGTTTGCCTACTTTTCCGGGATACCGGGAGAACTCCCCGAAATTCGGGAGCCACCATGAAATATTGGGAGAGTAGGCAAGTACGAGCAATCTGGTATGATGTAAAAGTGAGGGAGCTTCTTGTTTTTGGGATCAGTAGCACTCATATCACTTATACTCTAGATCTTGGTAAGTATGCAGTAGGTTGTTAAAAAAAAATTGGCCTATTCTTAGCTGACGAGAACCCTGTGTAGCTGGTGGGTACTTGTAGCATAGATTTGTAGGTTACAATATTTTCCAAGTACGACTTCTTTACATATCCTCTAAAGGTAAAATACAATGATGTCACATCACAAGAAGTCCCATTTTGCATTTAGACATACGTATCATGTATAATAATATTACATAGGATTTATTTTCTCTCCACTCAGCTTATCTGCTTTCATCCATATGCAGAATGTGTCTGTATAGCCACTGGCCATTGCTAGATAGATACAGTGAACTCAGACACCATCAGTAAAGGGATCAATTGAAGTTTTAATTACAGAAAAAGCTTCAGACGGTAACATCACACGAACACATGTCTTATTTGGCATTTAATCGTTCCAGAGAAGCGAAATAGAAATTGTGACATAACATAACATCCTGTTTGCAATGCACATCATTAATTACAAAGTAAATGTTATATTCTTACATCAGGAATATTTTATGGTACAAAAAGATTATAATTATTTCTTAGGAAATGTTTTCTTAAATTTTTAAACATCGGTAGTTTCCTTTTTATACTCCCAGTTTCTTACTACATTGGCTGCTTTTATTCCATTTTGCTATCAGCATCTGTACTCAAGCTACAAGAACTTTGCTTTTAAGTAGAGTATATTGTTCATTAAACCCTCTCAATATAGACTTAGAAAATAAAATAATCGTATTGTAGAATAATATTGTACAATAATAAAAGATAGAAACATCACTTACATGTTACTTTTCTGCCATCGGACTCATCTACATCAGTGAAGGTTATATCCTATGTTACCAATCATCGATTAACGGCAATGCACTTCACTGGGTTTACTGATGTAATAACTGGTGTGCATAGGTAAAATCCTCCACCAAGATATGTGAATAGATTAGTAGTAAATGTAGTTGCGCACTCTTTAATACACAGCAACTTGCATTTAGTTATAGTGTCCTGACCTAAGAGTGTGGAAATTTCCCAGCTTATAAATATGAATGTAATGTCGGTTATTTCTCATTTTCGGGCGCGCCTCTTCTTTGATTAAGTTGTTCGGTGTCCAATAATGATTTTGTTTTCTTAAGCCATGGAATGTGAAGAAATAAAATATTTAATGAATTGTGCATGGGTTTTTGTTCCCACTGTGTATTTGTATTTTTTTAGATATTTTTCCCAGGTGTACTACAGGTACCAGTGGTCTTTTGGCTCCAGGGCATGTTGGCACTTGTAGTTCTACAAGTGCCTGTACGCCCCGACAGGCATGGGTACTAGAACCCCAAATCCAGTCTTTTAAGTACCTTCATCATTAGTTTTACGAGAATAGTGGCAAGGTAGATTTTCTTTGTGCATATGCTCAGACAGAAACATTCTTGTGATCAAATATCCTCTATCAGGAATCACCCTCGCCATTTATTTATATAGCAGCACTGATTCCGCAGCTCTGTACAGAGAACTCATTCACATCAGTCCCTGCCCCATTGGAGCTTACAGTCTAAATTCCCTAACACACAGACAGACAGAGACTAGGGTAAATTTGTGTTAGCAGCCAATTAACATACTAGTATGTTTTTGGAGTGTGGGAGGAAACCCGAGCACCTGGAGGAAACCCATGCAAACACGGGAAGAACATACAAACTCCACACAGATAAGGCCATGGTATGGAATTGAACTCATGACCCCAGTCCTTTTAGCCAGAAGTCCTAACTACTTAGCCACCGTGGAAAAGCTAGGAAGCTAGGTTAGTATATGACCCCCAAAAATTACAGAAGAATTATATAATTTCTGTAATGTACTCTATAATCTCAGAGACCTGACCAAAGATTCCCAGGCTGTAATAAGCTCTATGTATGCATATCTCTCCCAATTTCCCAATTCTGTCCCATGACAATGTACTCAACTTCAATCTTAGGGGAGGAAACGTTAGCCATCCAGGCAATGATGTCTTCCTTCACCACAGACCCTGATGGATTCACCACTCATTAATATAAATCCTAAACTCGTGGATTTTGTAATCTGAGGTTCTCCTTTCAACACAACTACTGCAAGAGCTAGAATAATGGTAATACATAAAGGACCTTAACTCTTGTGTTTAATATCTACCTACATTCCTATTAAACATAGATTTTTGCAAAAATTTTCTCTAACAAGCTCAACAGCTTTTAGTTATTGATTTAGTCCATCAAATGAACAGTTCTAAATACCTTTTGTTGATAACGCCCTAAGGGCTGAGAAAATGTTTGCATGGTTGATTGTTTAATCTTTTATGATGAGGATTAATATTAAAACTCTTTAGCCTCGGTGCTTATGAATGGATTATCTTCATTTCCATTTAGCATCAAGAATGGCACTAGGCAAGGCTGCCCTTTCTCCAACTTATTTTTGCTCTTAAACAACAACCTAGTGATTTACAGTGCTACAATTGCGCTGGTGTAAAACATACCATAAACATATTATACACTAACATTAAATAAATATATTATCTTGTCTTCTGGCTGACATAATTCGACCAAACTAAAGTAAATATTAACTTTAAGGGGCACATTCAATTAGGTGCCGGGATTGCAGTAATGCGCCAGAGTGGGTCGTGATTCGTGGCATCGCGATAAGGCTGATTTTCATTGAGGAAAATCAGCGTTATTGCAGTACTGTATTACCTTCGGCCTACGCACCAGCTGAAGAGTCATCCCCCTACGCACCAGCTGGAGAGTCATCTGCCTACGCACCAGCTGGAGAGTCATCTGCCTACGCACCAGCTGGAGAGTCATCCGCCTACGCACCAGCTGGCGAGGCATCCGCCTACGCACCAGCTGGAGAGGCATCCGCCTACGCACCAGCTGGAGAGTCATCTGCCTACGCACCAGCTGGAGAGTCATCCGCCTACGCACCAGCTGGCGAGGCATCCGCCTACGCACCAGCTGGAGAGTCATCCCCCTACGCACCAGCTGAAGAGTCATCTGCCTACGCACCAGCTGGAGAGTCATCCCCCTACGCACCAGCTGGAGAGGCATCCGCCTACGCACCAGCTGGAGAGGCATCCGCCTACGCACTAGCTGGAGAGGCATCCGCCTACGCACTAGCTGGAGAGGCATCCCCCTACGCACCAGCTGGAGAGGCATCCGCCTACGCACCAGCTGGAGAGGCATCCGCCTACGCACCAGCTGGAGAGGCATCCGCCTACGCACCAGCTGGAGAGTCATCCCTCTACGCACCAGCTGGAGAGGCATCCGCCTATGCACCAGCTGGAGAGGCATCCACCTACGCACCAGCTGGAGAGTCATCCGCCTACGCACCAGCTGGAGAGGCATCCGCCTACGCACCAGCTGGAGAGTCATCCCCCTACGCACCAGCTGGAGAGGCATCTGCCTACGCACCAGCTGGAGAGTCATCCCCCTACGCACCAGCTGGAGAGGCATCTGCCTACGCACCAGCTGGAGAGTCATCCGCCTATGCACCAGCTGGAGAGGCATCCCCCTACGTACCAGCTGGAGAGGCATCCGCCTACGCACCAGCTGGAGAGGCATCCACCTACGCACCAGCTGGAGAGTCATCCGCCTACGCACCAGCTGGAGAGGCATCCGCCTACGCACCAGCTGGAGAGTCATCCCCCTACGCACCAGCTGGAGAGGCATCTGCCTACGCACCAGCTGGAGAGTCATCCCCCTACGCACCAGCTGGAGAGGCATCTGCCTACGCACCAGCTGGAGAGTCATCCGCCTATGCACCAGCTGGAGAGGCATCCCCCTACGTACCAGCTGGAGAGGCATCCGCCTACGCACCAGCTGGAGAGGCATCCGCCTACGCACCAGCTGGAGAGGCATCCCCCTACGCACCAGCTGGAGAGGCATCCCCCTACGCACCAGCTGGAGAGTCATCCCCCTACGCACCAGCTGGAGAGGCATCCGCCTACGCACCAGCTGGAGAGGCATCCGCCTACGCACTAGCTGGAGAGGCATCCGCCTACGCACTAGCTGGAGAGGCATCCCCCTACGCACCAGCTGGAGAGGCATCCGCCTACGCACCAGCTGGAGAGGCATCCGCCTACGCACCAGCTGGAGAGTCATCCCCCTACGCACCAGCTGGAGAGGCATCCGCCTAAGCACCAGCTGGAGAGGCATCCACCTACGCACCAGCTGGAGAGTCATCCGCCTACGCACCAGCTGGAGAGGCATCCGCCTACGCACCAGCTGGAGAGTCATCCCCCTACGCACCAGCTGGAGAGGCATCTGCCTACGCACCAGCTGGAGAGTCATCCCCCTACGCACCAGCTGGAGAGGCATCTGCCTACGCACCAGCTGGAGAGTCATCCGCCTATGCACCAGCTGGAGAGGCATCCCCCTACGTACCAGCTGGAGAGGCATCCGCCTACGCACCAGCTGGAGAGGCATCCGCCTACGCACTAGCTGGAGAGGCATCCGCCTATGCACCAGCTGGAGAGGCATCCGCCTATGCACCAGCTGGAGAGTCATCCCCCTACGCACCAGCTGGAGAGGCATCCGCCTACGCACCAGCTGGAGAGGCATCCGCCTACGCACCAGCTGGAGAGTCATCCCCCTACGCACCAGCTGGAGAGGCATCTGCCTACGCACCAGCTGGAGAGTCATCCGCCTACGCACCAGCTGGAGAGGCATCCGCCTACGCACCAGCTGGAGAGTCATCCCCCTACGCACCAGCTGGAGAGGCATCTGCCTACGCACCAGCTGGAGAGGCATCCCCCTACGTACCAGCTGAAGAGGCATCCGCCTATGCACCAGCTGGAGAGGCATCCCCCTACGCACCAGCTGGAGAGGCATCCGCCTACGCACCAGCTGGAGAGGCATCCACCTACGCACCAGCTGGAGAGTCATCCGCCTACGCACCAGCTGGAGAGGCATCCGCCTACGCACCAGCTGGAGAGTCATCCCCCTACGCACCAGCTGGAGAGGCATCTGCCTACGCACCAGCTGGAGAGTCATCCCCCTACGCACCAGCTGGAGAGGCATCTGCCTACGCACCAGCTGGAGTCATCCGCCTATGCACCAGCTGGAGAGGCATCCCCCTACGTACCAGCTGGAGAGGCATCCGCCTACGCACCAGCTGGAGAGGCATCCGCCTACGCACTAGCTGGAGAGGCATCCGCCTATGCACCAGCTGGAGAGGCATCCGCCTATGCACCAGCTGGAGAGTCATCCCCCTACGCACCAGCTGGAGAGGCATCCGCCTACGCACCAGCTGGAGAGGCATCCGCCTACGCACCAGCTGGAGAGTCATCCCCCTACGCACCAGCTGGAGAGGCATCTGCCTACGCACCAGCTGGAGAGTCATCCGCCTATGCACCAGCTGGAGAGGCATCCCCCTACGTACCAGCTGGAGAGGCATCCGCCTACGCACCAGCTGGAGAGGCATCCCCCTACGCACCAGCTGGAGAGGCATCCGCCTACGCACTAGCTGGAGAGGCATCCGCCTATGCACCAGCTGGAGAGGCATCCGCCTATGCACCAGCTGGAGAGTCATCCCCCTACGCACCAGCTGGAGAGGCATCCGCCTATGCACCAGCTGGAGAGGCATCCACCTACGCACCAGCTGGAGAGGCATCCACCTATGCACCAGCTGGCGAGGCATCCGCCTATGCACCAGCTGGAGAGGCATCCACCTACGCACCAGCTGGAGGACATCCGCCTACGCACCAGCTGGAGAGGCATCCCCCTACGCACCAGCTGGAGAGGCATCCGCCTACGCACTAGCTGGAGAGGCATCCGCCTATGCACCAGCTGGAGAGGCATCCGCCTACGCACCAGCTGGAGAGTCATCCCCCTACGCACCAGCTGGAGAGGCATCCGCCTTTGCACCAGCTGGAGAGGCATCCACCTACGCACCAGCTGGAGAGGCATCCACCTACGCACCAGCTGGAGAGGCATCCGCCTATGCACCAGCTGGAGAGGCATCCACCTACGCACCAGCTGGAGGACATCCGCCTACGCACCAGCTGGAGAGACATCCGACTACGCACCAGCTGGAGAGGCATCCGCCTATGCACCAGCTGGAGATGCATCCATCTATACACCAGCTGGAGAGGCATCCACCTACGCACCAGCTGGAGAGGCATCCACCTACGCACCAGCTGGCGAGGCATCCGCCTACGCACCAGCCGCACATGCGTTTTTTCGCCACGTTTGGATGGTCCACATTTGTGTGAGCATGCCTTTACTGTACTGGGCCATTGTTAGAAAGTGCTTTCTTCACCGGTCCCACCTCTCCAGACGGACGTGTCAGATCCTTACTGGTCAGCATAGGTGCGTTTGCCAGATTTAGACTCTTGGGAATATATTTACTAAACTGTGGGTTTGAAAAAGTGGAGATGTTGCCTATAGCAACCAATCAGATTCTAGCTGTCGTTTTGTAGAATGCACTAAATAAATGATAACTAGAATCTGATTGGTTGCTATAGGCACTTTTCCAACCCGCATTTTAGTAAATCTAGCCCTTGGAATAAAATGACCTTATCCTGGATAGATAAAAATACTTCAGTAAAAATAAATATAAAGATTTTTACCGCTCTGCCAATCCATAACCATGACAATGCAGTTTAAGACATTTCCTTTTGCAATGTATAAGTTCACTAAATTCAAATAACTGCGCAACATCTAGGACTGGGGTGGGTCCTAATTTTAAGCAGGGCTATTATTCAGTGCAGCTGGCAGTGACGTTACCCCTGTGAACAGACATAAAATGAGCTCCTCTTTGGTCGTTATGATGACTGCACCCTACACAGAGGTCCCTGAGAGCCAACCTTCATCTCTCTCTCTGGTGCTGTCCGCTGTTTTATTATAAATCTCTATCCCATTGTTACACTTTACTGACCATAATAAGTGCCTCAATGTGCAAGTGTTGTTGACATTTCTGCTTAGTGAAGTTATCCAATTGAACTCATTAACCCCCTCCTTCTTTTCCTCATCCTTTTCTGCCCCCCTTTTCTTTTCTTTCTCACCCTAGTATCCACCTTTTCTGTTCCTTTTGCTTCTTTAATCTGCCTTGTTCTCTTGTATAGCAAAATTGCAGGTATCAGACATTATCCCTCTGAGTAAGGCTACTATGGCTTGTACAGGGTTAAACATATTTCAGTGAGTTGGATGTGTCATTTGCCCGATCACTATCTGTACATTTTTTTTCTGATACTGCTGACAGATAGTTTGATTGAAATATAATGATAAGGAGAGAAGAAACAGTTTCTGCTATAATTCATAGACTACAAAAGCAGAAATAACAGTTGTGTAATGTGCATTTTTCTAAAGATTGTTTTGCACTCTTGATAAAACGTCCTCTTTGTTCAGCTTCCTGGTGATTGCATCTGTACAAGTCCATGTATCCGCAGTGTCCTTCATTCTGTCCTATTGATCTGCTGTCAGTTTGTGAGGCAGTATGATTTTTTTTTTCTGGCAATTCTGCCTACTGAACACAAAATAACTGGAAGAAAGTAGGGTATCTGCTGGTCATGTAACACAGTACAGCCTGTCTGCCCTGGCACAGCTGACTGGGAGGAGGTTTGATCTTCTACCTTCCTCCTACCATGCATGTTATGTTCAGATCCTCCTACCAGGGGGCTGTGCCTTGTGCACACACAGATATAAGTCAGGGCTCCTGGGACTGGGAATCAGATCTGAAAGCATGTGCTTAGGACATTCAGAAAGAAATTGTTCTTGTCTGGAATGGTAAGAGAACCACTGTAAAAGGATAACAAAGTAACACTGGAACTGCTTCTCACTGGGAAGATACGCAGCAGAAAAGAACTGTGCACTGCAGAGAGCAATGATGTACTTGAATTCATTTAATCCGGATGCCTTTTTGTGTGGCAGGGCAAAGGAACTGCGATCATCAATTGGCACCTTAATTCACAAAGTAGACGTTGGACACAAGCTAGTGCCATCCAGCTTGTACAAAAAGAAGGACAATCATAGGTAAATCAACAACTGTAGCTATGCTGAGTGCTAGACAAAGAGTTGCCTCTGCCCTCTTATGTATGTCTAATGCTTTCCAGTGTGTACATGTCTTTCTAGAGAATATACATTACATTAACAAAGGGAGCTGACTGTATTGTAGCAATTAGCTCACCTATTTAGCACCAAGATTGTTAGCATTGCATTTCCAATTAAATGAATGGGATGTAGCTGGGATATATGCACTGTGATACACTGCAGAATATACAACGTTCTACAGTGGGAGACTACTAAACGTGTCCCAACTGTTATGTCATTTTAGTAACATTTATAATACTTAAATCATCTTAATGTATTAGTTTTGTGTTATACAGCTGCTTATGTTTCCTTTATAGTAAACAAAACACATACTGTAAACAAGGAAAGGACAGAATTGTCAGATTATTACATTAATATTAATTTCATTATGCTTGCAATTCAAATCTTTAAACTGTATCTCTCTCTCTCTCTCTCTCTCTCTCTCTCTCTCTCCAGAAACTGCACAAAGGAAGCAATGAGATGGAAAGAATCATTTAGTCAACTGCTTATTAGCAAAGGTGAGAATGTCGTTCATTATTACATCCAACTTTGGGTCTTGAAAATTATTCAGGGAGAAGGAATAGATGTTTGTAGAAGGACCCACTGTTATAATGAGCGCTGAAAGCTACTGAGATGCTAATGTATATGTATGTATGTATGTATGTATGTATGTATGTATGTATGTAGAGACATTATATATGTATGTATGTATGTATGTAGAGACATTATATATGTATGTATGTATGTATGTATGTATGTGGAGGCATTATGAAAGTATGTATGTATGTATGTATGTATGTGGAGACATGTATGTATGTATGTATGTATGTATGTGGAGACATTATATATGTATGTATGTATGTATGTGGAGACATTATGTATGTATGTATGTATGTATGTATGTGGAGACATTATGTATGTATGTATGTGGAGGCATTATGAAAGTATGTATGTATGTATGTATGTATGTATGTATGTATGTGGAGACATGTATGTATGTATGTATGTATGTATGGATGTATGTAGAGACATTATGTATGTATGTATGTGGAAACAAGTGCTAGACTAAATGTCTGCCCCTTGTCTACAGATGGGCTGTCAGCTTTCCGCACCTTCCTGAAAACAGAATTCAGCGAGGAGAACCTGGAGTTCTGGGTAGCTTGTGAAGACTATAAGAAGACGCCTTCAGCGAACAAGCTTCATGCCAAAGCTCAATGCATATTTCAGGAATTCCTGCAGACCGGGGCCCCACGAGAGGTAGGATACAGACCTATAATTAGCATCCAGATAAGAAAAAGACCGTTTGTGTTGTGCTGCTGGGTTCCTAAACGTGCTAGCCTGCCAAACTACTAAATAGCTGGATATCCCTTACATAGTTAGAGGAACTGGTATTATACACTATCCCATACTTACTTTTACAATTATCACTCTGCTGTAACTCATGATATGGTGGAAAAAAACATATAACATAGTTTTATTTTTGTTCCCCATTTTTTGTTTAATATTGTTTTGCTTTCATATCTTGATGTACCTTATCTTAAACATCAGTCTCTATAGGAATAGCCAACGGAAGCTAAGGGGTTAATCTTATACCATTTCCCAAATCTCCCTTAATTGCAACTAGCTTTGAAAATGATCTTTGAGTAGAAGTGAGTGAATCAGTAATTTATATATAAAATGACCTGTGCACGGTAAGACATTATCAATAGACCGCTGGCTGAGGTGCACAGAGGAATATGAAATGTTCCTTGTAGTTGCAGAAAGAAGCTATCACCTTTCTTGTGGGACTGTATACCAAGCCCTATTATACAGCGCTATTGATGATTTTTTTAGCGCTGTGTAAGAAGAAATAATTAAGAGATATATGGGGAAATTATTTTACCATTGTAGAATTCATAAATGTTTGCTAGTGAGGTATGCAGCTTTTGTATAAAATACATATGTATTCACAACGCCTCAATGTGCACACAAAAAAAATCCACAAAGCTTAATATTTTGTTTTGTACTTACACAGGTCAATATCGACCATCAAACCAGGGAATTCACTCGGGAACAAATAGCAGACGGCTGTCGCAATTGTTTTGACGCAGCGCAAGAGCAGACACGAATTCTAATGGAAAAAGACTCCTACCCACGATTCTTAAAATCCCCTCTTTATCAGCAGCTGTTATCGCAGTCGTGTATTAGGAAATTAAAATTATCTTTTACATGAGCGGAGAAGAAGAGCGGAAAGCATGTATACTATAAACACTGAGATGCAGAGCTCAGTTCATGAAATGACCCCACGCCGTGTATTCCGGAGTCTGGGTGCGGACTGAAGAGCAAGGACTTGAGTGCGAGGTCCATCAACGTTGGTGACCCCGAAGTCAGAAAGCAGTGAAGACAATGCACAATATGGGTCTATGAACTCTTTATTCCAACTGATTCTCAAAAGTGCTAGTAGCTATGATTAGCCCTGATGTGACTGTGGTTATGTCATCTAACTCCTGTAATTCTTGATTTGCATGTGGGAATATTATGGGATAGAGACGATTGCATGAGGCTGTCTCTCCTTGCAGACTAGGAGTCACATAGTGATTCCGCTGTTTGTGTAAATGTTTTTGCAATGCGCCTGTACTGCTAAGAGTCACAGCTTCCTATTGCCAGGAAAAAAAAGGTTTTTTTATTTCTTTTGTTGCTATGCAGATGAGTAATTAGGAAAGCTGCTGGAAATGTGTTTTTTACCTGAGACACAAAGGCTGCCAAGTATTTCAGCTGTATCCATTGGTAATAATAATAACCACATACAATTACAAGAACAATTGAGGGAAATAGGAAACAATGTATAATAATAATAGGTGACACATTCTTAGCCTTACCTTCCGTGGCAAACAGGAATTACAGATACAGGATTATAATGTATGGAATGGGTTATCAACCCTATGGCTTAGATTGCAGATAAACTGCATGCTCCATGTGTTGAATGTGTGATTTGTACATGTGATCACACACACACACATATATATATATATGTATATATATATATATATGTATATATATATATATATATATATATATATATATACATATATATATTCATACATGCATACATATACATACATATATATATATATATATATATATATATACATACACACACACACACACACACACACACACACACACACACACACACACGTATGGTATTTAATGTAGTAAGCCACCCAGGTCCCTTTGGGCAGTTGGCTTCTCATACATTTGCAAAAGTGTATTACTGAGGTTCTTGCAGGTCTTTTACTGATTCACAGCAGTGTGCTGGGGGATTATTCATTTGTGCCTTTCTGGATAAACCCACTCTTTCAAGCAGCTGCTGGGAAATATTAATTGACTGCACAACTTCCATTTCCATATATATATATAGAATGAGAAATATGTGGTAATGTGCTATAATAATAATAATATGTAATTTATATTGTATGCCTGTAATATAGATTTACTGTCATATGTTAACTTAAATACAACATCAAATGAATTAAAACAATAAAAGTTTCTTTTTATATGAATATTCAACTTTAGTGTTGATATATTTGACTATATAGTGTATGTACAGTATATATCTAATATTGTGTGTAACATACAAAACAGATGGAGCAATAGGGAGCGCAACCAGCCTTTCTTTCAGAGTTAACAATCACTTTCCTGAAGTGCCCCCAAAATGATATGTTTTTAGGATATCCGTAACTGTGCATTAATTTAATTGACATAGTCCACAATTTTCCCACTTGTTCTGAAACAGAGAAATATTTGCCTAAAGGGTTTTTCCTGCACCATACGCTGCCTGAGCTACAGCTGCGCTGGTACCCCTAAGCCCCTCACCCACCACATAAACAGACAAGCAATTCTAATTTTTTATTGTATGAGAAATGTAAGAGTAGAAGGTTTGGGGACAGGGGCGGGTTGGGCTGGGGGCAGAGGGGAATCTGCCCCCCTGGGTCGGTGCCATAGTGGGCTACCGTGGGCTGGATCACTGGGCCACCTGCATTTTTTTTCATTTAAAATGGGCTGCTAAGTCGAGTTTTGCCCCCGGGGTAAAATATGTAAGCCCTTCCCTGTTTGGGGAGTGGGGGCATGCTTTTGGGAAGGTCTGAAAATGGGAATATGAGAAGCACAAGCAGAGCCGGATTTAGACCTCATAGGGCCCTAGGCAGGATACTGTTTTTGGGCCCCTCCCTGAAACAATCCACAGCACTATATTTTTGAAGCCTACCATATACCCCTATAGTTACGTAGAAGTGAAAGCATGTGCCGCCGCATGCCTACCATATACCCCTATAGTTAAGTAGATATGAAAGCCGCCAAAAAAGGTGAGGGCGTGTCCTCACCATCTCTGTGCCCTTCACCATCACCACCTCTGTGCCCATCACCATCACCACCTCTGTGCCCATCACCATCACCACTTCTGTGCCCCTTCACCATCACCACTTCTGTGCCCATCACCACCTCTGTGCCCATCACCATCACCACTTCTGTCCCTTGTTTTACTTACCTTTCTATTGCCTTTCTTCTCCGGCGCGCTGCTCCTCCTCGGTCAGTCCAGATTTAAAAAAAAAAAAAAAAGAGTCACGTGATCGCTCGTCGGGTCCCGGCAGCCTCTCCTCCTCTCTCTATCACTGAGAGGAGAAGAGGCTGCCGGGACCCAATTTGCGGCACCTGACCCCCCCTCCCCCGATTCGCGGCACCCGACCCCCCTCCCCCTACTCGCGGCACCCCCCCCTCCTGTCCCCCCCAGCTGTGCCCCCCAAGAGCCGCTAGGCCCTAGGCAGGTGCCAAGGTTGCCTAGCGGTAAATCCGGCCCTGAGCACAAGTCTCCCTTCCTTTTACTCCTCCCTTCTCACTGTTGTAGCATATTAATCGCCGTAATGACGGAGGATTACGTCATTTCATTTACGAGGAGAAGCTGGATACAGAAATATAAAGGTTAATTTGACAAATTGGTGAGAACAAGGAATTGCACAGTTTATGAGGTCAGCGTCGTTCTAATGATTTCACGTTCGTGACGTTCATACGTCATGAATATATAAAAACAAGGTAAAAACAGGGATGGCTTAGCCGTAGATGTCTTTAGAGCCATATCTAACACATACAATAATATTGTAATATAGCAAATAAGTAGAAGTGAACTGTCATGGAGAGAATAAAGAGAAAAGCAACAATTATCAAGAAGGAGTTTCAGTCACTGCCAAGTAATTACATATAAACAAAACACCTAAAAGTTGTCAGATATCTATAAACATTGATCGAATATGAGACAATCTGTTATTCAGAAGCATATAGAGCATTTTAGTTATTAAAGGAGAAAGAACAAATTCAAAATATACATATGCACATATATATATATATATATAAAGATAGATAGATAGATAGATATAGATGTATTTATGTTTGTGGCTAAGATCATATGCAAAAATGAGAAGTATCTAAAGCTGTGAGTCACTGGCGGGCCCCTCAGCCGCTGCAGGAGGAAGCACATGGTGATACACAGACAAATGACCATGGCTTTCCTCCTGCAAGTACTTATGAATTACCGGAGTGGAGACACAGGGGAGGGAGGGGAACAATGTGTCTGGGAACCAAAGTTAATTTTTACTTATTTATTTCTAAAGTATTTTACCAGCAACAAATACAATAAGAGCAACCTCTCATTTCTAGTATGTTCTGATACATCATATACTGTTAAAAGGGTAAAACATACTTGCCTACTATCCCAGAATTTCCGGGAGGCTCCCAAGTTCCAGGGTGTCTCCCAGACGTGATGGGTGCAGGGCTTATTGACACAATTTTTTGTAGTCAAGCCCCGCCCCCTGCTTTGAAATGCTGTGAAATTTAGCATTTGTTAACAGGGGGCTTCGGTGACACCCCCTACTACCCCCTGTCACATGACCTCTGCTCCAGGATCTCCTGGAGCAGAGGTTTAAAAAGTTGGCAAGTATGGGTAATTTTAGACTAAAGGCATTAATAATTACAATCAGGAGGATAAGGGAGGGGGGGAGTACCTGTCATTATTATGTCATTATTATGTCCCTCTCGGGGGCAAACACAGGATTTGTAGAGGGGGGTTTCCACACCATGCCGCCAGTGGGCATGGCCAGTATGCATGGGGGCGTGGCTATAAGTTTAAACAGTGCTTGGCTGCTCTCCAACTCTTCCTATCCCCATAATATACATGGGCAATGCTGTGTGCACTATTGTTAGGTGCACGCAGTTCTCTCTTTTCAAGCAGAGCTGTGTGAAGCGGGAGGGTCCAGCCACCTCAATTATACAGTGGCCCAGGCTCGGAGGGGGTTTCCAGGCACTAGGAACCCCCCCCCCCCCTTCCTCTGTTTGCCTATGCCTCTCACCGCTGGGCGCCAGAGTGGCCATGCTCCCTGCACCTGTTGTAGCTCTGCCATTGCAGTCATGTGTTTTGTAGTTACACAGCTATACAACACAGCAGACTGAGTTTGCCCAGGCCAATTTGAAGAGCTGTAAAGTAAACAACATTAGGTGAGAATCTTGTCTTTACACCTCTACAATTCTGCTGCCTGGGATGAGAATCTCACCTCGCCTGATAGGAATGGCCCTTGAAGGTGTTTCAGCTGTAATATTGTTATTAGAAGTGGAAATGTGATAAGAAAATTACTTTTACTGAAAATCATGTCATGTAGGTTTTGTCATACTGGGTATAACAGTGCTTTGCTCAATAGTTATTGATTGATAAACATTTTACAATTCATCACTGTACTTTGGCGAATATTTGTCACTGTTGTAGTAAATTCTAAGTATTATACATCATTATGCTTCAGTTGTAATATGTTTTTCCTTGGACAGTACAATGCATGGTAGTGTTGTGTGTCAGGGGCAAACGCAGGATTTGCAGAGGGGGGTTTCCACAGCATGTCGCCAGTGGGCATGACCAGCATGCATGGGGGCGGGGTTATAATTTTAGAGAGTGCTTGGCTGCTCTCCAACTCTCCCTATCCCCATAATATACATGGGCAATGCTGCGTGCACTACTGTTAGGTGCATGCAGCTCTCTTTTCGAGCAGAGCCGTGTGAAGTGGGGGCAGGGTCCAGCCACCTCAATTATACAGTGCCCCAGGCTTGGAGTGGGGTTTCCAGGCACTAGCAAACCCCCCCCCCCCCCTCCCCCCTTGGTTTGCCTATGTGTGTAATCTCTAGGCAGTGAGGGTTTCAATTAGAATTGCTCTTCAGCCACCGACAATCGGATACATATAAAACATAAATACTGAAGGGCAGCAAATCCTTACAATCTGACATTCATTAAACATTCCGAAGCCATGTGGAATTAAACGCTCAGGTGTGCAGTTTCACATTCTTAGCTGACAGCTTTTCTTAGACTGGACACAATGATTTATAGTAACACAAAAGAAAAAACAGGATAAACATTTGTGGGAAGGAAGTTCTGGAATGTGGCTAGGCTTCCCATTCTTACACACCGTTATCTATCACCGTATCTATCACTGTGTGAGAACAGAAGCGGAACCTGAGAGTGTCTGATGCATAATTCTTCTATACAACAGATGTTTGTTTGTACATCTGAATGTGAATAGCATGTTATTAAGTGAAATGTGTGTATTTTTCCAGCTTAGTATGACTAGTCCACATTTGCAGATATGTTCAAAGTACAATTCCGCTATTTTAAAATAATTTTAATAAAGGAATTATTTCCTTCTCCCTTACTTTAATTTAGTTTGGAGCAGTATATAAGGCTACAATCCCCTTTACAGCGTCATACTTTAGTTAACAGATGAAATAGCACTTGCAAGTCTCGCAGTGGTAACTATTAGTGCTCAGACTTTGTAGTGTTATTATGTTGGCTGCCACATGCAATTCAGTTTCATAATTGATTCAATGACTCACAGGATGGGAATCTCAAGTTGCGAAACCCCCACCACTCACCTATGGCGGGTAACATATTTTTTAAAAATCATTTTAAAATAGTGGTATTGTTTTACACTATTTTTGTGCAAATGCATGGATACAAATGGCAGTGTGTGTTTGGGGGGGATGCATAGTGTTGCAATTTTTATGGGAGGGGCAGATCAGATCGGGGCCTTCCTTACTAAATTTAGGATAGGCCCATGACAGCACCTTGAATTGCATACACATTGAGGGACAGTTAGGCAGGTGGCCTGATCATCAACCCACAGAACTAGATGATGGAGGTTTTCACCTTCAGCAGCCACCTTTCCCTTAGAGCTTGATGCGCTCACTGGTACTCAGATGCCTACAGGACTTAGCTCCAGATGTAGTGTGGGTTGGTAATGCAGGACCACAGCGGCAGGCCAGTAGACTGGTAGAAAGCAGCGGGTAGTCAAAATGATAGCCACGGTCAAGGGTCACAGGAAAGCAGGGTAGTCAAATAACACGCCAGAGGTCGGGGTCACAGGCAAGGTGGCAGGGTTCAAGGTACAGGCCAAAAGTTTCAGGGTCACGAGCAAAACAGGCAGAGTCCAAAATCCAAGCAGGGGGTCATACATGGGAGATCCAATATAGTATCCTCAGGACAGGGTAAAGGAAACAGGAGCAGGTCAGCAGTACTTGGTCAGACACGCTATAACCGGCAGGGAGGCTAAGCCCTCCCTGCCTTAAATACCTAGATCAACCAATCAGGGTTCATCCCTGAATCTCACACAGGCCAGATATAATTATACATTAATCAGCCCACAGGCTGCAACTGTTTGCCCGCGCGCGCCCGGCTTCTTACATTGCCGGGACGCGGCGCTACACTAGAAGCATCCGACTGTTGTCTTAGGAACGATCGGATCCTGCCCAGAAGTGACATCCCGGGCGTCAAGGTGACGGCCGGGACGCTAGAGGGCACTGGAAGCGGACCATTGTACTGCCCCCAGACATGGGGATGTGCCTGCTTTTGTTTTATTACAGGTTCACCTGAAATGTCTATGATGGAAACAGTAAAAAGGTCACTTTAAAGTCCAAAGTACTTAAGGACCATTTATGTCTTCAATGAATTATAAGAGTGAAGGGAAAACCGAACTGTCTTTATGACATGTGTCATTATTGTATTTTGGAATGTTGATTATGATGTTTTCTTTTGCATTGGTTGACGTATGACTGTCAGTGCGCATTCCCATATAACGGGATGCTGCAAGGAGCAACGGCCATCCCATTGAAAGCTTAGGATGAGGCCCAATCTCTGTCATGTAAATGGATCTTGAAAAATCAAATAATTCATATGGATAAAAAAAGCTGTACTCCTGGTAAACAGACACCCCTCCCTTTCAAATGTAGTCCCCCCTTTTTCTCTCATTAAAATAATCTTGCTCCACATAAACATCATCTTGCACCCATAATGAATGCCCCATATCTGCCCAACTCAGCTTCCCCATAAGAGCGCATGCATTGGGATAAATATAGGCACTAAGCTATATTTTGCTGTAGTTTTGCAAATATCCCTTAATATGGCCTGAACTTGCCCTAGAAACTTAGTGTACTGTAACACAATGTATATACTAATTAGAGTTAATCTGGACTATACCACAAAATAGTGTTCCCAAGATTCAAGATGATCCCCAAGAACAAGGCGAGTATTAGTGACTTATCTAGCTACAGTTTAACTTAAGTAAAGTTGACCTACGGAATTGAAAATGTTTGGTAATTGTGGCTCCTGTGACAAGAGGACACATTGGTGCTTTATGTGGCGTAGACTACTGTGACGAGAGTGGAGTACCAGACACCATCCAATAAAGGTTAAGCCTGCCTGGGACCTACTCACTTTGGTAGTTGGAAAAATTGGGCAGCAACTCAATCCCAAACCATTCCATCAAGATAAGGGCCACCAATCCTATCTCTACATGCTGTAGTATCATTACATTAATCCTTCCTATGGTCTAATATGTTGTTCCACTAATCACATCCATGTGGGAGAGAACTTTTCCACTAATGTAATTTCTGCTCTAAATTATTTTTCCTTAAAATGAAATCTTGTTATTTTAAAAATTTCATCTCTGCCTAAAATATTATTCCACCAACTAAATTCCTGCTGCAGTGTACTATTCCACTAACCCTATATAGTATATATGCTTTAATGTATTATTCCGCTAACCACATCACTGCTACCACTTTTCCACTGCTTCCAATCTTTGTTTCAATGAATTACTCTCCAAACTGCATCTCTGCTGCAGTGTATCAGTCCATTAGCTGCATCTCTGCTGCAGGGTATCAGTCCATTAGCTGCATCTCTGCTGCAGGGTATCAGTCCATTAGCTGCATCTCTGCTACAGTTTATCAGTCCATTAGCTGCATCTCTGCTGCAGGGTATAAGTCCATTAGCTGCATCTCTGCTGCAGTTTATCAGTCCATTAGCTGCATGTCTGCTGCATGGTATAAATCGATTAGCTGCATCTCTGCTGCAGGGTATCAGTCCATTAGCTGCTGTAAAGTACTATTTTGCAAAGTGAACTGTGTTATTTCTAAAATATTTTATTCCACCAGATACAACACTGCACTAGATTCATGATACACAGTTGTGCCAAAGAGAACACTTCAATGGTCACACTCTTCTCAAGAGATCCTTCCTTCCCTTCTATTTTTATCCCATTTTCGAAGAAAGGAAAAAGTAAAATGCCTGTAATTGTTTTTCGTTTTTTTATTGTCAAGGATCAGGGAGATGTAGTGCGCTGTTACTGTAAAAGGAATTGGCAGCTATGGCAACTTTGGGACCTATAAATCCAGCTCAGATTGCAGCCCTGATGTATGACTTTATTCCAGTAAGAAAATCAAACTTGCTATAAAGAGCCTTTTACCAACAAGGGAGCTCAGTTAGAGTTGAATGCAAATAAGATATGTGCAATTCAAAATAGTTTAGAAAGCAGCTACATCAAGATACATTTAAAGCTTGATGGTGATGATGGGGACTGGTGTTCTAAATCTGTATAAAAAATAGACAATAAATATTTTAAAAAACTGCCCCCCCCCCCAATGCTCATAGCCTGGGCTGATTACTGCTAATGCAGGGGGGCAAACAGTAATTGGGTCCCCCCTCCTCCCTTTACTGTACTCCAATTTCACTCCCCCAATCCATACCAGCCAGAGGGGGCCACAAGTGCCAAAATTCTACTTTGTTTTACTATACATGCGCTTGAGACTTTAAATGAGGCCCTAAATGAATATATACGAGTATTATTCCACTAAGCTATAAACTATTATTCCATTTACCACATCCAGCTGTACTTTTCCTTTGGAAAAGTAGATAAATTCAATCTGTAGATAAATGTTACATGTTCAATACTGTTAATTTACTTCTAAGTAATCCCTGATGTGTTAAATTAAGTTTTCTTCTCACAAGATAAGGTTTATTAAACGTTTGGCACCAGTAACAGTGTCTAGTACTCAGGCATTGCCCCGCTTCAAAACATGATGTTCTTTGGAGTTTGGCTTGATCGCAAAACTTTGTCAGCAAACATTACACTCTCCCGGGATGGTGACCTCTGAATGTTTTCTTTAACATCATGAGAAAACACAAAATATTATTTTACAATTGTGCTCAGTGGTCATTGTACATAGGTGAACAAGCCTGGATCAACAAAATAGGCAAAAAATTTATTTGCCATCAAAAATTAACCGTCACCCATACACAGCCGTGCAGTTAACAGATTTTTGAACATGTAGCATATAACTAAACAAATGATACACTTACTGGGCTACATTCATGTTCGGATGTAAGTTCGCTTGCATAGCATATCTTGTGTGAAATAGCTCTGCGGAAATGAACCTTAGGCCAATGAACGCAATTACATGCAATTCATGTCTTAACGCAACTGACATTTACGTCTGGCTACGATTTGAGAGGCATAACAAGGGAGGGAAAGGCCGGAATAACGTAGTCCTTGTACAGTAAAGGTATTTCCAACGCAGATACGGCTGATTTAAGTTCTGGGTTTCTTGTAAGTATACTTGGTCTCACCAATTATCATGTGCACCCGCTACAGGGCAGGTGTAAGTGCTGACTGATAGTGATGACTGACACAGCATAGTCTTTGATTGAAAATGTATACGTATGCGTGCCAGTAGGCCAGAACAACTGTATATAATTAAGATATACAATTAAAGCACAGTCCGCATTGAAAGCATCTTTATGTTATTAACTTAAAAAAAAAAATATATATATATATATAAAATTATATTTGAAAATAAATATTTATATAAATGCTTATACTGTTAAGAGTTGTTATCTTATTTTATAACCAAATAAAAGTTTTATGTGTTCTTATTTTTGACCTTTTATTGTACATACGCATGTGCCTAGGCCCTATACTGTGGTCTGTTATGTTTATTTACATACGGCAAGTAGTATTTAGGCAGAGCGTGCTTACACCTAGATTCATATCGAAAGTATTTTGAAATACGCTTGAGTTTGAATGTGGCTGGAAGTACACTCAAGTTGCATGCTGTTTTTAGAAACGCAAATTACGTGCAAGGTACACTGGGTCATGAATCAGACCCTCCTGAGAATAGGAGCCAGCTCTGTGGGCCCCAGCCACTAGCCATGTCCACGCATGGTATTTTTCAATCATATGGAGGGAGGAATAGCATGAGAACCCACAATAATTTTTTAAAGGTGGCTCCTATGATCATGAGTATTGGTTATATCTACAGAGATGAAGAGCTTGAAGGGCTATTTTAGAGGCATAGCAAGGTTATACGAAGCCCACCGGGGACTGTAATAACTATGCTCCTCCTTGCACCTGTTAAAGTGCTGCAGGTAGGTTCTGATGTCAAACACCTTTATATGAAAGGTGGTTCATCATCATCATCATCACCATCACCATTTATTTCTATAGCGCCACTGATTCTGCAGCGCTGTACAGAGAACTCATTCACATCAGTCCCTGCCCCATTGGGGCTTACAGTCTAAATTACATACACAGACAGACAGACAGACAGACAGAGAGAGACTAGGGTCAATTTTGATAGCGGCCAATTAACATACTAGTATGCACCCGGAGGAAACCCACGCAAACACGGGGAGAACATACAAACTCCACACAGACAAGGCCACGGTGGGGAATTGAACTCCAACGCAGCGCTGTCAGGCAGAAGTGCTAACCACTTCGCCACTGTGCTGCCCACATATCCAACATGTTGATAACTGTGACAGTATTGATTGCAGTTAAATATTTTAATTGTAACATTGCATACTGTGGAGATACCCAGCAGTGCTTATTAAATTGCAACTTTCAGTATGACCTGGCTAGAGCTTAGAGCTGTAGTATTTAAAATAAATACATGTTACATATTGGGCATTATATTGCACTATTAAGTGATCTGATACTCACTTTAGTTTTAAAACACACTTCTACTTGACCATGATTCTGGCTTTTATTACAGCAGCTTACCAGTGCTGTGTGACAATAAAATAAACGGTGTGGCATTAGTGGCTTACAGCTTTCATCTACCACTCATGTGTCTGTGAGTCCTTTCACACGTGTGAAAATTTGGATATAGCCTATGGGTTACAAAGAGCATAGTTACAAGTACACTTTTTAATCCACGTGTGAAAGGACTCACTGTCACGTGAGGTCTAATAATATTCAGTACCCTTAAGATGCATCTATTTCTGTCACTGACACAAGGCCGGCTGATGCAGTTGTATGAGTCGTCCTTGCCTTGTAATCAGCCACTTACATAGTTCAGGGAGCCAGCAAGACGCTGGTTAAAGGAGTGTGCAGTTCCCATAGAGACGGATGATCAGCCGCTTCTGCTAAAAATAGAAAGTCTATATTTGAGCTCAGTCACTTGTTATGATTTGGCCAGTGGTTTATATATGCTGCACACTATATTCTATGACTCATTACCTGTTTCATGTCTCTCGGGCATATTTGGCAGCGCTAACTGGATTTTTTTGGAAACAGTGAACCTCAGGATTGGAAAATAAGCATCTATCAAGATAGGAAAGTTTAAGTCAAAATGCCAGTTAAATAGCTTTATGTATACATTTTAAGTAAATGATGATGATGGTGATGATAGGCTTGTATTTGTCTTAAGAGAAAACTGTAGAAGATGTAATCCAGATAAAAACAGTATTGTTTTGTAAACCTTGTGTTTTCAAAGCAGAAAATGCACTGCAAGGAATCAGAGCTGGCCTAGGACTGCGAACAGACAGCTGACATCACATCAGTGCATTACATGCGCTCTGTCAGCCATGACCACGATGTTCGTGCCTGGTAGGGCATAGCCACAGCACCAAGCAAAGGCCAGCATGTGTGAGTCACCCAGGCATATGCATCAAAAGGGTCACAGCGGCGGTAAGATTCACCAGGTCTCACCGGCAATAGCTTCCCCATGCAAAGCAATAAACTGTTATTGCTAAGTCTGGGTTTTCCATGCAGGTCACACATGTGAACCATTCTTCAGACTGGCCTTGCATAGCGGTAAGTTAACCCTTTCCGTGCTGGGCCAGTATCGCCTAGCTAGCTGAGTATCGCTCAGCTGTCTCCGGAAGATTGTAACGGTAAATTGCATTGTTAGGTCAATTTCTATCTCTGCAATAAGTGTCATTAAAAAAATCAACCCTATCACCGCATTTTAAGAAACAGACCCTTTGATGGTAGAGCCCTAACCTTATGGAGATTTTGTATTCTGTTTTATTGAGACCCTGGCCTCTTGAACTATGAGGGATATTTTTACTTAAACAATTATCCATGTGATACTGAATACTGCACTAGATATGTGCTTTGTGTTCCCAGAGAAATTATGTTTATAACAATAATTATTAGATGGCATTTTTGGGGTTACCATCTCAAACAAAAGTCCAGATTTAGTCAGGGCAGTATGAATTTCTGCTGCTTAAAAGGGGCAATCCAAGACATTGTCTCTGCGTTACAGAAACTATGAGCTGAGAAAGATAATGTGGCTGACGTTACAGATGGCTGAACTAGTTTGAACAGGTTCTGATTTCCAAAGAATATTGTAGTGTCTTTAGGAATTCATGGAATAGATAAAGGGCTGTGAAAAGATAACGGAAATGGTTTCTTAGAAACAAGGATGTATTTATCATATAGGAAATGATTAGAGCAGCACATTTTCAGAAAAGGGGGCATAAGTCACCCATAATTCCCGATGAACTCATGACCCCAGCGCTGTGAGGCAGAGGTGCTAACCACTAAGCCACCATGCTGCCCATGATACATGCCCATGTGATATTTAATCAATAGAACAGAATATAAGAAATTAAACTATTTAAAAAGAGGTGGTTGGTATGATTTGCTAATCTCACCATTTAGACAAAAAATAATTAGGTATAATAATTAATCAATCTGATGTATTGAAAGAGAAGTTCAGCAATCTCTAGTCAACATTACATAATAAATAACTTTTCCATTCTTCAATATTTAATAGCAGCACATTCAATCAGATACAGTATAACGATCCCATTACCTTTTCCAAAAGAAGATGATAAAAGGAAAGACAGTGAGAAGTGCCACTGATCAATGTACTGCACCGCATGCAATTATTTCCTGTATGAGACCAAGATGTTTATCTGATGGAACACACAATTCAATTGACCGCCCTACTTGTGAGAATGACACGGCCCGCGCACTATTACCGTTTTAACGTGGATTTCTGCTCACGGTTCTCAGAGCTGCGAGCAAAAATCAGCGTTGAAATTACTGTACTAACGGTAATGATGTCCACTATTACCGTAGTAACGATAATAGTGAGCTGGTTGCGTTATTCTCACAAGTAGTGTGGTCAAGTGAATTCCCCCCAAAGTGTGGGAGCAAATTGATAAAACAGGCAGACAACTAGATATCTGTTATCTGTGGTGCTCCTAATATCTTGTTGCATTACAGTACAGTTTAAAAACAAACTACTGTGTGAGTTACTTGCTACTGTAGCTAGTGGTAATACAGGTACCTATCGCTTGTATCACCGTGAAAAGCTCCACGGAGAGAGAATGAGGGCTATACAAATAGACCTTTTTATGAACCTTACGCTCTTTTCTTTCTATGGCTCCCATTTATAAATGACCGCATTTTTAACATAAACCCTTTCAATCCTTATTGCAATGATAAGGATTGAAAGATCGTGTGTATTTATTAAAAATCTTCAACAGGAACAGCAGCCACTAAAAACTGTTGTTCCTGCGAAGACCCCTCTACTATCTTTCCTATGGTCACTATCGGAAAGTGGTCACCGGAGGGGAGAGCAGTAAGATGCGGTGAGGGATCCGAAGATCCCTCTACCTCAATGCTCTGCCCTTATGGGCTGAAAATTTACACATACAGTATGTGTAATTGCATCTTTAGAACTTGTTAAATTACGGTACAGAGCAGTACCCATGGACATTTATGGCGACTGCTCTGGATTTTGAAGCAAAATGCAAAGCAGCAGATATCTACTTTACTGGAAAATAAGGGTTGATAAATAGGCTCCTATGTCCAGGAATGTGGAACATGATGCAGGCATTGATTTCCAAATCTGGACAAAAAATAGTTTATTAGTCTTTTTCGTTAGAGTCACATTGTGAATGAAAATGAATTTTGGGATTGTATTTGAATTGCTGTATGAACCTACAGTATTACCATCATCAACATTTATTTATATAGTTCCAGCAAATTCCGTAGCGCTTTACAATTGGGAACAAACAGTAATAAAACAATACTGGGTAATACAGACAGACAGAGAGGTAAGAGGGCCCTGCTCGCAAGCTTACAGTCTATGGGACAATGGGAGTTTGATACACAAGGGTAAGTGCTACATCATATTTCATATTGGTCCAGCTAGAATGCAAAGGTAAAAGGTATTGAGTGGGCTGTGTGATACGTCACACAGCTGTCGTTGATGCTTTAATGAGAGGTGGGTCAAAGGAATACAGGTCACAGTGCTTACATGGAATGAGGTCACAGCTGGGAACAAGTTATCGAAGCCAGAGACATGAGCAGTGGACAGAGCAGGCTCCATACTCCATAGTAGATCAATATCAATATAATATCAATACAAGGTCAGGGCATACGGAAAACCTCAATGGTCAAATCCAGGTAAAGGACTGGACAGGCAGAGATCAAAAGAGTCATCAAACAAGCCAATTCAAGATACACAGAATCACCAGATAATCCAGGTTCACTGCACCTACAGTGGGCATGGAATGTCCAGACTAATCACAGTAAATAGAGGCAGACCTCCAATCAGACAGTTCCTAGGTGATCATGTTATTGGACAAGAAACAACCGCCGGGAATCCAACCAGCAGTACACGCCCTGGAAAATACGCAGCTTACAGGGACTGGAAAGGAACGCGGCAATCGCAGGCTTTTAGCTATATAATTACTGAATTTTTAGGTACTTATATACTTATGTGCATAAGGCATATTTAAGTAATTTAAAACTGCTCCTACATGTTTAAAATGACCCCACTGAGTCAGCAAGTGTGACCTCCAAACTCTGGTAGAGAACGGAAGTACTCAGCAAAGATATAATGAGAAAATAAGACAAGCACATGAATCTATAACAAGTGAACCGATAAATTAGTCCTATCTATAAAACACAGGACATGTTGCAATATTTGATGCATTTAAAATTTAAAACAATGCAGAGATTATTGAAGTACTAAACTGCATTGTAGACTTTGTGGTTCAGTGATTGCTGCAGAGCACAAGATGTTTGATCCCTCTGTGTGTTGTGCAATTTTAGTACAATTATAGATGTCTATAAATATAATTCTATTCAGTATAATATATATCTATATAAAGAAAATATATTAATTGATTCCCTTATCTCACCGCAAGGTTTGGTGGTGTGTCACAAACTAGTTTAAATATGATGTTGTCCTTTGAACGTAGCATCGCTTCATCTTCTAACCCGTACGTTCCATGTATCACTGCCGCACACATGTGGAAAAGTCTACAAGTGAGAACATTTATATTATATTGTATAGCCTGTGCCAGAACAACCCCTAATGACATTCTGTATTATAGGCACAAACACACACACACACAAACACACACACACACACACACACACACACACACACATCACACAAACACACACACATTCAAAACTCAGGACATAATATCTGCAAGGACATGTCTACAAGTGATTTAATTGATGTTGTGACTGGTCTACTCACTTAAAAACTTCAATGCAGAAAGCCAGATCATGAATTAGGTATTTGACAACAATGACACGTTTGATTACAAAGTGGACTATGGGAGGTACAATTTTTGATTCATCCAGCATCCTGGAAACACTGCGGCATGGAGAAAAAGCTACATTCAAGGGCGTGGAATGGCCTACATTGATATCTAGAGCAAGACAATAAGATTATTCATATATTCTGTCAATTTTTCCATTTAAGTCCTCACCACACATACAATCAATGCAAATGTGGCAGACCCTATCATTCTTTTAAAACCACTAGAAAGTCCGTCTCAATACTCAATGCCATTGGAATTAGAGACAGGTTATTATCTTAACCCAGGTTTAACCTATTGATCAGAACCAAAACGTAGGCCTCCATACTATTAATATGCGTACCTACGATCCTCTCTTTGCACACAGTGTGCTGTCAATTAATGTACTAATATTTTTTTAATATTATCATTTCATATTAGTTTTTAGTTTCCTTTTCATTATATCGTATTTGTTATATATTTTAACACTATTATGCTTACATTGTAGACAACCGTAATTAAAAGTAAATTCATTATTGATGAATAATGGGTTCCAAAGCTGATTAGCAAACATCATTTTGTGTCCTAGACCACAGATGGAAAAGGTTACGAACTCTGGAATAAGTAAAATGAGCAAGGTTTCCTGGAAAGAGAGACTGGCGTCCTGTATATGTTGCTTGTGAAGTGCTTTTGCATCACATACAAGTCAATCTTTCCTAACTTAAAGGGAAACAAATGTTGCTTATAATCACGGTAGTGTTTTCTCTATGATTGCTCATAAATGTATGTTTTTATTTGCATAGCAGAAGGATTAGAGGGAACCCCTGATACATAACATCACAATGATTACAGGATATAGCTATGAAACTACGGCCTAGTAGTCAGTACTCCTACAATTCCCAGATAATGACATACTACATACTTGCCAACTTTTCCTCGTTGGCTTCAGGGAGATCCCGGGGGAGGTGGGCGTGCAGGGGCAGGGGTTGACGAATCGGATCATTTTGGCCCCGGGACTAAGATGACGCAATATTTCCGTAATTATGCCCCGCCCCCAACACTTATGTATTGTGGGGGCGAGAACCGGGAGGTTGCCCTGCTCTCCCGGGAGCCCTCCCAGAAATGTGGGAGTCTCCCAGACATTCCGGGAGAGTAAGCAACTATGTGTTAAAGATAAGCAGCTAATGAATCTCTAGAGACTAAAGTGTCTTTTACATTTCTGTCTCCATTACTGAAGTCATGTTCTCTTACCTGTCAGTCATTGATTAAATCTTGGTCTCCATGAAAATGGCCACCTCCATAGGCATCAATACATGGACATAGGACACAATTTCTGTACTGTGTCATCATGTCATAGATGGCGAAGCCAACTACATCTTGTACTAGCTCAGCATCAGGGAGAATGCCAGACTCTTCAGGGAGTGAGGGAGATCACCCCTAGTTCAGGGAGTCTCCCTGACATTCAGGGAGAGTTGGCAAGTATGCATACTATAGTCTCTGATATACCAGCTGTAGTCATATCTTACTTTCAGAATCATTGGGCACCTCCTCCCAGAAGAACTTCTCAAACTCTCTCCTGGGGGTAAATGTATCAATCTGCGTTTATAGCAAGTCGCCTTTGCAGGGCAGATTTAAAACGGCAATGTCTTTACAGGCAAATCTCGACGAATGTCGGTGACTTTCAAAAAGTGTAGTTTAATACATTTGCCCCCTGTTCCTTGAATCCTTAAAGTTGTGAAAGAATGTGCATGCACTCTAGATGAAGGAGATGAGAATACACCATGCTGCCTTCTGTTGTCAGACAAACACATCAACAGTGATATAAAATAAAGACATCTCTTTGCACTACAAATGTCCTGTTAGGTCCAGAGTACATGATTGAATGAATATGTTGTTATCACAATACACAGTATATATTTTAACACATTAATAGGATATTCCAAGTCATGAATAGTATTTATGATATAGCTGTTATTAAGTCCAGTCACAGTTGTTAGTGTTATATTAAAAAATGTGTTACAAAATAATAGTATTAATTAACTGGCAGTCACCTAGTGTGTATGTAAGTCCGCATTAAATGCTTATGAAAACGTGTGTTATTTTGTGTTGAAATACCAGAATATGGTGGAATACATGTGAAGATTATTTCTTATGGGTTATGTTAACTAGATTGAATTGAATATGCCAAAATGTGAATTCTATGGTGTGCTGGTGTCTCTGTGACCAAAATAACTAAAATTATGAATAATTATCAAAGCAGTCTAGCCATTATGTTAATGGCTATATAATGGGGCATAATGGGTTATTCAATAAAATATATATTCAGTCTCTTTTTTAAGCAATTCTTTTTTCAAATATAAAGATATTTTTCCAGAGCAAAAGCTGTGAGGTCTTTAGGATTACATTCATGTTTTTTAAAAATAGTGTCTAGCGACAGTGGTTAGAGGTTCCATCTTTAATGCGTCAGCTCTGGCGTTTTGAATATTACCAACATGCTCTTGTAGCCCTTGCTTAAATAGTCTGCTAGTCATGGCTACATATTTGGGCTTGCACGTGCAATTTTAACAATATATCAGTCCTGAGGGTAAATTTATCAAGCGGTGGGTTTGAAAAATGTAGATGTTGCCTGTTATGGACATTTCTTAAATAATCCAAAAACGAAGCCTCTTTAGAATATTCTCAATTTATTACGTATGCGCAATACAGACCATTCAATTCAAATAGAACAATTGTAATTTCACATTACTTTTGCAAGCATTTTATGCCATAAAACCACAAAATTAATACGTAGACAAAGCATCACATAAAATCTTAGACCAATAATATCACTCCACTTATCAGGGTCTCTTAACATCTTCCATCATCCCCCAGATATAGGCAGACATCCAAGTAGCCAAGTAGACCTTGCCATATCTTATCAGAAATAAACTTACTGTACCACAGCTTCCCTGCTCCCTGATATTATCAGCGGAAGGCACATTTCATTTTAAATGCGCTACGCTATGCAATATACTTTAGACAAACTTCCCCACACACCTTAAGCAACATTGTCTGAAAAGCAGATAACCTTAATTTGCCAATATATATGCACTGTAGCTTGTTTAACTCTTACGCATCCTATTATTTATAACCAGCTTTAATTCAACTTCCATTTTGTGTGAATTGATTATCCATATCACTGCCTATAGCAGTGATGGGCAAACTACGGCCACTTAGAGGTTCTATCCGGCCCGCCAATATTTAAAAAAATGTAATTAAAATATGCATAAAATTATTAGGGCCGACCCTGTGTGTCAGAACATTAATTTTTATGCCTTCCCAGCTATTTCCTCCATTACACTTCATCCTCCTTCCTAAAAGGACACTTCGTATGTTAACCACTCAAACACCTGCCCGCCCCCTAATGGCTGAAAGTCATGTGAGAAGAGATGGGCTGGGCCATATACAAAGGCGGATTTCGATTGGCTGCTGTGTTGTCAGTTAGTGGCTCACCAGAAAGACGGATCTGCAACAACCTGCTGAAATAAGTGCTGTGTGTCACGATCTGCCTGCAGCTTGCTGCTTTGTATTGGCAGCTCCTGCCTCCAGGACTATTAGACTTTACTGTGTGTTTGCAGCAGTACTTCTGATCACCAAAGGTGCTGCTATTGTGCCTGCTTCTAGTCCCTAAGGAGTTAACCCTGCTGCACTAATTATCCCTGGCACCTGGGTGTTCCCTATGTATACCTGTCTCTCCCAGCATTCATTGCTGGTTATTGTTGTCACATCCTGTTGTTACTTGTTGTTCCTGCCTTCTGATATGCTTCTGGTTACTTGCTGCTTGGGATCTGTCCATACCTCCTGCTTTCCTGCATTAGCTGTGTACCTGGTGGTTTCTGCAAATTCATATTACCTCCTGCTTCCTGCATCAGCTTGCACCTAGTATTTACTACAAACTCATGATTACCTGCTATTTGTACATTTCTGCAAATAAACATAGTGTTTTCACCATATTCGTGGCTCCTAGCTGTATTCCTGTATTTAACCGTGACACTGTGTCTGTACGATCGCTGCCCTTATAGACGTAACACTGCTATATAACACCCTCCTGTCCCATTCAAAAAATTTGTATTATATATTTCGATATTTGAGTTTTTTAATAAATTATATTGGCCCGCCTAAAGTTTTTCTTTTTTATTTGGCCCGCTCCTGAAAATGTTTGCCCATCACTGGCCTATAGCAACCAATCAGATTCTAGTTACCATTTGTTGAGTACATTCACAAAATGATAGCTAGAATCTGATTGGTTGCTATAGGCAACATCTCCACTTTTTAAAACCTGCAGTTTTATTAATTTTACCCCCTGGAGTGTTTATGAAGGTTTTGATTATATGCTTTCTCTGATGCCTGTCTTTAAAGGATTTAGGGGTAGATTTACTAAGCTGCTGGTTTGAAAACAGGAGATGTTTGCCTATAGCAACCAATCAGATTCTAACTGTCATTTTGTAGAATGCACTATATAAATGAAAGCTGGAATCTGATTGGTTGTTATAGGCAACATCTCCACTGTTTCAAACCCGCAGTTTAGTAAATATATCCGTTAGTCTTGATAGTATATCTACATGCTTTGCATGTTTCACATGAAAAGAATTCTGTGATTGATTTTGACAATTCTTTTCTATTTCCGATATTAGTGAAGTGGCTTCTCACCAATACATCTTTTATATTTTTTTGATCGTTTTCAACTGTTTGGTATTCTGTCCCCAATCACTTCTCTTAAATCTGCATCTAACTGTAGAATATGTTTATTTTTGTGTAGGATTTCTACAGTTGTTTGCCATTGATGGTTGAATATACCGACAAATCTAATTTGTCAATCATCTGATGTTGTTCTTTGTGTTGGGAAGAGTAGTTTTTCCCTATTTGTTTCTTTTGTTTGGTTTTCTTAATTGGATTATGGCTATAACCCATTTTGATTAATCTTTCTTTAAATTTTCCAGCTTGTTTTTCAAATATGGCTGAGTCACTACAATTCCGTCTGGCTCTAAGGAATTCTCCCTTTGGCACCCCTCATATAGTCGTAGAATGCAGAATGCTATTTGTTACGGTGGATTTTCTGTACATGTCTGTTGTCAATTCATTTTTGTCTGATATTGATATAATCAAATCTAGGAAGGGGATTTGTTGGTAACTGAAGTTAATTTCAAATTGATAGTATTGATGTTTAATATGGATATAAACTCTTTGAACTTACCCTTACCTAATCCCTAAATGATCAGGATGCTCTCTATAAATCAAAGCCACATGACTACATAAATAGTATATTTTTCATTACTTCGGGTAAAGACAACTTCACATTCTCACCAATCCAGGTAAATCTTCACGTAGGTAGGGGTACAGGCAGGCCTGGCGCTCCCATTAGGCAACCTTAGGCAGTTGCCTAGGGCGCCGGGACCTGCAGGGCGCCGCTGCCGCTGACTAGATTTGAAAATCTAGTCAGCGGAGAGAAGTGGAAGATAGGTGCAGCGGCGGCGTGGTGCAGCGGCGGCGTGGTGCAGCGGCGGCGGGGTGCAGCGGCGGCCGGGTGCACTGGCGGCGGGGTGCCCCGCCGCCGCTGTTTTTTCAATGTCCGCCGCCACTGTCAATAATTCATTCTGATGCGCCCGGGCTGCCCCGCACACCTGATCACTGACTTCAGTGATCAGGTGACAGGTCTTTACCCGGCGGCGCCTGCTGTATTATCACACTGTCTGTCAGTGACAGATATAGGATGGCAATGTGACAACAAATTTGCGTAGATATGTATCTACGTAAATACTATCCTTTTTTGGTTAAGTTGCCAATCCCTGATACTATTTATCTACTAGGTGGTTTCTTCTCGTTCTTATGTACTTTTGGTAATTTGTAAAAATATTGCTGTTTTAGGGTTTTCAAGCGAAAGAAAGTCATAATCATTTTTATTTATAACGCTATTATCATAAGTGGTTTGGATTAAACCTTGATTTCATTTTAAAAAATTGTCTGACGGATTAAATCTAACTTTTTGATAACAGGTTTTGTCTACAGGCGATATCACTATGTTTCTCCCCTTGTCGAAACTTTTAATGACTACATCTTTCCAATTATGAATTTGAGAGCTTTATTTTCTTCAATACTAAGATTTAAACCTGTTTGTGTCCTAATTTATCAAAATCTTGTGATACGAGCTCCAGAAATGCTTGTACCTGGGGATATAGTGTGACTTGTCGGCAAAATATGGATTTCTTTTCTAGTTTGGTCTTGTTTTAAAATATATTGTCTTTCTCACTTGAGTTTTCCTGTTGTAGATCCTCTAAGATTTTAATTGCTTCCCCATTCGGTGGTTTGAGTCTTAGAGGTGAGAGTGGATTAATTACCTTTTTGTTAAAAAATACCTATGTAAAAGTATCTTTCTTGCATACAGATGAATATCTTTTTCCATTTCAAATCTGTCTGGGTTACTAGTTGGTGCAAAGGATAGGCCACTAGAAAGTAGGATATATTGGGCTGTTGTTAAATCTTTGAGAGATTGATTACTCTTAATGATTGTTCAGTGTCCTCTATCGGTTGAATTGTCTGTAACGGGGTTGGATGTTCCCCTCCCATGCCCTGGTGCCTCTTTTTCTTATATTTCTTCCCACTCCATCGTGTTTTTTGGTAAACATATCTCCTATATCTTCTACTGATATGGGGCCACTGGCTAAAAAATTCTTCTGTATAGATGTGTCTCCAGATCTTCTTGGGCTCTCTGTTGGTTCTCTATCAGATGTTTCAATTTCTGATGTACTGTAATTATGACTTCTGATATTCTTTCTAATCTTATTCACATTCTATTTCAAGATTTTGTTTGTCTCAAAATTGGTTTTATCTCTGATAAACTTCCTTTTCTTCTTTTTGGAATGTATCTAATCCCCTGTTAGATCTGTGTGAGCCATTGCAGTAATATTCTCCCTATTATCCCTGCAGAGAATAGATGCCGGTTACAATGCCCGGCTCTGGATAGATCTCAGTGACGGGGTTGACTTGCTATCTGTCAGGCGCCATCTCCGCACTGACACTTGGTGGAGGAGACGGACGCCTGCACCTTCCAAGCAACTACGTCCTGTTGCCAAGCAGCGGGACGCTATCTCTGCTCACCTGTCTGCAGCCAGCATGTCTTACCGCCAAAATCTCCCTAACCCTATCAGGAGGCACCTTAGGGTATATAAGGCAGCCTCTGACACATGTCTAGTGCCAGAGTATTTGGTCTTCAGCCTTGCTCCAGCGTTTGTTCCTGTGTTGCTGTTATTTGGATTCTGACCCCGGCTTGTTCCTGACTTCTCCTTGGTTCCTGATTCTGGCTTAGACTGATATTTGGTATTGACCCGGCTTCCTGACCATTCTCCTGCTTCTGATTTGGCTATATCCGTTCCTCTGGTTTTGACCCGGCTTGCTGACTACTCTTCCATCCTACATCCTGGTGGGCTCTCACCACTGCCTCAATTGTTACCTCGCCAGCTGACTGATACTGAGGGCAGCGACCTGCACCTCCCTTGCAGCGAAGTCCATACCTCCTTGCGGGGGTTCCTGGTGAAAACCAGGAGAGTGTTAGACTCCGCGCCTCAGTACTCAGTAGCGCCAACTGCTGGCAGGTATCATCAATTCCATCTAGTGATTCTGACACTATTTATCTACATCAACACTGACTTGGGATTTGGGCAATAATGATAAGGACATTATTTGAATCTTTCTAACAGGATATGATTCTTGGCCCTTACATTAATGCAATATAGGTATGTACCTGATCTGCTTTGTGAATGAAGCAGACGCTCTGGAAGTCCTGTCATTTGCACTCTTTGATGGTTTAGCGGGTTTCTGTGCAACAACTTTTTCACCATCAGCCAGATGCTGAGAGGCTCCGCGGCCTGGTTCACCTGCAGCTATCGGCAGAAAAGGTATAGGTGCACTAGATGATGCAGAACCTCAAATAAGCCTCAATTATATATGCAGAGGGATTAAAACATTCATGCACAACATGTGGCACGTGGGCCGCATGCTGCCCACAAGGCCATTATTTCTGGCCCCAGGAAGCAGGACAGATACAGGTAGACCTGGGATATCAGGAAAGAAATACTACCAGTGGTCGAAGTGGGCTGGTATATGGTGGTATGCCATTGCGCTACTTTTCCTACTGGTTTAATTTTAACACTATCAAATTCTATTCACTTACACTTTCCATACTACCACTTCTAAATTTCCACTTAGACCATTCAATAGTAATATAGTATATCTCTTCTGGCATCACATGCTACCTTCTATCTGTCTCACATTGTGTCAGTTATTACTGTGACTGCGAGGTCATTCTGGCAATGAATCAGAATGAATGAGCTTCACTTTGATTCGCTGCAAACTGTCCCTGTAGCACTGTGCAGCTTAGTCTAATTCTTGCAACCTAGGAAGAGTGTAATGTACAAAGTAATGTGTTGCTAAAAGGGGGGAGGGAAGGTATTGCTACAGGGGCTGATATGTTGCTATTGGGGCTGGGAATGTGTTACTAAAGGGTTGATGAGGGGTATTACTACAGAGATGATGAAGGGGGAATGTGTTAGTACAGAGGCGTAGGGTAGAATGTGTTAGTAAAGACGAGAGGGAGGCCATATATGGGGTATGGCTCGCTCCTTATGTGATATGATTACACACACTACAAGAGATGACCATGTGCCCTCTGGTAGGGATAGCACACACTTTTACCTTACTACCTCTCAACGACGTTAGGAGGTATGGTAGAACTCAAGGAGGTCCCACTTGTCAGGCGCCGTCCCCGCTGATCCCCTGTCAGACGGGGACGGACGCCTGTCTTCAAGCCGAGCGCTCTGTTGCTTTGCAACAGACGCGCTACGGCTTTCGGCCAGTCAGCCTGTTGGACGCATGCGACCTGCCTCCGTCCCGTTGCCTAGTAATGGGACGCTACTTTCACCTCAGCGTGCCGCCCCCTGGCTCTCCCAATCAGCATCAGCCTGTTCCTATTTAAACCTGGCTCTGGCGCCAGAGTAACAGGTTCCTGCACCTAGTATCCTGTTCTTCCTGCTATTCCCAGCTTCCCTGAACGTTCCCCCAGTGTTCCTGCTCTCCCGTTTTGACCCGGCTTGGAGACCATTCCTTCTATCTACGTGACCCATATTATTCCTGCGACCTTGGATTGTTGACTATTCCTCCAGATTCTCCCTTGTACCTTACATTCCCGATTGGCTTGACCTGGACCGTCTGACCCTTCTACACTACACCAGCAACTGGCTAGTAGGACTGCGACCTGCGTGCCCTGTGCAGCGAAGTCCAAGCCTCCTTGCAGGGGTCCCTTGCGAATACCAGGGGTAAGTTAGACTCCGCAACTGCTAGTTCAGTAGTGCCAATACCGGTTAGTGTTCTCCTTCATTGTAGTCCTCAGTAGCCCTATGGCCTGACACCACTTTTCCTGTAGTAAATTCTATGTATTTTACATGTTTAACCAAGTAAAGTTATTACTATCTCCCAATGCAGCCCTTGCACAAGAAAAACCATTGTGTACACCTGGATTAACATAGAAACACAAAATATGGAAGAAACACAAAATAGGAATCACTAATGTAAAACCACTTTTCTAGCAACTTTTCCAGGTATGACAAAAACATTACGTACCATGTCAAACCCTTCAGTTCCAATGGAGTAATTATATACCTGGCAAATTGAGTCAGACTCTCATTTGAATACACTGTATGAATAGTACATTTACGTCATAAATAAATATTGTACTGTATTTAGCCAGTGTACGAACTTTGTACTTTACTTCTCTGTTTCAGTTTTACAGTTCTTTGTCTGGTAAATAGGTGAAGAACAGTAAGTACTTCACAATGTAACATGATGTCCCTACAGTAAATTTGATCACTATAAAAAGAAGGGCTATTTTTGTCACAATGCAATGAACAAAATACCAATTTTGTCCTAAGAAGCAAGTAGGCAAACTTAAGGGACCTTGTATATTACATTATTCCTGTAATATGTTCTCATATGACTTCTAGGGGTATATTTACTACACTGCGGGTTTGAAAAAGTGGAGATGTTGCCTATAGCAACCAATCAGATTCTAGTTATCATTTATTTAGTACATTCTACAAAATGACAGCTAGAATCTGATTGGTTGCTATAGGCAACAACTCCACTTTTTCAAACCCGCAGTTTAGTAAATATACCCCCTAAAGTGTACAACATATATGGTTGTTGCTTGATTGAAATTTACAAGTTGATTCACGATATGTCATAGGAAGAACAGATTGTTTTCTAAAAACAAAATATACAATACCTGGGTGTTTTAGATGAGCTACTTTAGATGTCACTACTAGCGGCATTTGTGGGAGGGATCTTTGATTCAGGTTTATCATTTTGTTGCCTTTTTATGTTATGTTATATTGCAGTTGTTGGAATTGAGATCCATAACTAATCTGCTAATTGTTTGCTATTTGATTGCCAGCCAAACAATTTAGATAAAATTTTACTATATTAACATTTTATGTAATACTTAGTTTTGAAAAGTATTTTTTTTTTATATTCTACTATTATATAATCAGGTAAAATTTCAGTGACATATGGCTGCTATATTCTATTCATACATATATTTGTATTATTATTTCTAAACTTTTCTTACTCTTATTTTGTCCCTCTTTAAATGTTTTCTATTCAAGGTCTAGGTATAATTCCAGGCTGGTGCCCTCCTGACATTGGATAAAGAAGATTTGTACATCTGCCCAGTGTCCAACAGGGTCTTGATCTTTCTGGTAGTGATGGCACAAACTTTTTTTTTTATCTGGGACCCCAAGTGTCAGTGAGCCATAGTTTTTTTGGCATATTTCAAGTGACCCTAACAACAGATTCCCAGACCCTCTTGGGATAGAGACCCACATGTTGCGTATTTGTGGTTTAAACACTGCTCATTCACTGGGTAATCTTACCCATCCTTCTGGCTCACCAGGCTACCAGCCTCTGGAGATAAAACAAGACTTTCAGAGAGGCACCCTACAAGTGCAAAGACCATGTAAGTCCACCTAGCTGCTGCTAGTTCAGTTACAAAGGACACATCCATCACAACAATGGTAGTGCCAATGGCACATCGAGATCCTCAGTATGGTATATTGGTTTCCACCTATTTCTCCTGGACAAT